>NC_061078.1:6859075-7177437 GCF_021917145.1 Hypomesus transpacificus | reverse complement strand
GGTGTGTGAGTTCCATGAGACTAACCTGCAGTGATATGATGACTGGATTAGTGTTGATGATTACACAGCAATTCCTACACCATTGGTCATTTGACCAATCAACACCAGATATTTTTTTCTCGTAGCTTGTTCATTGTTCACCACTGAATTATTTTCTGCTATAAGCTTAACAAAGAGAGTGAACCAAGGTTGTGGCCAGTAACAGATGCTCTAGGTGAGTGGACGGACATGATCAAACTCTTCCCCCCTAGCCCTCTACCCCTCCAGCCCTCTAGCCCTCTACCCCTCCAGCCCTCTACCCCTCCAGCCCTCTACCCCTCCAGCCCTCTAGCCCTCTACCCCTCCAGCCCTCTAGCCCTCTACCCCTCCAGCCCTCTACCCCTCCAGCCCTCTACCCCTCCAGCCCTCTAGCCCTCTACCCCTCCAGCCCTCTAGCCCTCTACCCCTCCAACCCTCCAGCCCTCCAGCCCTCTACCCCTCCAGCCCTCTAGCCCTCCAGCCCTCTACCCCTCCAGCCCTCCAGCCCTCTACCCCTCCAGCCCTCTAGCCCTCTACCCCTCCAGCCCTCTAGCCCTCTACCCCTCCAGCCCTCCAGCCCTCTACCCCTCCAGCCCTCTAGCCCTCCAGCCCTCTAGCCCTCTACCCCTCCAGCCCTCTAGCCCTCTAGCCCTCCAGCCCTCCAGCCCTCTAGCCCTCTACCCCTCCAGCCCTCTACCCCTCCAGCCCTCTACCCCTCCAGCCCTCCAGCCCTCCAGCAGATCATCCCCTAGTTCAGCAGATCCTTCCTAGATCATCACTAATGGAGGACAAAGCCTCTGTCACACAGCCATGACTTCACTGACCAGACACTAGGTATGGATAAATATAATACAATTACATATTTCAGACACACATGCATACACTGCACATTTTTGCCTGGCAGCAGACGGTGGGTCTATGAACAGAATTCCATCTCTAACTTCTTTGCTAATTAACGGATTAGTAACTGCATGAAATAAGACTGACAGCCTCTGTCCAGCCATCATCGCTGTCTTCACATGACACCAGGCATCTGGCGTTCTTGTCGGACACAATGAACCTGTTTACACATAAACATGGCATCAGGCTGAAAGAACAACATTCAGTGTTGTCTTTGCTACGGTTTCCTTCTGCTTTTTTCTCTCGCTACTCGCTCATATTGCACTTTTTACTCTGTTCTATTCTCTTTCACTCTCATTTCCCCCCTTTCAGTTTAACACTCATCCTCTCTTCTTCACTGTTTTTGATTAGGTGATTAAGCCCCTGGTGTGTGTGTGTGTTGCGGGGGGGAGACTTTCCCCTCCAATTGTTCCTCTGTGTGCTTGATTAAGTCCCATAACCCTGTCTCTGACACACACACACAGTCATACGCTCAAACACATGCACACACAGTCACACACACACTCTCCCAGCACCCTAGGCAGGACCATATGCCTGCCACACAGGGCCTGGCAGACACTCAGACTCCCAGCCACTAACCCTAACCCTCAGAATAGAACCCCTCACTTTGGTGTACTGTTGTATTGTAGGGAGCTGTGCAATCATTGAGTAAGTCTTGTATTGGTGTTGTGTGTTTAGCTGTGGTATGCTGTTCCGTGTGGGGTAGTTTTGTTACGTTGCTTCGCGTCTTTTGCGTTGTGGTTTCCTCCAATGTCAGTTTTATGGCCTTATGGAGATCAATGGCATGTTGCCATGTTGCCATGGTGATAAGAATAAATTATCATGTCGACAACCATCTTGTCATTCTGTAGAGGTTAACATCATATCTCTTTTCTCTCTCTCTTTTTTTTCTCTTACTTTCATTATCTCTCTCTCCCCCCATCTCACTATCCCCCAAGGGGGTGCCTTGGGGGATAGTGAGATGGGGGGCTGGAGGTAGGGGGTGGGGGGAAGGCTGGAGGTAGGGGGTGCCTTGGGGGATAGTGAGATGCGGGGCTGGAGATAGGGGGTGGGGGGAAGGCTGGAGGTAGTGGGTGCCTTGGGGGATAGTGAGATGGGGGGCTGGAGGTAGGGGGTGGGGGGAAGGCTGGAGATAGGGGGTGCCTTGGGGGATAGTGAGATGGGGGGCTGGAGATAGGGGGTGGGGGGAAGGCTGGAGGTAGGGGGTGCCTTGGGGGATAGTGAGATGGGGGGCTGGAGGTGGGGGGGGGAAAGGGGGCACTGGACGGTCAAAAGCCTAATAAAGTGTTTTCACAAATATAACAGGACTGATCCCCTCCAAGCTCTGCAGACAGACAAGACCCCTGGACTGCCTGACTTGAGAGCAGAGCAGAGGAAAAGAAAGGAGATGAGAGGAGGGATGAGAGGAGAGGAGGAAAGACATGAAGAGAGCAGAGCAGAGGAGAGGACAGATGAGAGGAGATTCGGTAAAATGGCTTGTGTTCCTGTTCTAAACTCGACTCAACCACATTCTTCAGTTCTATTCGGCGAACGCAGCCTGAGACATGGAATGCAACACACACAGCAGTGATGAGACATGCTGTGTTGTTCTTCAAAGGGCCCCCGAATGAGGGAGGTTGAGGGGGAAGATGGAGGGATGGAGGGAGAGGGGGGGAGGGGATGGAGAGAGGAGAGAGCGCTGCTGCATAAACAGGGTTACTGTTGCATCAGCAAGTCACAGTGTCTGCTCTGTGTGTGTGTATGTGTATGTGCCTTCATACATTTGTGTGTGTATGCTCATGATGGAGCAGAATGTTTTCCTGTCTGGGAATCTCTCTCAGGTGTGTGAAATAGTGTGTATAGCGTGTGCGTGTGTGTGTGTGTAGATGTGTGTGTGTGTGTGTGTGTGTGTGTGTGTGTGTGTGTATTAGTATGGTCCAGAACAGTTCTCTCAATGCACCACACTCCCCCTGCTGGGCAGTTTAGATCAAGTCCTCAAACATTTTTTCTCTCTCCTCTCCCCGTCTCTATTATTACAACCTTTCTGAGGTTATATTTGATTCTGATAGAGGTTATTTAGTGTTTTGTTGAGGGTTATCCGGTTCTGAAGGAGGTTATCTGGTTCTAATGGATGTTATTTCTGGTTCTGTTGGAGGTCATCTCTAATTCTGTTGGGGGGTTTCTTATTCTGTTGGGGGGGTTATCTGATTCTGATGAATGACTATTTGGTTCTGATGGAGGTCATCAGGTCCTGATGGGGGTTATCTACAGTTCTGATGCACACTACTTTCCTCTTTGTCAGAGAAGTGCTGTGTTGATTTCGGCATGGCGGCATATTTCCAGTCAGGTATGAGAGGAATGCTGTGATCTGAGACCTACCTGATATCGCCTGTGCGTGTGTGTTTGTGTGTGTGCTTTCCAACCTCACTAGCCACATATCTGTGGAATTCATCAAGGCCCCTAGCACCCTCCTGTACCCCCCTGACCAAACCTCTTTGTGGAGCAGGAAGGGCAGGGTTAGAAGGCGTTAATAAGAAGGGAGAGGTTGGATGAGGGGGCTGGAGGGGTGAGGGTGGCCAGGTGTTTGTTAGGGGGGGTGAGGTGGGCAGGGCCACCCTGATACCCACGTTTTGAGTGTCTTCCCTCCCAGACACATCCTAGTCCCCAATAAAGTTGTCATAAAGAATCTTGTTTCTTGTCCCTGTGTCAGCCAAAGCAAAGCTCCTCAGCTATGTCTGCCCTCCCATCCCCATCCCCATCCCCCCCCCCCCCCCCCCTCTGCCTTCAAACCCCTCCAGACATTCCACACATGGCTGCCATTGGAGAGATATCTGTTGGTGTCCCTCTGCCCAGCTCCATGGCTTCTGTGTCTGAACATACAGGTGACACATGACATGATGAAAGACCTGTTTGTGCTGTTTAAGGGAGAGGAAGAGATGCAATGCACGAGGCAATGTTCATATTTGTGTGTGGGTGTGTATGTGTGACAGCAGACTGTAACACTTATAAGACTCTCTGTTAAGAAACACAGGGGGGAAGGTAGGGAAAGAGGAGGAAAAGGATATGAGGGGGGGCACAGAAGAGGTGGCGGATAAAGAAGGTGTGGGAGGAGGAGCAAGGGACACCACACACACACACACACACAAACACAAGCAAGCACCTATGACAATGAGACACATTTTTCATCCAACTGATTTGTCATGGGAGGAGGAGCCAGCGGAGGAAGAAGGAGGAGAGGAGGAGAGGAGGAGGAGGGAGAGGAGGAGGAGGAAGGAGAAGGGAGAGGAGGAGGAGGAGGGGAGGAAGGACAGAATGTGAGGGGGTTGGCAGCAGATCAGTGGTGTTAGAGGAAGACAATGTCAGAGATAAGACTGGACTCTGGAGAATGTGTAAGGAGCATGTCCCTACATTTTAACTGAGTTAATGATATACTAGGTATGGACAGCACACATGCAAATACATGTGCTGTATAGACAAACATACTTGTACACACATACACTTACCTGAGGACCTGCATTCATACGTAGAGTGATGCATTTGTTTTTCAGCACCACGATTACGCAATCAGGCATACAAAACATACACATACCATATGTCCACACTTAACAGGTGAGGCCAGAACTGTATGTGCTATACTGTATTTGCTGTGCTTTGGGTTCCATAATGTGGCATGTATACATTACACACTGAGGATCTGGGCCTGTTCCTGCATGTATACATGTACACACACACACACACACAGAGCAAACCACAACAGGTCGGTTGACGAGACTGTTAGAAGCCTATTCACAGGCAACATGGCCAGGGCGAGAAAGAAAAAGATAGAATGAGTTACCCTAAACCCTGTGGGCCACTGACAGGCTAGAGAATTGGAACAGTCTGGCTGTGTCTGAGAGCGTCTCTCTTCCTCCCAACATTGGTGCGTTGTTCACTGCAGCTCCATAAGCAAATTACATCTAACCAAAGTCATGTGGATTATCATCCTGTACCAGGACCTCAGTGTGAGTGAGCGTGTGTGTGTGTGTGTGTGTAGGTGTGTGTGTGTGTGGGAGAGAGAAAAAGAAAGACAGGAACAGTGTGAATATTGGTGCGTGTGTGTGTGTACAGTAACATGACACCCTCCTCATGCCCTGTGGAGGTGACCCAGAGGTCTAAGGCCCGGAGCCTGTCTGGAAGCCCTCGGAGGGGGATGGATGAAGCAGAGACCTCCAGCTGGACACACACTCTCACAAGTGATTTGTATATTTACCAGGGAAATACACGAGAAGTGAATATCAAGTCTTCTCCCCATGCAGTACCTAAGTATTCACCTCAGTAAACAGCCTTATATCCAGTGAAAGGAACACACAGACCTGCTTCATCATGGCTGGATGAAGAATGCTGCATAGAGCCCCTCCCTTGACCCCCCCTCACCAGTTCCCTCCCCCTCTCTCGGCTCACTCATTTCCCTCCCTCCCTCAGCCAACCCCCCTTCCTGCCTCACCCCACTCTCACCCCTCCCTCACTCCCTCAATCTGTCAATAGTTGCAAATGATTCATCATGTTATGACCACGCAGTCATTTTGCAGCCTCGGGGGTTCTTATGCATTTTTGCAGTAATGCTCTTAACGATAATTATACTATATAATTATACACACACACACACACACAAACATGAGCACACACTCAGTAAACATGAAAGTGGCCCAACATGTTCTACAACATATCACATGTGACATAGTTTCACAAGAAAAGTGTGTGTTGTGTGTTGTCACCCTTATCAGCAGTGTGTGTTGTAGTGACAGAGAGACTGGCAGGCCCTGATAGAAGCGGACAAAGGCAGCATCCATGAGTAGAAGCCATGTTTGAGGGTTTAAAACGTCTCAACATGCAGGCGTGTTGACACAGCTGAACACAGAACACACACACTACAGATGGGGATGGTGAAATCAGGTAATGTGTAGCTGTCTGTCTTTCTATCCCAACATTTCTATAGTTCTGTGCAGGATCTTTATTAAGTTGACACACACGCCAGGTCAGGTTTAAGACCAGAGACAAGCAGATCAGAACCCAGCAAATCAGAACCCAGCTCAGTAAATCTGTCAGTTGAGACAAGATGGTGCTTTTGAGTAGAAATGTTAACAAGGCCATCCTTCTGCTCTGGTCTCAGCATGCTAGTCTCTGTGTGTGTATACATGTGTGAGATGGATGTGGGGGTCTGAAAAGGGGAAAACTGAGCTCAGGGCGTGTTTCAACCCCTAACACACCAACAGAGCTGAAAGCTTTCCACGACACTCAACACTCACTGCACACATTCACAACCTAACCATAATTACGCAACAACAGCCTTCAGTTCACGTTCAAGAAACAGGCCTGTCACACAATACACATTAGATTTGTGTAACAAGCCTGGGTGCTTAGGTGTGCATTTTGTGGGTTCGTAAGTGGTGCTGGTTTGGGTGCGTGTTCCTGGGATAAAGGCTGTTGGGACACAGTCCTGTGGTAACTCATCACAATGCCTGGTTTAGACAGGCTGCACATTAACAGCCTAACACAACAAAGGATACCCACTTTTCTCAGAACCTGTCAAAGACAACAGTCAGGGGTTGCCAGGCCCTGAACATGGGCTGTGATGCCCTCTACTGGTGATCAGAAGAGCACACTTAAAGAAGAAGAAACATTTATTCGATCATGCGATGTGACAAACAAGCAAGCAGGAAGCAGCGACACCATCACACATCCTCGAGTGTCCACCCATGAAATTGCCCTTCCTCTGAGGACAGCCAGGAGCGGTGCTCAGCCATGTGAAGGTGACCGGGGGCTAAGTCCAAGAGCTTGTGCGGAGAACCATCTATTCTACGTGTTTTGATGATTTCTTTGCAGAGGAAACCGACGTGACTATGAGAACATGCAAACTACACACAAAAAGAAATGGAAGACAGACCACTTGAACACTAAATAGTGCCCAAAGAGGAAATTGAAACCCTAACCCTTGAAACCAGGGCTTTCTTGCTGTGAGCTGACAGTGCAAGTACACTCAGTCAGACAAAGAGTTCAGGACGTATTTAAAGAATTTATTGAGTTAAGCATCACACATATATTTTGGATTACTAATGGTTGTGAGAAGTGACCAGGATTGGTGCTGGTTCTGACCTTTATTTGAAAACGCTGTGTTTGAGGGTATTGGCAGTACGGTTGGAGTGTGTGTGTGTGTGTGTGTGTGTGTATTCAGAGCTGGAAGGTGGCAGAAGTCTGTGACATGGCATTGTAAATGAAAGTGTTGTTGAATGGAACAAACTGGCGGGTGATGATCTTGATGGCCTCTTGGGCAGCCGAACCTGCACACACGCAGAGTAAACATTAAACACATGCCAGTCAGATATCACTACCACTCCACAGCGCACTCTCGCTCTCTCGCTCTCTCGCTCTCTCGCTCTCTCGCTCTCTCGCTCTCTCTCAAACACGGTGTGGGAAAGGAGACTCACCTCCCAAGAACGAGGCCACTGTGTGAGGCTCTGCAGCTCCGTAGCGACAACTAAAGGACAAAAAAAGCACAGGGCAAGATATAAGGCTATGGAGGAACAGAGAAAGAGAGAGGGAGGGGGGGGGGGGGAGAGCGAGAGAGAGAGACAGAGGTAGAGACAGACACGTACAACTCGTGGACGTATTCGTCCTTGATATTGACATTGAGGCAGTACTCCTGGAGCAGAGAGTTGACACACAACTTCAACCTGCTGATGTCATCCTCTACCTGGTAGTTGGACACACCTGGGGACACAGACTGTAGTTAGACACAGACACACAGGCAGTAGAGACACTTTTCAGCAGTACGCAGAAGGCTCGGGCGTGTGTGTTTTTGTGTATGTTACCAGGGTAACGGGAGTGTTGCTGGTAGAATCGGTCGACAGAACGCAGCATGAGGTAGAGGACCATCTCACTGTCTGAGCTGTCCATACACGAGGCTGGAGAGGACAACAGCATTTGTTGTGTTGTAGAGTTTAGGTTGGGTTTAGGACCATGTGATACACTACTTACTGATCTCATCTTTGTTGACAGACTCCACACTGTACTCCTCAGCCAAGGACCTGCAGCGCACCACCCTGAGAAAGGCTGCATTCTTAGCTGGAGACCAAAACAAATGCACCCAGGGTCAACCCAACTCCACATGCACAATCGATGGTCTAGCTAAGTAAAAGACTGCAAGTACTTACAGAACAGTTTAATGTCTTGTTCAGAGATGCTCTCTGGAGGCTGTGAAAGAGAGAAAGAGAAATTGTGAGATGTAGAGAGAGCGTGAGGGAGAGACAGAGAGAGAAAGAAAAAAAGGTCCTACCTTCCCCACGTTTTGCAGCAAAGTCTCTACATGCTTGGCCACTACAGATGCATCTTGCAGAGCCTTCTCCCTGTAACTACACACACACACAAACCCTTAATGCAAGCCACTACACCATTTATATACACCAACAACATTAATAACAGCAGACCAAAAGCCCAGATCAGTGCTTCAGTAACAAGTTGGTCATATGCTCTGGCGAAATGCTACTCCATCATGTCTGGAATTATCCTGTTACTCCTTATGGAATAATTGAATTCCTATCCTTCTCCTTGTTTCCAATGTGCTCATTCTCCTAACTTCTGAGACCTGTCTCCTTGTGTGTGTGTGTGTGTGTGTGTGTGTGTTTACACATTCTGCAGGTTGATGAACTTCTGAGAGTCGGCGATCATGTCTGGGATGGATCCTCTGACAGGAAGATGGCCACCGCCCTCCTGCTGCACAAACTCCTTCAGACCCCGCACCAGCACCCAGAATGCAGGGCTCTGGACACACACACAAACAAATGCAAATAGAAGGAAAAATTGAATTCATTTCGCTAAGCATCAGGTGACCTCTAACTGACCTTGGATGGTCCAAGGTCAGAGGTTAAAGACTGTGGACCTCACCTGTGTCGTGATATTGTTGCACTGCTCTCCATTGAAGAAGTCCTCAATTGCACGGGGCACCTTCATGTAGGAACAGAGTGGGAAGCGGGACGGATGGGGAGGAGGGAAGAGATGGAGGAGAGGGAGGGGGTCAGAGCAGAGCCACAGTGGAGCACACAGCATTGTATACATACCCATACAGGTGTGTCTGATTTGTCACCTTGGTCGGGTTGAGAGCCGTGTTGACGTTCTTGATGGCTTCCTCAAAGTTCTCCTCGTCCTCTGGAACGCCGTTCTCCTTCTTCAGGATCCCTGGAGAGCACAAAGCGATGAGAGAATGAGCCTGGGTAGAAATACATGTAGAACTGCTGGGCTCGGCCTCAGAAAGACCAGACTGGGCCACCTTGCCGTACGAGCTGCCTGAAGGCCTCCTTCTCCTGGTAGTTCTTCGGTAGCTGCTGGTTGTGCTGTGAAATAAAAGAATACAAATACAGTTACCGATAGACCCTCACCTAGTGATCTCTACCGAACCTCATTTAGCCAAGTCATGTCTATAGTCCTACCTCGTTCAGCCATGTCTCCAGGTACTTAGCCACGATGATGACCCAGGGTGTGTGACTGTGATCCTGCATTGAGGGAACAGAGAACCACAAGGTGCAATGTGAGAAAACTGAAGCTGTGCCATGCCTCAATGTCTGAGATGCACACTCACACACACCTTTTTGTCCATGGTGTGGAGGTTGTAGGACTGGATGTGGTGGCTGAGCTCAGGAAAGGGCTGGTCCAACCTCAGGTCCTCCAGAGCGTTGTCTGGGTGGGACTCCACCACTGGAAAGGAAGGGTCAGGAGTCACCTGCTTAACGACATGACTGGATCTGTGTCTGTCAATGTAGGCAGGCGAGTGTGCGTGGTAGAGCTGCTTTACCTGTGTGCTCCTTTACTACCAGTCTCATGTAACCAATGAGCCCGTAAGTCCGACACAAGATGAAGGGGACGTTGGCGCTCCATAGTACTGCTCCCAGCCTCAAACTGGTGCTGGGGAAACAACATCAAGAAAAGACATGTAAATCCATCCAATTTAAATCGATGTGCACACTGAGCCTCCTTTATGGCTGTACTATGAATAGTCAACGGCTATGTAGTTGCTGTATTGTGAGACATTTGCACATGTGAGGCTAGTATGGTTAGCTAGCTAGCTGTGGCAGCCCACCTCTCTGGAAGCTGCACGGCCACAACTAGGTTAAAACGGTGAAAGAACTCAGGGTCATTGTCCAGCAGTTTGTCAGGACTCTACAGAGACAGAAAACACACACACACACACAATATAAACCAGGTGTCCAGGGAGAAGCAGATATATGAATGTTTGAGCTTCCCTTCTAAACAAACCTCTTCTACAAAGTTCCCAGATACATCGCTGTTCAGCTCCTGCAGCAGCTCTGTAGCAGCCTGGGCCCTGTTCTGAAACACACACACACATGCCGTCATCAGCATGACCCTACATCCATGTCAGACAGACATAGGCTGACTTAGCAGAGATGTGGCTGAGGAGAGAGGGCAGTGTGTGTGTGTGTGTGTGTGTGTGTGCGTGTGCGTGTAGCAAGGAATGCAACAATGGAGCTGGATAAGGAGAGAAGGTATATAGTACCTTTCCGATGTTGTTGTTGCTGAGAAAAAAGCTGTGAAGAAAGATAATCCTAATGAGTTGTAAAGCACACGCAAACAATAGCACAGTCATCTTATAAACCTCTGTCTTACTTGTTTCCAACATCTTCTCCAGACACTTTGTTCCCATCTACAATTGTGAAAGCCCCAGTACCTGTGACAGAAAACAGCATTTCAGGCTGTTAGAGAGTGGTTGACCTCTACTTTATAGTAAACTAGCTGTGGGGTTATGTAAACTGTCAGGGGGCTATGTGTAAGAGCAGAGAACTATGGTTTAGGTTACGAGTCTCTCAAAGCGCTAAAAGTTCACCATAGCCTGGATTAAAATAACTGTCTTTACCTGGCAGCACTAGGTTCTTCAGTATTTCTGTCCCAGAGGCTGTGGCGTTTATGAGGCAAACGTGGGCATTCTCCAGGGCCTCCTGACCATGATCACCCCACAGTCTGAGAGAACACCGCACCATCAGTTAAGTTAACGACACATGCTAGTAATGAAAAGCAACACTCAAACCAAACCCAAAACACTTAGCTACTTTTTGCTAGACATAGCTGATTAAGTAGCAAGTCATTTTTGATATTATCAGTTGATGGATATTTCAAAATGCTTAACAGATTAGCTAGTCTATCTGGCTAGGCGAGCCTGCCATCAATGCGCCATACACACTTAGGAAAAAATATAGTAATAGTACCTGCTAGCTAGTTAGCTATGGCGATGCTAATGTTTCTAATTTCTAGAGCTAGTAATGTTAAGCTAAATAACCTAGCCATAGCCATATCATTCTAAAAATAAATGTGTCAATTACGATAAATGCCCCCTTTCTGTCCGTTTCATACCTCAATTGTCTATCATATTTCTGTTCTTTTGAAGTATTGGTAGCTGTCATGGTGCGCTTACTGCAGGAGCCCACTGTTACGACACTTAGCGCTAGCCACCTTGTGCTAGCTAAATTGCTATCTATCTTATTCGGGTTGCCAGAGAGATGGTTGCCAGGTTGTCTTCTCCTATCCCACCGTTCTTCTGGCCTGTTTAATTTAATTTTTATTTTCACTTTATTTTTCCAAGAAAACAACCTTTCCCTTTGACAAAAAATAAATAAATAATGCTTTTTTGTTTTTTTAGATCTGATCTGTGTCTCTGCCTCCGAAAACCATTTTACATAAAATTTTAAAAGTTGATATGGGCCTATATATAATAACACATAGAATAAGATTCGTATAATGAAAGTAACAGGGGTATATAATATTAAATATATATATAACAAGTATTTTACAGGACACTTTCAATTAAACAAATACATTTTCCAATAAGAGAGACGTTTTTATGGATTTCTGGTTGCAACATGTTTTCTTCTTAGAATTATACAGTGTTATTGAATCCAAACAAAATAATCGAAGCAAGTGTTTAGTGTAGCCTATGTTACCTTTGCTTTGTGTAGCCTAAATGAAAATGTCACAAATAAGATTAAGAGCTCTGATGTGTCATGCAAAGCGAAAGAGCCAGAATGTGCATATATCAGAAATAAGATGAAGTAGTGCGATGAATTAAATGTTATTACAAAGGTCTCTAGAATGAACAGACTGCATCAGAGTTTCTGGTTCAATGTTAGAAAATGAACATGATGGGGAATTATCTTTACATTTATAAAAAATCAGTTGCATTGGAACATCTGTGTAAACTTTAACATGGATTTATTTCATTTTGTTGTGAAAAAGATAGAAGTTGGCTTCTGACCAAGTCTTATGCATATAAAAGTGAGAGCTTTCAGAGAAGGGGAAATCATTTTACGAGATTTATCCGGATATGGAAATTGTTACACTTTTTGTTACGTAAGAAAACTTGCATTCATATCCAGACAAAAGAAAGAAAAATAGAAAGAGACGCAAATTTACTGAAAAACTGCCCCTCAAAATAAATGTTGTCAGTATTTGTTTGAAATGCTCCAAGTTCATAGCTTAACACATTAGGTCACAAGAAGTGAAAAGTGCTCAAACAAGTAGGAAGTCTCACGCTCGCACAAGTAGCTACAGAATTGTAGAGATTACGGATGTTTTTTCCCCACTGAAATAAGGATAACCCAATATTTTAAGGCATCAAAAAGCCTACTACTAATTTTTAAATTAGTGGTGCAATATTTATTATTACTTCATAACAAAATTAAAGACGTTTTACGGTTCTCAAATCTGGTGTTGCAAACGATGTTCCTGTTGTTACTTTTCAAATGTAGCGCTGTGGCGAGCACATTTCAGCACCGCGCGCTGTCCACTTCTCTTTGGGCGTTTGAGAGCTGTTTTTCTCTGGAGCACTAAGAGGCCAACTATTGTGGCTGCATGGGAACTTCCTCTACTTTGCATAAGCTTCTCCTACCAAAGTCATCTCCATGACACTCCAAAACAGTTGCTGATATTGTAGTGGACTACTATGGAGGTAAATCAGGGCCAAATGTTTTGTTAATTCGAAAAAAAAATCTTTAGTCGAAAAACTAAAGCTTGAAATGTAGTACGTTTTGGTAGAAAACTTGAAAAATAAAACCGCGTATTCAAAGAAAATATAAGTGTACCAATTTTATTTTCAGGTTGAATAAAATTTCGATTAAATTCTGGAAATATTTTGAATAAGTTATTAATTTTCATTATTCACATTTTTCATATTTTCACATATTTTCACATTTCATGCTTTCAGATTCAAAACTTTTTTTTACGGCTTCAATTTTTTTAAAGTTTAGTTTAGTTTTTTTGGTCAGTTTCAGGCTTCAGCCCAAAACAGGGATACGCCCATACTCTGGCCCACACAGTCCTGTCCATAGATATATATAAAGGCCTTTATATATATATCTATGTCCTTTCCCTCTCTCCCTTCCTCATGCTCTTTATATACACGCTCCTCATATCATCCCCAGGTGCGCCAATCAGCGCTTAATTGTTTTAGCTGGGCCGATAGACCCCATTTATCACAGTACAGAGACATTCTCCCCGAGGCACGTATAGGGTGAAGTGCCTTGCCCAAGGACACAACGTCATTTGGTACGGCCGGGAATCGAACCAACAACCTCACGTGTGCCAATCAGTCCTCAATCATCTCTGTGCCAACTGGGAAGATAGACTCCGTTCATCGCAATATCCTACACCAACTACAATAAAAGCGCTGCAGGGAATTGACAAGTGGGCGTGTCACCGGGGGATCATTATTGTCACCCCGCTGCGCGCCACCTGATCACTCCAAGAACTTAACACACGTTGAAGAGTACTCAGCAGTGCTTGTTTTTTTGCTCACCGTTCTGCCCAGGCTGCTTAGGCAAGGCTGCTGCATTCAAGTTTTTGTACGGGACAAAGTTTGCGCGTTGGTTAGATATTTGAGGAAAGTCATACGCAATGACCGGGCATCATTGGGGATACGGAGAGGAAGATGGTAAGATCATGGCCTTCTTGTGGGAGCATTTATTTGGTTGAATCGTCACGCCGACCTTTAGGGTTGTTGTGTAAAAGCCGTAGGCCTATTATCCCTTAACTTTTGATTTGTAAAATGACTGATAGTTGGTAATATTTTTTTTTATTATCATTATTCAATTGTTTTCCAGTTGGCTTGTGGCATGGATTGAGTGGACTTTATCCCTACAGAGACATGCCTGAAAGTGACTGCGTTAACAACACAGACAGGGATCCTGTGCGTGACATTCTTAGCCGAGCCCAAGTTAATGCCAGATTAGCCTTATTATCCCAGTGGGATGACTGAAAGTATGTATTCATGTTCACTCCGGCAGGCTCAGGCAGGCGACCGGAGAAATGTTGGTTTAAAGATCTGTAAGGTGATTCAGGCAACTAGCGTTTTTTTCTTTGTTACTACCATTTGATGTGAACGTAGCCTTTTAGACTAGTGAACCCCAGGTAGGCTATAGGCTTCAGTAGCTTTTCCGACACGCTACAAATGTCGTTCATACAGACTTCGTAAAGACAATTTCACAGAAAGTCCAGCAAATTATACAACTACTATACATCCAAACCAACAATTGGTGGAACAGGCGCTGTATGCCTAGATTTTGCCTTTCAACTTTCAATATTTCATTATAAAAATAGGTTACAGCTATTTTTTTCTTTCAAATAAGATTTTTTATATAAAATAAGTATTTGCCCAATGAACATATCTAATTGCCCACCATGTCATGGAAGTTTAAAACCTGATTTGGTTTCACCTTTATGATAGTGTTTTCAAATGTAATAATGCCAGGTCCATGTTAACTCCACAAAATGATTTCCCTGCAGGTCCCTCTGCCTGGCACAAAGCCTACCCCCTCGCAGAGGGCGACCGCCAGTCTCCCATCAACATTGTGCCGGCAGATGCAGAGTTTGACCCCAGCTTGCCACCGCTCTTCCTGTCTTACGACCTTGGCTCCTCTGTCATCATCTCTAACAACGGACACTCTGTTGTGGTGGAGTTTGATGATTCGGACGACAGGACTGGTGAGTACAGTATAGTGTAGAGGTCGAGTCAAGGCCGTAATCATACGGCGGGGGGGGGGGACATCCCCAATATTCAAATCTGGTCAAAATGTCCCCCCTATTGATATAAAATGTAAAAAAATATATATGTCCTACGCTACGACAGGCAACCACGCACGCTATCCGAAATTAGTATTAAAAATGTAATTCGTCCCCCCCAATGTTGATTCCATGGCTACGGCCTTGAGTCGAGTAGTTATAAAATAAAGTAAAGCAAAGTAGAATACAGAGATTGAAAGTCCTGAAACTACCAGCTGTCATTGTTTATTTGTATGACTTGAGTTTAAGGTTAATAAAGATTTGTGTTTCTATATGATAGTTTACATATGACAACATAATGGGTCCAGGAGGCCTGTGATCACTTTTTACATAAACCTCAGATTTCACTAAGGTACGCTGGGCACATACATCTGAAGTTGCCAGCAGTTTTGTATAATGAGTGTGATCTTACCTGCTGTTAAAGTCCCCATCACAGTACAGGAAAAAGCTGCCTCTGGTCACTATAATGATCATAATCATCATCTGATTTTACAGCAAGGGATGAAGGGAGTATTTAGCAAAGGGAGTGCCTGTCTGTCTGTATTTCTGTGATTTTAAATGGATCGTGGCACCTATACCCATGGTCATCATGTAAACACCGGGTGGGTCTGTGTTTGTGGTGGCATGATAGACTGTTTACTACAGCCGGTTGTACACAAAGCAATATGATTGTGCAACTATTTTAAAAACATGACAGTATGTTATCTTGTGGAAAACAACCTGTTAAGTAGTATGTACACAACAGACAAACTAACTTGTTTGTGCAAGGTAAAGTGGACGTCAACATGTAAACACAAAACATAAGAGAAGCTCCAGCAGGCCTGTCTAGCCTGTGTGTGTGTGTGTGTGTGTGCGCGCCCGCGTGTGTTGCTGCATGTGCCACGTTCCCACTTTTGATCATATGACCAACAAAAGGCTTTTATTTTTCATACTTGTTTCGTTGACATTTAGTTTCTAGGAATTAAGGACTGAACACAATACGTTTCAATGAACTATTTCACAGTCTGTGTTACCTCAGATGCGTGGGAATTGACACACCTTTGTGTATTAGGGAGTGTGTGTATTTTTTGATGTGTGTCTGAAAGAAAGAGCTGCCTGGCCTCCAGGTAGTACATTGATTTGTTACTTACTGACCTGGATTTTCTAGGAACCATCTGAAATGATTGATGATCAAGCCTCCGCTTGCTTTCCCTGCTTCTCCTTCCTACTTTTTCTCTCTGTCACCTACATTGCCACTGACTCAGTCTCCCACTCTGTGTGTTTAAAGATGTCTCTTCCAGGGATGTCACACTGATCTCCTGGACAATCAGATTAAACTGACTGACAGACAAATCCACAGGATCAACCTGAGCCTCTGCTGCTGAGGCAGAGCCATATCAGACTGACGTTGAGGCAGACTGACTTTAAGGGCAGAGCTATATTACACTGACATTGAGACAGACTGACTCTTAGGACAGAACTAAAATTCTACAATGCATTGAATCTGAGGCAGCAATACTGCAGCCCTTGTGGCAGAGCTACATCAGACTGTCTCTGGAGCAACAGTAGATTCCCAGAGATATATGGATATAAAGTGTCCATTAAAAATTGAAGGCCGCTGTTTAAGAATGTAACGGTGAATAGTAAGTATGTGTACTGTGAGTGGCTCTGAATAAAGTGTCTGGTACATAGTACATCGACAAGCCAGATGGCAGCTGAGATGTAAACTATCTGTGTGTTGAAGACAGCAGCTCTACAGCTCTGGTGTACTGAACAATTGCACAGTACATGAAGAGTGAGTCTCTTAGTGGTATGTCATTAAACCAATGTCGCAGGTTTGCTGATAGCCTAACAAGTTTGTCAGGATGTTAACTGTTTCACCTTAGATTGATGTGTATAATGAATTGTGTGTGTGTGTTTAGCCCTGGTTGATTGGCATCTGTGCTCTCTTCTCTCTAGTGATGAGGGGGGGTCCACTTGACAATGCCTACCGCCTTAAACAGTTCCATTTCCACTGGGGGGGCAAGGGTTGTCATGGCAGCGAACACACTGTAGAGGGCAAGACCTACGCGTCTGAGGTGAGACAGATAAGGCTGGATTGGCTGTAGAGGGGCAGGGTAAATGATCTAATCTCCTCTTCTCTTCTCCTCAGCTACACCTGGTCCACTGGAATGCAGCAAAGTACCAGACTTTTGGGGAAGCTGCCCAAAAACCAGATGGCTTGGCTGTCCTCGGCATCTTCCTGGAGGTCGAAGTTTCTGCACTACACTCTTTGTCCCTACCTCCACTTCCTGTCCTCTTCTGCCTCCATTTCCTCTTGCTCTACCTCCTTCGTCTGTCTTCACCTCTACTTTCTGCCTCTTCCATGTCCTCCATCTCTACCTCCACCTCTTGACCCAGTGTTTTTGTTGTCATTATCTTGTAGTCAGGAGACGACCACAGAGGGCTTCATCAGATTACAGACGCACTCTACATGGTCAAGTTCAAAGTGAGGCTGTGTACAATTTTGAATTTGAAGCTGGAAAATGTGGTGATCTTTTAACAAGTGAATACATCATATAGTTAAACTAATATCATGTCTGTGTGTGTCTCTCAGGGCAGTGTGGCTGATTTTAAAGGCTTCAGTCCCAGGTTTTTATTACCCAGCAGCCTTCACTTTTGGACCTACCTCGGCTCCCTGACCACGCCCCCTCTGCACGAGAGTGTCATCTGGATTGTGCTGAAAGAGCCAATTAAAGTGTCAGAGAAACAGGTATACATGGGGATTTTCTGGGGCTGTGTTCACCTGTGTTCAACAGAGTTTAGATGTATACTACGGAGCTGTGGTCAACAAGGCTGAGCTGTGTACTGTAGGCTAACCGTGCGTATCCATGGAGCGGAGCGGAGCGGCGCGGAGCGTCGGCTTCCAATTCATTTTCAAACAAACCGGGCGTTGACGCTCGTGTAGGGCATTGTGGGAGCGTAAGCGAGCGTCAACGACCGGTTTCATTGAAAATGAATTGGAAGCCGACGCTGTAGTGGACACGCACGGTAAGAGCACTGTTTGTTGTTGATGGTGAACAGGAAGTGGTGGCCTAGGCTGTCTTGGTGGTTGAGTGTGAACCTGAGGACTATGGTTAGAAACCTGGTGGTCTTCCACCTGTTCTTCCTCTGGGTCTCACCTCATGGAAATCTGTTTTCTTATGGAAATATGGATGATAAATTGGGATACCACAGAGAGCAAACCACACATTAGTGAGGGAAATGCCTTGTGACTGGCTTCCTGCCAACGTGTGTGTGAAGAGTTGACTTGTATAGATGATAAGCAGAGGTAGTAAACATCGACAGATTTACTAAGTAAAGTGGTGCCTACAGTCCGGATTAAAACAGCCTTACTAGGATTACAGTTGAATGAATGAATATTTTATTTTTGTGTTATGCAACTTTGTGGCCTATCCCATATGAAATTCTGTGACACATCAATAATCAAAAAAAAAAAAAAACTTAGGTAGGACTCAAACCGATTCAAGGTTACAGTTCAGCTGCAACGAGTTGGAGTTCAGCTCCATTCAACCAGTGAGTGTGTCTCAACCCACTGAGCTTGGGCACTCCACTGAAATGGGGGAGTGTCTTGATATAGCGCAGGATTTGGAGGGTCTGCATACCTAGGGGACCATATGTGAGGTTAGTCTCTGTGCTGCACTCCAGCCAAAAGCCTTTGATCCTTCCAACTGATTATCTCGGGGCAGAGAGAGAGGGAGGGGTTGGAAGGAGAGCGGAATGGAGAGACATAGCAAGACTCGTGTTTAATTGAGAAAAATGTATTGGCTACTCAGCTTGGAAAAGCCCTGTTATGTAATAGATTGTGGATTTGTTTTGCGTGTGCTCACATCACATGGTAGCAACAACTGACTCTCTGGCTCTTTCTTAGATGGGGAAGTTCCGAATGCTCCTCACCTGTGGCGAAGAAGAGGAGAACAGGAAACGCATGGAGAACAACTTCCGCCCTCCGCAGCCACTGAAAGGCAGGAAAGTTCGATCCTCCTTCCAGTGACCTGAGTTCTGAGGGAATGACTGAAGGAGGAGTTGGTGAAGGTGGAGTGGGAGGAAGTGGGAAACAGGGAAGAACAGGATGTGGAGATGATGAACGCAGGTTCTTGTCTCCTATTTATGGGTTGGTCTCATCTCAACATAATTCTGAAGGGAATGTAGCGGTACAAACTAGGAGTGTGGATAGTAGGAAAAGTGACATAAAATATTTATTCAGGTTTTATTTATTTGGCCAACATACAAATAGTCCATGTAGCAAGTACAGCAGATGTGTACATATCGGAAATGCACATTTCTAACAGTATAACTGTGTGCTGATGCTGTCACTGTGTGCATGCCAGGTGCTGTTATTGTACTTGTCTACTCTCCGTCTGGCTGTCTATCCCTCTGTCTGTGTGCCTCCTTGCCCAGGAGGTTCTGTCTGCTGGGGAAAGATGACGCCATGATCTGTAAGTCATGTGACTCACTGTGGTCCAATTTGTGAGTGGTTCCATAGCTCCTCTGCACTGAGCCTGGTTGATCCAGAGTTACACAGGCAATTTCACACTTGCATTCACACCCAGACGACAGACACAGTAGTGGGGGACTAGTACACAGACACAGTGGTAAGAGACCAGAGACGGTGAGGGCCTGGACCATAAATACCGGTGCCGGAAAGTCTATATGTCCTCATGACAGGGAAAATATGCTAATAGGTTAAAGATTTGGGTTTTACTAAGTTTATCTATGGGGGATACTATATCTATTTGAATGCCCTTGAATACTCTTTGAATTGTTTATGCATGAATCACTGACTGTACTGTTTTCTAACTGTTGGATATAAAAAAGAATGTTAACATAATTTATTTTGAAATTAAAGTTTGAGTGAAAGAACAAATTGTAGTGTTTTTATTACCAGGCATATGTTTATTTATTTTTTACAGTGCATGCGTGTGAACAGACTTTAAAAAAAGAACAAAACGCATCTTCTAATAGTGAATAGTGGTTGAAAGGTAGTTGTGATTTTGCTCTTGTTTCTCTACGATTGATAAACTAGTTAACTGACTTCCGGATAGGTATACTGAAATGCCTTCCGAATATACTGAACTGACTTCCGATATACTGAAATGCCTTCCGGATATAGTGAACATTTTCTCACACATTCTCAAAGCTTCTTACTCAGCCTTATAAGACTTGAGCGTTTCATAAAGGAGTGTGTGAATGTGTTTTACATGCATCTGTGCGAGCATTTCATATGTATGTGTCTGTAAATGTTCAGTAGTATGAATGTGTGTAAACATTTCAAATGCAAATGAATTTCATGTGGCGATGCAAACATTTCACATGTGTGGATGTGAGTTTTTAGTAGTATGAATGTGTGTGAACGTTTCACATGTGAATGTATGTGTTTCATATGTGTTTCTGTGAGGACAGTCCAATTATTTCCTAAACGGCCCCTCATATACTATAAAGACTCCCTGACTCTCTCTCACATCTAAAACCACACACTCCCTCTGTATCACCTGCCTTACTTCAGGCCATTTGTGTTGTTATGGTCAGGATTATTTGAAGGGACTGTTCACCAACATCACTCCTAAATAAAAAATACATTGTTTCCCTCTCATCTTAGCCCACCAGCAAGCATGTGTTACTTACCTCCACTAGAGGGCTGCAGTGACTGCAAAAAATTAGAAACCTGTGTCCCAATCAGAGTAATCCTGCCACATTAAGGACATTTTTAGGTCAATTCCATGCCTATACTTCACATAAGGGCGCTGTAATGTCCAGTGTACTTTATTTTGAAACAGCTGTGATGTTGTTAGGATATAAAACCATATCTCATTGTTGAGCCTGAATACAGGATACAGGCGTACACAATACTGCATAGGCACAGTGACACTAGAAACCTAAAAATGTGGTTATTGCAATAACCATTCCTTTAAAGAATTTACTCTCCATGAAGGATAGCACTGGCCGCAAACCGGACAGTGTTGACATTTGTAGGTGACATTTGAACAACAAATACCACAAAGATGTACCCTTTAGTGTGTGTATTGTATGTGTAATTAATGTTCAAGGAAATCTCAGCAACTTTAACAAAACGTTAACCTGGGGTGTGTCTTCAAATTGACCTTTCCTAACCCAAGGTCACCTATCTCAGAAGAGGTCAGATTTCCCCAGACTGCGTTCGCTGAGAAAAACAGAATATCAGATTAGTGCTGCGTTATAAAAAGTAATACAGACATTCTGATGCTGCTTCGCGTCCCGGGGGGCGTGTGCCTTTCCCGCCGTTGTCATCCAAACTGTCGAGTATGCCGTTTAGAGCTTCATGAATGATGCATAAAGGGGACTGAGGTGTAGGGTATATTTAACCTGCAGTGAAATCACAGTGCCTAAGATAGCTGGCTGACAATTGCATCCAGACGCAGGACACCTGAGCTAGCACATCAGTCAGGAAGGAGTGGGCCTCAAATCAATGCACTGTGTAACCAGACACAGCTCCAAAGCTCAGAAATAGAAACAGCCAGAAATACAGTCATCCAGAAATAGAAACAGTCAGATACATACAACCGGACAGAAATAGATTCATATCTCAAGTTTATTGAGTTTTTGGATGAAAATATATTTTTTAATAATCAGTTTCTGCTAGTGTTTCTACTGTTTCTACTGCCCAAATGCAATTTTTCAGTCCATGTGTGTGTATCTGTGTGTATCAACTATCTGACCTTAAGGTCATGACAGTTCACACACACTCACACACACAAGCAGACTGAGGTCTGATCATGTGCACACCTAACCCTTAGATGGACACAGTGTTTACACACCAAGTCTAATGTTTTTTCAGAAGCACACGCCCCTAGTGGAAAATCAGTCTTTGCTTTTAAATCATGTTAGTCACAATGCACTCACCCTGCAGTGAGACCATCTCTGAAGACCAGCGTCTCTTGCTCACTATCTGCACTGCATCAGCTGACATGCCACTGTTGCCATGGATACAAACAACACAACACCGCTCACGGCATTCTATCTCCCCTCTTGTCTCCTGGACAGGCCATCGCCCGTCACTCGGCCAAAAAATAAACCCGGCCATCCCCAAAATATCCCTCTCTCTTTTCCAGAAATGTACCCTGACACAGTTTATTTCGGATGTTGGGTTTTATATTTGAGCTTATTCCATAGCAGGCCATACAAAATGTGTGTTTGTATCGGTGAGTCTGTACAGTTTGCGTGAGCGCGTTTGATGGCTGTACTGTCTAATCTCTAAAAAGGAGGTGGGAATGTCTCCTGCTAAGGGCTTTCCCCTCTCATCCTCCTCCTCTTTTCACTTGCTTTCCAGTTTACTCTTCCTCTCCTGTTATTGCTTCATCTGCCTCTCCTGCTTCTCTCTCTCTCTCTCTCTCTCTCTCTCTCTCTCTCGCTCTCTCTTGCTCTTCTCTTCTGCTCTTTCCCTGTCCTCTCCTTCTTTCCATCCTAGTCAGACTCCAGCCTCTCTTTATCTTTCCTCTCTGAGTATGTCGTAGAGCTGTGTGTTCTACGATCATGTTCTGTTCCAGATTCACACAAGCTCAGGATCCCTCCAGAACGTGCCGACGCTTTGACCCCTGACCCCCAACATCAACACTCCCACTGCCTTCTCTGACAGGGTTGCATAACACCACCGCTGGCCTAATGTATAGCTCTCCCTCCCCTTTGATGTCTGGCTACTTTCTCACCAAGGGAGGTGTTTCTCTCTCTCTCACACACACACACTCTTCTCCTCCCTACACCCCTCACAGACACACCTACCCTTTACTCCAACACTATCTTCTCTGGCCCGCCACCCTCAGGTCAGTCATGCCTCATAAAGACCAGTCCCTAGTTTCCAAGACCTGGGTGTCTAAAATAGTCCCCCCCTCCCACCCCACACAACCCTCCTTGCCCCTTATAACAGGGAGTATGTATTTGTAGCCTGGCTGACCAGAGGACTCCTATCTTTAGCTGTATTTATGTCCTGCTGATGACAGATCCACTCCGGGGCCTCCTAAACACCACTCACTAGGTCACGTGTCTGAAGGTGCCCTGGCTTTGCCGTTACTGGAAAGCAACATCAAAGTAAAACAGAGATAGAGATAATCAGCCAGTCAGCCAATAAACCAGCAAGCTAGTAAATTAAGTAAGTTAGTCAATCAGTCAGTCGTCAGTTGGCCAGACTGGCTAGCCAGACTTTGAACTGTCCAGTTTGCCCTTCAGTTAGTCAGTCAACTATGCAGCTAGCCATCCAGCCGCCAGCCCCCCACTCACCCTGCCACCCTCTATTAAACTCCATTAAAGTCCACTAAGAGCTGTGCTCTGGGGGCGGTAGTGATCTGCTCCCAAATTCTTTCCATGGTCTCAGCATTTACGTCTCTCCGTCGTGGGTCAGGAGCAGATGGACTATCCCAGCAGCACCAGGGAAGGCAGAGGACCTGCCCTCACCATAGACCAAAATATTACAACAGACATATGATCAAATTAAATATTACTATATAATTACAACTACTGTTATCATAAATACAACACAATAATAACTCATAAAAACAGACTCAAGTAAAGATGGGTCAAGGCCCAGCCTTAGGTCAAGGCTGCAGTTGTTAGCGAACAAACTAACAAGCAGTAACAACCTCCAGGCATGCATCTAAGGCAGCCATACTGGGCGTGGATGTGAGTGATAACGACCAGATCCTTCTGTTACACGTATAGCCTTGAAGCCAGCGAAGCAGTAAGAGTATCCAGCAAGCTTAGCTCTAAACACCATGGGTATTATAGGATATGTTGTGTTGATGCTTCATATCCATGGTAACAGTGACAGGTCAACTGACCAGTGTGTGTGTGTGTGTGTGTGTGTGTGTGTTTTTGCATTCACTTTAAGTGTGAGTGTGTGTGAGCTGGTCAGAAGATAAACTAGATGTTGGACACTGTGAGAACAACTTTGCAAAGGGGTTTGTGATTGGCTAACATCTCAGGACTCCCAGACAACCTCTGTATGGCTAATGTCATCCACATTGTGACTGCAAATGCGTGTATATGCACACTACCTGTGCATGTGTGTGTGCGTGTGTGTGTGTGTATACAAATATAAGGAGATTCTGGCATGGTCAATGGAGAAGAAAGAAAGATTTGCTGGAGTTTGGAAGGCAGCTGCTGACATTCATCAAACACTCAGATAAACCTCTTTGCTAATCACGCTAGGCCGAAGCTAACATGCTAGACTTAGGCTAGCATGCTAGTCCAACTGGCTGGTAAAATAATATGGCACTTGTTGCGGTATTGCAGTATTGAGTCATGAAAATTAAATAACTGATATTGCATAGTCCTTTCATCTCTCTTTCAGTAAACAGTACTTCACAGCTTGTGTTACTCACAGTAAAGAGAGTTTCCTGTTGCCTACCAGTTGAACAGGGGTCAGGGGTGAGGGGGAGACACCATTTAAGTAAAGGCAGAGTAGAAATGGAAAAAGTGAGTCAAGGCCATTTGTTGTGTGTCACATAAAACGACGGTCTCTCCTCTCTCTCTCTCTCTCTCTCTCTCTCTTTCTCTCTCTTTCTTTCTCTCTCTCTCTACTGTATCTATCTCTTTCTGTTGCTATGTGCCTCTACCAGTGCATGTATGAGCTTTTGACTGTAGTGTTGCCTAGGTAGCATGAGGTGTTACTCTACTTTCACAGTTAATCAGTCAGTGTTTGTGTGTGTGTGTGGGTGGCCATGTTGAGGAGAATGAATAACTGTTGCTCTTCTCAATTCAGAGTATGGCATGAAGGAGTGAGAGAGGAATGGAAGAAGGAGGTGAGCCAGTTTGGCAATAGTACTCACAGCTATTTTAAAAGGCACATCCTGTTTTCAGCTAAACCCACTGTAGTTGTGGATCGTTTAGTGAAAATCATATCCTTCTACCACTGACAACTGACAACGGTGCTCTCTCTTTCTCAATCTCTCTCTCTCTCTCAGTTCAGTTCAGAATGCTTTATTGGCATGACAGTCGGGTTGAGCAGCATTGCCTAAGCAGTCCACATTGAAGGGACATTTTAACAAATAAATATCAACATATAACAAGGAGTCTAACAATAATAATGTAACAAAATACCATTAGCATAGAGTTGAAGACTGTAGAAAAGTAACTCTCTCTTTCTTTCTCTTTCTATCTCTGTTACCATAGGAACTAAAAGAGGATAGAAGCCAGAAGACTATCAGAAGAATTACTGTATTGACTCTTAGAAAATCATTTTGACACACTATATCTCCCACTTGGAGTGTATGTATCATCATTTTGAAACAAGCAGCGAGTGTTATGTATGTTTGAGTTTGTCTTTCTGTTCTTCTATTGATTGTGACAGTGTAAAGTCACATCTAGTTTTGGATTGGCCCGGATTCTTTTGTTCTCTTGGAGAAAGCTGCCTAGCAGCCTGATGGAGCTGCTTGATTGGATGGATCCATTGTCTATGACCCTGCCTCGTCTGAGTGGTGCTGATTCACTCTTCTGAAAAGACCTGCTGGCCCGTCATGCCTCCCCCACCCACAGGGTGTAACACATGAACAGAATAATGTTACTCATGTTCTTTCTATGGTCCACAAGTGGATCATTGTTTTAATGTTGGTTTACGTCATCGGCAGCTGGAAATATATACAGTATGAGACCCGTAAATAATAAATGTCAATTTCTACTAGTCCCAATTGCTTTAAATATTCAAAGACAATCATTCAAACAGCTTTTGTGACTAAGAATAAGCCCAGTTAAAAATGATGGGCTAGGTTAAGGTGGAGAAGCTAGGCTTTAGGTTTAGCCGATTTCTCAGCAGGATTTACTCATGCAAGACAAATGATTTGCCTTTCACAAATGACAAATTAATTACATGCAAGAAAAGCCAGGGACTTTGCGTTTTGTGCTTGCTTGCTGGCATTTGTGTATGTATGTGTATGCTTGACCGAGTGTGCATGTGTGTGAGTTCTATTAACTGGCACATTTACCTACCTTTCAGTAAATCTGTTATGATGTCGGATGTGTCTGTAGCCATGGTGATTTAAATCAAATAGCATTCTCCTCAACACTACAAATAGCATGTGAGTGACGCAAAGGTACAACGTACAATGCCAAAAGCACACAAAAAAGCCTTGCTCTGTACAGTAGGTGTTCTGTTCTGGTTCTAATGTGGACAAAGAGAAGAAAAGGAAAGCAATTAAGCCAGAGAATACAGACAATCTTAAGATAGACCCCAACTTTTTAAAGTGCCATACTGAATGTATAAACATTCTGTTATGTATGAAGCCTGGGTTCTCTGCACAATACTTTAAAGTCATCCAGCTGTGTCTCTCTGTGCTACAGAAGTCCTCCAGCTGATTCCCTGTGGAGTGGAAGACATTGCAGCTGTGGAACGAGGTTAGGACACCAACACATGAAAAGAAAATTGAAAAATAAAAGGGCACGGTATAAGACAGTAAAATACGTTTCTATAGATTTAGAAATCAAACATTAAAGAAACAATAAACAAATACAAATGAACATAAAGACATTATGGAGAGATATTTCGTACTGTTAAATACTGTGATCTTTCTTTGTCACACCAGGAGCTGAGGTGAAGATCTTACAAATCCTTTTGGCTTAAAACAGGTGATATCATTCCATTGCAGCACAAACAAATTTAATCATTGTGCCACAGTATTTTCTCTGGCATGGTAAATTGTTCCATACAATACCTATTGTCTCAGGAGGTTGGGATAGGGGTAAGATAGCTACTCCGTTACTCCACGGAAACAGGAAAGCTATTAAATATGCATCAGATTGGACCCTGATAGGATTCCTGGTAGAGAGAATCCACTTCCTGCAATGTCACTTGACCTTCACTCTCAATCCTGTAGTCTTGGAGGGGACTCAGGGGACAACAGAGGAGGTGTAGAGGGGGTAAGTGGACATGGCTGTATCCAACTAATCAAGCCACTGGAGGAAAACGTTTCACTCGTTAGGTGTTTAGAACTGGCGTTCAGCGGGTGGAGGAGGAGGTGGCAGGCTGAATTCCTTCCCAGTGTGAGTATTACTGTTCTCTGTGGTGGGTGTTGTTCGATCTGCCGATGCAGGGGGTGGGTACTACTCATGCAACCAAACACAAGTGAAGCCCTGCTGGGAGGTCAAGATGTGCTCTAATCAGGACTGAACCTTGTAGATATGAAGGGTCTCCTGCTAATGATGATCTCCTCCCTCTCTTTGGGAAAGCCCCTTAGAGACAAACTGACCTAGGAATATTTAGGGGACCTTGACTGGACTGAAACAGAATTATTCTACATAGTACACTATAATGACCAACTTTTTTTTACCAGAACCTCTAGGGTTAACTCCACATGTAGGGGTTTGAATAGAGTGAGGCCATGGTATTTGTAGGGTCAGTGTGTTTGTTTTTGGAGTAATTCGACAGTTCAGAAATATGAGGGAGCATTTTCCAACGTCTATATTTGGACTGCAGTCTAAATCCGGATCTGTCTAGATAACCCTAATGCTTCTTGTTCCCTTGTTGTTCTGATACAGTACATGCCTTCTAAAGCATTAGCAGGCCTGAGCCCATGCGATGATGATGTGATGATTTATGCTCAGCTACACAACCAGCTCAGCTTGGAAGATTAGCGTCCCATCTGGTCACATGCCCAAAGCTACGCTAGGATACGCCAGGCTAGGATACACCAGGCAAGGATGTGCTATGCTAGGATATGTTAGCCAGGATATGCCAGAATATAATACTCTACAATACAATTGGAAACAATAGGCTAGAATATATGAATATTTTATTTGTTTTTTAAAATACAAATAAAAAGAAGCCCATCAACTGGCATGTCCAAGCCCAGTGTATTCCTGGCTTGGGAGTGGATGGTAGGCCGGAGGGAGGGACTTGAGCTTGATAATGCATCAACTTGACATCTCATTAGAAATTATAAAAGGGGTTTGGTTGTTGCTGAGTGCCATTAAAATAGCAGGCATTCGAGAGTTGGTTTATTTATAGCCTGAAACCATGTCTATTTATAAATTGCATATCTTGCTCCAGCGAGGTGGTTTGGGTAAAGAGGTTGTCACAGCAGCCAGGTCACCTATACTGCTGCTGATGGAGTTCCTCCTTTTCTTATTAACTTTGATTCTCAGCGCTCCCAATAACCCTGAATATGTATCTCTACGGCTATCATTACTATATGGTATATAATATGTTTTCTCCTTCACACACTCCTCCCCCGGTCTGGTTAAAATACAGACCTTCTTTTGGCACTAACCCCAGAAACACTGTGCCCTTTTTGTCCTTGGTTATCTGCTTTATTAACTACAGTACATGCACTATTTGTATGTTGCTTTGAGGAAAAGCCCCTCTAAAATGTGTCTGGATATGCCTATAGGATTGTCCTACCAGATAAAGTGTAAAAGCACACCTGCGGAAGGTCACACCATCTTCTGAGACTCCATGGAAGGTCACACCATCTTCTGAGACTCCATGGAAGGTCACACCATCTTCTGAGACTCCATGGAAGGTCACACCATCTTCTGAGACTCCATGGAAGGTCACACCATCTTCTGAGACTCCATGGAAGGTCACACCATCTTCTGAGACTCCATGGAAGCCTCGGCTTGATAACCAAATCACCTGCTGGCTAATCTACGAACAACTGATTTACTACAGTGTGATCCTATAACGGCATTAGATCATTAACGGAGGAACAACATTACAGGCTTTTAACATCCATATTTATTTACAGAAGATACATTTTATTGTTTTAATTAGATTTAATGAGTGAATTAACAATTATATTGTTTAATGAATGCTACAAGAAATAAATAACATGGAACGCAAAATCCTTAGGAGCGTACAATGAAGCTAAAAGTCTACAGCAGGTGAAAGCTCTGGCTACCAATAAAATAAATTCTGCAGCTTAGTTATGTAATAAAATATGTATATATTACTACAAAGAACTGGAGGAGGCTAAATTGTCTTTTGTTCATCTACTGTAGTTAATCTAGTACATCTGCAGATGTAAAACGTTTATTATTACCTCTCTATCCAATTGGCTACTCTTCTTAGCAACATGGTCTTAGACAACTTCACCTCAACACAGGAGGACAGCAGAGCTGTTCTCTCCCCTGGCCCCTCCACACGCGCTGCTACAGGGAGATCCTGAGGGGAACCCTTTCCTGATTAGTCGTGCTGGGAGGTTTGGGGTTCTGGTATGACAGCCGCACAAAAACGACAGTCAAGATAGTTCCTGGAATTCAACAAAAGGAATTGACGGTTAGATCACGTTGATTGTCTCCAGGTAGAGCCTGTGATGCTTAGATCTTTACCTATGACCCCCAGGGTGCCCAGCAGGATCCCCACGGTGGACTGGATAGTGGGCATACCCTGCAGCTGCTTGGTGGCCATCTTGCAGTTCCCTCTGACATTGCAAGGACACACTGTCACTATAGAGACAGAGACACACTGTTACTATGGAGACCGCAGCACAAGGTCACTTATCACCGAGTCAGTTCTCAACTCACTCGGGCCGGTGTGTGTGAGTGTGTCTTGTGTATATCTTTGTGAATGAAACTGTGTGTGTGTGTGTGTGTGAGTGTGTATGTGTGAGGGATAAGCCACACCTGTGGCCCACCCTGTCTGGCATTGTGTCAGTCTGTTGAGATCAGACTGCATAAGGTACGAGTAATAATGTGTGTGTGTGTTACCTGGCAGGTTGATGAAGGTGCTCCTGGGGGGGGAGCTACTGTCTGAGATGGTGAAGGGGACAGTGTAGATCTCCGGAGACAAGTATGGAGTGTTTAAGGAAAGGTTGGTGTGTGTGTCTAAACAGGGGACATGAACACACGTCACATTCCACAAGCAGAACACATAGCGTTGGTGGCCTCTTCACCTCTATGTTGCAGAGAGAAGGAGAGGTAACTCAGATACACAGGTCAGTGTGTGATGGTGTTCTCAAAGACTCTCGTTAAAATAACTGTAACTGATTGATTCACCAGTCTGGCGTGTCTTGGCGCAAGCAAATAAGAAGGGAGAGACACAGAACAAACAGAGTGTGCACGCAAACACGTGCTCTCTGACACACATACAGACTCATCCATCCAGAGGGTAGAGGAGGTTGGCGGAGAGGAGGTGCACCTTGGGAGGTCTATAACTGCCGCTATTACTGCCAGCACCCTTACAGCTGCAATACAATGCATGCTGGGAGCTATCCTTTTTTAGATTCTCTACCGGTGAGGACCCAGCTGGTGACATCACACCAATTAGAGAGGAAATATAATTACAGTAGACGCCACGGTTGCCAATAATAACAGCCACGCTGGGAGAGGAGATGAGGAGGAAGAGAAGGTAAAAGGGTTTGTCTTAGATAAACAGCATTGATGCAGTTTCAGTCACTCAAAGGAGTCTCAATCTGACCCATTACTGTCACTTAGAGAGGCGGGAAGATAACTATTACCACAATTACAGCCTAAATACATGCACAAGAAGGAGAGGAGAGGAGAGGAGAGGAGAGGAGAGGAGAGGAGAGGAGAGGAGGGGAGAGGAGAGGAGAGGAGAGGAGAGGAGAGGAGAGGAGAGGAGGGGAGAGGAGAGGAGAGGAGAGGAGAGGAGAGGAGAGGAGGGGAGAGGAGGGGAGAGGAGGAGACGAGTGGAGAGGAGGGGAGGGGAGGGGAGGGGAGAGGAGGGGAGAGGAGGAGACGAGAGGAGAGGAGAGGAGAGGAGGGGAGGGGAGGGGAGGGGTGTGGAGGGGGGGAGAGGAGAGGAGAGGAGAGGAGAGGAGAGGAGAGGAGAGGAGAGGAGAGGAGAGGAGAGGAGAGGAGAGGAGAGGAGGAAAGGAGGGGTGAGTTCTTTATGTCAGTCTGTCTGGGCTCTTTTGCCTGATATTATACTATTTTAGTCACAAGTGGGCTTTTAGAGGAACAGAACAGCCCATTCAAAAGAGATCTTCTGACATGAAAAACGTATTGGATTCGTTTCTTCTGTTAGCTCATGATTTCCTTGTTCTTTGTCAGTATTTGTTTATCTTGTCTGGTGACATCACTACACTTTGAAGTCTGACAGCATCACTGCCTCTCCTCCAATCGTACGAATGGTATAACTGGATGCTGACGTTGTGAGTGACCAGGTTGGTGTTGACAGGTGCATCTACTTACACTAATGGACGTGACTCAGCCAATTGCCTGTCTTGATCAAAAATAGACTTCCTGTGAGGTCGAAATGAGCGTCACCTGTTTCTATGGCTATACTGTGTGCTAGTGTTTGGTCACCGTGTCTTTCTGTGGCTTCAATACATTTCCTAAATTCCTTCACTGACAGATCTGGCCCAGTTCTCCCTTTGCTCACCGTTGATGGGCGTGAGCTTCCAGTTGCGCCTGACGGTGGCATCGCTTCGGAGTGAGAAGTTGAGTCGGCCGCCGTGCTGTGGCGTGTCACTGTCCCTTGATGCCAGAACCAGGGCCTGCTCCTCCCAGCGTGGCGTGCACAGGTACTTCCAGGAGTAATCGCCCACCAGGACCGGGCTGTTGTCATTTACATCCAGGATCTGGACCGTGACCAAGGTGGAGGCGGAGAGGGACGAGTTACCTGGAGGGAGTGGGGAGGTTTTTGGTTCAGTCGGCACTTCCATACAAAATCCATCAAAATTATATTTTCACTGTATCACAACCAATCACAAAGCCAGTTAATAATTAAACTCACTTTGTAAATATTGATGCACCAACTAGGTTTTGTTTGTTTGTGCATCACTTTCTTTTGAGGCCACCACATATCATATTGTTTTCAATCTATATATGACCATGTTTGGAAGGGAGGGATCTGTTTGGTCTATGCTGTATGAGACTGTAACATCTGTAACATTGTCTTACGTCCATCCTCAGCAATGATCTCCATAGTGTAGGTGCTGTTCTCCTCTCGGTCCAGAGCCTGGACGGTCTTCAGCTCCCCAGAGTACTTTCCAATGGAGAAATAACGCTTAGTATCCCCTCTCAGGGAGTACCTGGACACACACACAATGCATACATTCACTGATCAGCTCATATTCAAATACAGAACATTTCTTCAATGAATGGGAGGCTAATAAAGGAGGAAAACTCGGTACCAGCCTCACCTGATTGGATGAGAATCAGGGTCATACCCTCTGATGGTAGCGATGACCCGTCCTGGCTCCTCCCCCTCCCGGACATTGACCTCATAGTGGCTCTGCGACAGGATTGGTCCCTCATTCACGTCATCCACATAAATGGAGACTGTTGCCGTGGAGGCGGGCCCATAGCGACCACGAACCAGAGCAACAGGGTTCTGAGCACTGATGACCAGAATATACTCACTTTCCCGCTCAAAGTCCAGCACCTACACACACATACACACACATCACTATAGAAACAGTGTTATTATAAAGGCCCTGAAGGCTCAAGCCTAGTGTTGGGCAGAGCTGTGTAGTGACCACTGTACTGGTGTCAGCTCAGAGCCTTTTTTGCAATGTGGAAATCATGTTGAGGTCAGTGAGTGGAGCTTATTCTGGATCGGAGCCTAGAGAAGCTCTGGAGACCCAGTGTGACTCTGGGGGTGCAGCTTGAGCACTGCTGAGATGCACAGGAATCATCGCTATGGAAATATCTCATCAAGGAGCATGATCATCACTTCCCAGAAACCTTCAAACCTATTTCTGTTCTCACACACATGCACACACACGCACATTCAACTCTTTCGGTCCCTACTGGAGGAGGGATGTGGAGAGGCACATGCCTTGGAAGCCCCCAGAGAAAAGAACAGCAGCTCTACCGGAAAACGTTTTCTCATAACTGCCATTCTAACTTATGACACAGCCAGGAAGAAACAACAAGTCCCCTGATGTGTTACCAGACGGTAGGGTTGCTGACAGTAGACTGTTACTATGTCTACACAGCCACCTGTGGCACCAGCTGGGTTTTAGGACTGTTCAGCCAGGATGTGGTCCTGTGTGCTGGGAATCGGAGAGCCAGTCTTGAGGTCTCGCCAAGAGTCCTGGGGAGGGGGTGGGAGGTATAGGGGTGGCTGTGTTGTTAGGGGGCGGGGGTGGTTTGCTGTCGGTGCATCTGTGTTGAGGGGGTTGTGGAGTGGACTGTGAGGGTGTTTGTGTTCCTCGGGGTGAGGGTGAGGGTGGGGGGGACAGACAGGGGACCTGCTGCTGCTGCTGGGAAGTAAAAGCAGAGCTGGCATGTAGAGTGATTAATGGATATGGCCGACTGGAAGTTACAAAACCAACAGAACAGAACTATGGGAAGCTAAATTTAATTTGATAACTGTAAGTAAAGACCTTGGGGTAAGGGTGGTGGTAGGAAACCAGGTGGTGATTTAGAAAACTGACTGTAAATGAGAAGCAGGTTTATTTCCAGAACCTAGAAGAGGATACATCTCTTGATGCATTTGCTGGATTAATGATCGACCACTGGACAACTATGTTCAACGAAACCAAACACCTTGTTTACGTGGTCTCACTTTCCTCCAGCCTTGATTGTTTCCATACCACTACGATGTGACCTGCTGTCATAGCCTAGGGGACTAGAGGCTGGTGGCTCAGAGACAGAACGCGATGTCCAGCAGGATCATAAACCCAAACACTGTGTGTTTGTGTGTGCAAATGCCTGTGAGCGTGTATGTATTTATTCCCGCTGTTCAGCAGGCTTATCTTGGGGGGAGAGTCAGAGGGGACACCTGGCTCCGAGCACGAGGCCGGCCGTTCTGTAAAGCTGTGCACAAGGCCCTGGCATGTGCCAGCACAGCATGGGCTCAAACCTCACTCAAACCCAAACATCATCTTCCATCAACCATTCTCAAAGCTAGGTTTATTGTACAATCAGCTCTGTTAAGATACCTGTAAAAAAAATACATGAATGAATCAATACATGGATGGATGGATGTCTTTACCTCTCTGTCCCAGCCTCTCTGCTACACCCCCAGCCTCCCTGCCCCAGAATTTAGCCACTCTGACTTGCCTTCTGCCCCAGCCCCTGTCTCTCTGCCTCAGGTCATAGCCTCTTAGCCTCTGGACCTCACTTAGCCCCAACTTTTCTGCCTCAACCCCAACCTTTCTGCCCTGAACTCTCTGCCCCAGCCCCAGCCTCTCCTCCCTAGCTTCTCTATAACAGCCTCTCTGCCCCAGCCCCAGCCTCTCCTCCCTAGCTTCTCTATAACAGCCTCTCTGCCCCAGCCTCTTCTCCCTAGCTCCTCTACAACAGCCTCTCTGCCCCAGCTCCAGCTGTCCCACTTTCAGAGACACGCCCACCATCCCTCCATTCCATTCCAGCATGAGTCAGATGAGGTGTCTGTGTGTTTGTGAGGGAGGGGGCTGGATTAGGGGAAGCAAAGGGAAAAGCGCCCTGGAGATAGACTAGATTATTTCAGACAAAAATGTTCTATTGTCATAGCTTATTTTTTACACACATGCAGATGAAATATCTATGTGTTTGAGAGTCAGAGAGGGAGATGGTGATCTGGGATCTACCAGGGAATAAACCATCTGGTGGTTCATCTTTTTAAATTGCCATTCATTCCATATGGGTCCTGACTAAAACTGTATAATATAATCCTGAGAGGAGAGGGGAGGAGGAGAGGGGATTGCAGGGTAGGGGAAGGGAGCAGAGAGGAGATACCTTGGAGAGGATGAGAGAGACCTCGTTGGTCTGTGTGTCTGTGAGGAGAGAGAAGGCGTCCTCCTCGTTACCAGACTCCAGTCGGTAGTCCACCTGCCAGCTGTCCCCACCCCGTTCGTCTGCATCCCACGCCGACACCGCTGTTACCGTGGCACCCACAGGAGCATCCTCCGACATGTGGAAGGGGCCGTACTGAGAGATGGGGGGGGGGGGGGGGTTAACATGCAGTCATGTGTAAGTGTTTTTATAAATAATCTGTGTCTGTCAGTGTGTGCCAATATGTGTGTGTTTTAGTGATCTGTGTGCATCTTTGTGTGTGCGTATTTCTCAATGTCCCTTACATCCCAAGCTGTGTTTGGTCAAACACTCTCCTATCAGTGTGTTGGACAGGCTTGTAGTCATAGCCGAGCAACCTGGCCTCTGGTCACTCTCTCCCAGCTGTCGAAGGGACATGAGCTCTCTGTTCCCAGCCCTGTCACCAGTCAGCTGCACACATCAGCTACAGCCTCCTCTCCTCCCCACCCCCCTCCATCACCACCCCCCTCCCAGCGGCTCCATCCCACCACCTCTTCATCCATCAACGGAAAAAACTGACGCACTCTAACATGACCTACTCAAGAGGTTTTTCCACTTCAGTGTGTGTGTGTGATTGTGTGTATGTGTGTGTGTGTGAGAGAGACAGAGAGAGAGAGAGAGAGAGAGAGAGAGAGAGAGAGAGAGAGAGAGAGAGAGTGAGGGGGATCTGGTTGAAAGATGGTGTTTGAGAGGCGTGCAAAGGGTCCAAAGGGTTGTTGGGTAGGAGTGGTACTGATAACACTGTTCTAGGTTACTGGATTCTAAAACCTCTCATTCTACAATGTTGCCCTGCACATGATTCTAGAAAGTTGTGTGTTCCTTGCAATTCAGCCAGAGGACAGCAGGACAGGTCCAGCTGTGCGCCTAGCCTGGCTTGAACTGGCCAGCCTGGCTTGCCCTCCTCATGGCTGATCCTTCCATGGGATATAAATTGAATTCTAAAATGAGTGCTCCAGGCCTGATCAGATTAACAAACAGCACTGTCCATTTTATTTGGAGACAAAGGCAGAGTACAACCTGAGATTAAGCTGTGATTAAAGAGAACCCACCCCCCCTCCAAGCAGCTCAGAGAGATTTGTTACTACTCCTCCATCCTCTGGCTCCATCTCACTCCTTTCCTCCCGCCCACTCTCTCCTTCCGACTCCTCTCAAAGAATGTTGGTAATTATGTATGTGAGGTAAACGTGAGGTGTGTGTATGTGTGTGTTTGTGTATACCTCATGCTGAGAGAAAACAGGTGGGTTGTTGTTCTCATCCTGCACCATCACGACAACCGTACAGGAACTGTTCAAACCTGAATATGACATCACCACAGGACGTGTGAGATGTAGCTGGGAAATCCTTCATGGAAGTATTTGGGAATTTCAGCAGTGCAGCTGTAAATCCCCATAGGATGTGAACCTGTGACATCTGTGATGCTGTCCTGGACCAATCACTGCCCTCCAGAAATCCTCATCCGGTCAATATGACACATTGCTGACCTCATCTGATTACCTGTCTCACTCTCTGACTATGACTCTTTTTTTCCAGCTCTCTCATTCAAAATATCTATCTCTTTCCTCAAGGGATGAGTGGGTGAGATGACAAATAAACCAAAAGAGTGCGTAGTGGTCCTGACATTTTGTAGTTTTAACAAAAAGTTGCATATAGTTAGACTGGGTAAAGTTAGCAGTTTGGTCGTAAAGCTAGCAGTGGTTATGTAATATAGTTAGCACTTTAATGGAATGGGTATAGTAAGTAGTCACCCTTGGCATCCTCAGCAGTGATGGTGAGTGTGTACTGGGGAGCGGTGCCCTCCATGCTGTCAGCCTGGACAGAGATGACCCCGGAGTCCCGGTCCACCCTGAAGAGAGCGCGGGGGCTCTCTGGGACCTGGCCCACCAGGCGGTAGAAGATCCTGACATTGTCCGTCTTTGGGTCGTCGTTGTCAGCCGCCTGAACCGTCAGGATCTCCGTCCCTGGGAGCGAAGAAGGCAGGAGGGAGAGAGGGAAGGATGGGGAGAGAGAGGATAGATGGAGAAATGAATTGGGGAGATTGAGAGGAAGGAATTGACGAGGAAGGGGGAGAGTGAAATGGCAGTCCTGACAGATTAGAGTGAGTCCTGACAGATTAGAGTGGCTGAGTGGAAACATACAAACAAACATGTTTTTCTTCAGATCCTCATCTGGGAACCATGAAGTCCTATTTCCTCCTTCTTCTTCTGGGAAAAAGCTATCCTCTGGGATCTAGACTGACATCCGGTAGTTGTAGTAACCCCATAAATTACATAATGTTGGAAAGTAGGAGCAGTATGAGGAGAGGACAGGCCAGGAGAGGACAGGAGAAAGGAAGAGAAGAGCAGGAGAAGAGGAGGGGAAGATGAGAGGATGAGGTAGAAAAGGAGAAAGAATGGAGTAGATCAAAATGCAGGTGCGAGAGAGGGTGAAAGGAAGAGAGGGTGAAGGTTACCACGTGGGGCCAGCTCCTTGACCACAGTATGGTACTGGGTCTGGGGAAAGGTGGGTCTGTTGTCGTTGGCGTCCCCCACCATGACCCGCAACTCCACTGGTTTGGCTATCTCCCGGCCGTCTGGTCGTTCCACCACAATACTGATCTGGAACTGAACACGCACGCACACACATGTATCGCACAAGACAAACAAACATGCCCACACACACACATGACAGCATACATTTGAGCTAAAAACGCAATCAATGAAACTCATTACCAGCACTAATTGATCCAGTTTTAGAACTGTCAATTTGGTCGGGAGAGGTAGCTTGCATTTAGGAGATGAAACTACAAACACTAGTCAGTAACATTACAGCTCGCTAACAACCATCTAAAAACCATCTAAAAACCATCTTCCTCCCTCATTTTCTTCCTCCCTCCATCTCTCCCTCCCGTCATCCTTATTTCTCCTGTTGCAATCACGTCATCTCAGTTTGCTACATGATTTTGAAACATGAACCTGTTGCAAGTCAACATGGACCCATCCTGTGTGTGTGCATGTAAGTGTGTGTGATGGGGGGGTGGGTCGACTCTTGGGAATCCATGCTAAGTGACAGGCATATTACTGCAATTGACAGGCTTGACTACATGAGGTACGGGTGTGTGTGTATGCGTGTATGTGTGTGTCACAAGTGGGATTTTGTACTTTCATCTCAAACTGGTTACTTTCAGCTTAACAACACACTAGGGTGTCACCTAACACTCATCAATGAATGGGATGCTATGCCAGCCACCTCCAGTAAACAGGAACCAGGCCATCTCAACCAGACAGACGTCCTCATTAGTGTTGAACTCATCCAGACCTACTCATAGTCTAACCCTTTGGCAGGGGTATAGAGGGAAGGTAAGACATCATGAGCTTAATCAGTCATCATCATCATCATCATTTCCTCTGTGCCCATGTCTGAAGTCAGATGCGACACTGAGGTCAACTAATACCTATTCACTGGATGTATCACAGTACAATCCTACTGTTAAGACTTCAAACATTTTGTTTGGAATCATGCAGTACTATAGAGCATCAAGGAGCTGCAAAAAGCAGAAACATGTGAGCTCATGTCTGGCACACAAGTGGGGTTGGAGGCCCTACCTGGTCCTGGGTCTCTCTGTCCAGGGGAGCATTGAGGAAGATCACCCCCTCTCTGCTGATGGTGAACAGCATCTCTGGAAATTCTCCCTCCAGGCTGTACTCTACAAGACTGCCACTCCACTTCACCTGCACACACATGCACACACACAAAAAAGTGTACAAAGATGTGACCGAGTTCAAAAAGACAAGTATTGGAAAGAAGTAGCTTCTGTTGAGCCAGACACACGTATGCACACACACACAGACACACACACGTGCATACACACATACACACACACATGCATACAACACACCCACACTATGAGGCCATGGGAGAGCAGGCAGCTGTTTGAGAAGCTGGGAAGTCCCGGAGCAGTGCACATGATGGATGAAGGAGCTAATGGACCGGCTCTGATGTGGGCCAGACACCAGCCCTAACACACGCACACACATACACACACGCATACACACCCCCGGCAGTCTGAGGGGAGGGAGGGATTTTCCACTGGGAGAGAAAGGTCCTTAGGGACCAGCACCCAACAAGGAGAGATCCCTGTCTCTCATCTCCCCCTTCCTCATTCTCTCCACTATTGAAAAGATATGAATATATATATACTATTATATATATATGAATATATATATGAATATATATATATATGTACTATAATTATTCTGAATATATTCATTCCTGTCCCTCTCCTCTCCCCTGCTTTCCCCTCTCAGACACCAGGCCGTGTATCTCCTCAACATGTCCATGTGTGTAAACACAGCTCCTCTAGAAAGAAACAACAATGATGTCATCCACAAAGTTCTCTGTCAGCAAAGGATCTATCTCACTGTCAGGTGGCATGTGTGTGATTGTGTGGGTTTTTTTTTTTTGTTCACATGTTGCCCTGCCTGACCTGGGGGCGTCTGCCCTATCTTCCAGGGTGTGCTGGAGCCAGACCACAGCCCTGCTACAGAGGTTGTGTGGAGGGGAAGGCTGCTCTGATCTCCATCCAGGGGTTAGAGGACAGGATGTCTATTATGACAGGAGACAGGCAGGACATGGAAATAGAACAACAGAGAGGGCTGAGGGTGACCTGCTCACTACTTAAAATGAATAACGCTTTTCTGTTATCACAACACCGAGAGAGTGAATTACAGCAGGGTGAAGTGATGGTTATATTATGGTTGTGATTAGGACTGTATTAAAAACTACGACACAACCAATACAATACCACAACTACACTTCAACAACAATACAATCACAAAACAAATTAAAAATGACAACTACACCACTACAGTACTGCCCCAGTACTCCAATTCTACCACTATACTTCACTTCTTGAACTACCACACTACTACTACAATATTAAAACATTACACTGTAACATTTTCCTTGCTGCTAATTTCTTTAAAGGAACATTTTGACTTAAAATAATCCCTCCTAATCACACTCAGACTAAAGGCCGAAAGTCAAGAAGAGACAGATGGGGAGAAAAAGAGAGAACTGTTGAAGACAGAAAAAGAAAATTAATGAATAGAATAGTCAGCTCCAAAACAAGCTGATGAGTCTTAGATGAAGTGAGTGTCATGGCGGACAGAAGAAACAGCTTCAGCCAGGACCAGACAGAGAGTTAATAGAGATCTGAGAAAAAATGGGAAGAAGAAGATTTGATCCGCCCACATTCTGTGTCCACACATTTTTAGTGGGCGGATGGAGCAGGCGAGAGAAGGGAGGAGTGGAATGAGAGGAGGAGGATGAGAGGAGGAGGGGGAGGAGGTAAAACGAGAGAGAATCCGACGAGTCATATTCAGAAGTGGTCAGTGAGAATCACTCCTTCACTCCAAGTTTGTAGTCTCTATTGTCCCTATATGACTCTGGTGTCACACACCGACATGCACACTACTGATGAATAACCTTCCTTCAGCCCACTCTCTTTCTCACTCTTTCTTCACATACTCATTCTGTCCTCTTTATCTTTTTCATCTCTCACTCTTTCTTTCCCAATCGCTGCGTCTGTCCCTTTGTCCCCATCTTTTTCTCACTCTTTCTTTTCCCTCTCTCTTTTTCCCTCTGCTGATGGAAAAGTGGTCCCGTGTCTGTGGTTATGAATGTTGAATATCAAGGTAAATGTCAGAAACACACACAGACGGCCGACCTTAGTCAGCTTGCGTTGGTATTTACCATCCATATATAATGCATAGCGAGGCAACACCAGGACACATAGCAACAAGATACCGGGAGGATGGTTACCTTGGAGATGGGGATGGGGTAGGGTCCGGGGAGGTTCTCCTGCAGACGTACGGGGTCTGGCGATGCCCAGCTGTTTCCTGTCACCTCGACAGTGACCAGGCCAGAGGAGGAGAAGGAATTGGCCCGGCCCGCCATGTCCTTCACCGTGACGGACAGCTTGTAGCGGCCACACATCTCTGGGTCCAGCGTAGATGCTCCTACTCACAAACCAATAGATTCCTCAGGAACGTGCGTGTGCGGTTGATGTTTTTGTGTGTGTGTGTGCATGTGTGTGTGTGTGTGTCCGTATGTGTGTGTGTGTATGCGTGTGTGTGTATGTGGGTATGTGTGCGTGTGTGTGTATGTGTGCGTGCTGACCATCCTCGGTGAGGGAGACCTCTCCAGAGACAGAGTCGATGAAGAACATGTGAGGGGAGGGGATCCTGGGGGTCTGGTCTGTCAGACTGAACCTCAGCTCTGCGTGGGCCGTGTTCCTGTCGTCACGGTCTGACGCCCCAACCTGCATGAAGGGGATCCCTACACACACACACAACATATCCTAACAGCCTCTAACAAATGTATCCTGAGCACTGAGTCTTCTATGCGAAAGCATTTTACACAGATATACAGTACAAGGTCACGCATCATCCTTGTAACGCAGAACATCCCCCACAGTAAACCACACGCGCACACACACACACACGCACCCACACACAGAACGTCACCTTTCAGAAGGCCGAGCTGCACGCTGCCTCTCATGCTCCCCTCGATGAATGAGGGGACGTTGTCGTTTTTATCGATGACACACACCTCCACGTTAAAGCTCTCAGGATGCACCGACGATGTGAAAGACACCTATAAGACACGTACAGGCACACACACACACACACACACTATGAGCTATGTTATCTTCCAATAAATGACACATGGTAGTATTGAAACCACAGTTTTTCCTTGTTATGTTTCAATGTTGGTGTTTCCACCTGTAGAGAGTAGGATGGCTGCTTTTCTCTGTCCAGGGGTTTGAGAGCGTACAGGAAACCAGCCTCCACACCAAATATGCTCTCGTCATCCCCCGACACCTGCAGATCGCTGTAGACTGCTGGCAGGTTGGGAAGCTGGGTACCAGTAGAGGAGGAGAGGTGGGTAACAGGAGAGGGAAGGACCAGAGGAGGAGAGGAAAGGAAGAGTCAAGAGGGGGAGACAAGTTAGGAAGAGGAGTGGAGTAGGTGGTTGAGGGACAATGAAAGGAAGGAGAAGAGAGGGACAGAGAAGAGGAAAAGAGTGAAGGAGAGGAGATCTAGCCTCATTCAGGTTATTGTAACCATTAACCCTATAACACCAAACCATGAAGAATTCTTTATTGAATCAAAAATAAATAATGTCATTTTTAATCTTACTTCATTTATGAAGTGAGGAAACATCGCTATCTTTTGACAGTTTCCAAAATGTGAATACTGACATTTTTCCCTGCCCAGATCTGGACCCCTGGGTATTTTGAAACTATGTGCTTTTAGTGACAGTTTGACTATGACATGAGTGTGTTCACTCTACAGAGTGCAGCCGGTTAGTTAAAGAGAAACCTGCAGTTACTCTGTGAGAGAAGATCAATCTGAAGGTACTGGTTGGTAAAGCTGCACAGTATTTTCTACCAGGTAGGCCTGTCCACGTGAACCTGTTTAGGTGTTAGGTCTGAGCTTGACTGAGGCTTGCCCATGAGGAGTGACCAGATGGAATGCATGACAAACGAGTCTCGTGTTGCGACTCAGCAGACAGCGTGATTTGTAGCACATCGTCAGTCTACATAGCATGCCTTCCTCGGCAGACATGGCAGCACCTGTCTCTTCAACCTCCCCCACCCCTCCAACACACACATACACACAAACCCCCTCCCTTCTGGCTTAGGGTGGACACTAGGGTTATTCTGGGTTTTGCTAAAGATTGCTCATGAACATGCCGGCAGGCTAACTTTAGCCCCCTCTGCCCTGAGATCTATATAGAGGCTGTGTGTGACAGGTCTATGTTGGTGGCTGACAAGGGGATAAGCCCTGGTGATGTGATGCCTCACTATGGACCACTACCTCTTGCAGGTGCTGACAGTTTAACCTGCTGTTTATTTACTCTCTAATCTGCAAGCATTACTCTTCCACATTCAGGAAAACACTGAAGGAAGATTAGGGTTGTGTGAATCAAGGGGCATACGAATACTGAACCAGGATCAGGTCTGTGCCTCATGTTATTTCTGTAATACAGAACAGAAAAGGTTCCTAATCACTATTCATATTACTCTGAGATGCTCTGAGAATCCAATGTCCCAAATTTGATACAAAAGTTTCCACATCAGTCAAACGGTGAAGCTGTGACAGGAAATCATAATGTGTCTGACTCACCACCCAGCCAGTAAAACTGTCCGACCCGTTCTGCGTCTGTGTGCAGGGGTAAATGGGTAATTATCCTTCCTACACAATTTCACTTCCACAAGTAGCGTTTGACGCCCAGCACTGGTGGTTGACGTAAAGCACGGTTCAGTGACTGAGGAGAGACGCATGTCTTCAAACAGGCCTCAAATTGCCTCAATTACGAGTCAAAGCCCCTCTGCTGTGGAAGCCGACTGCTGAGTGCAGAGTGAATAGCTGCCGTCACTTATGCAGGCTTGACAAGCAGAGAGCAAGGTAGTCATTTTAGTCTAGTGATGAGAACAACTCGCCAGCTTCATAATTATAGTCAGCCCTGAATAATTTTATGTCATTTTAACAGCAGTATACCTGGTCACTCATCTAATCAGTCGACACATTCAACATTGCATCTTGGTACTTTCTATATATATATATATATATATATATTAATAAATATATATATAAGCAAGAAAAAAATCTAATCAAGTATGCAACCAAAATCAACGGCACCACACAACCCAAAACCAACTCTTAGATCCTTACTGTGATGCTGTAAAAAAATGTAGATTCCATCAAGAAGGACCCTTTAAACCCCCCTCAGCACACATTACGTAAGAGATACTGGGCTCCTGGGCACGGACACATAAAATACCCCCCCCCCCAAAGTAACAAACTAAATTCACCTGTAGCCTACCTCAAAAGGATTTACAGTGGGCACACATTTAATGACAACTGCGTAGGAAGACATAGTCACCTGCATCTCAACAGGATTTACAGCACAGGAACACTCAAGGCCAGCAGAACAATAACTAGAAATAAATTCACCTGTATCTGAACAATACAGGGTTTACATAAAGGCTCATAAAGGCTGTTCTGCAACAGAGCCTCTTGCTTAGGGGCCGCCTTGGCCCCCTGGGCCCCTGGGACCTTCGTTTTTCCTCCCCTCCCCCCATACTTCTAATCCCCTCTTTCCTATGCTCCCTCCTTCTACCTTACCCCCTCCTTCCTACCCTCCTTACCTTGGCCAGGTACCAAGGGAAGATTCCATCGTAGTTCTCAGGGACTCCTATCTTGACGTTGGCAGCTGAACTTGGTGCAAGCACTTGGAGGAATGCCAACTGTCCAATGACAAAGACAACACTATCTCAAACAACTAGCTTATTTACAGACACACAGCTCATGCTGACAATGTACAATGGCACAATATACAGTCCTGTTATGTTTGTATCCTGTGCTGGTGGTCTAATCAGGTTATCTTACAGTGAGTGCTGTGATAACTCCTCTCTCCTCCATGGCTCTCTGTAGCTGGCCTGTGACCACAACATGAGCACATTCAGTCACACAGATAGATAGAGATATGTATATAAATATATATAGACATATATACTCCATATATATCTATAGAGAGAGAGAGAGAAAGAGAGAGAGAAAGAGAGAAAGAGAGAAAGAGAGAGAGAGAGAGAGAGAGAGAGAGAGAGAGAGAGAGAGAGAGAGAGAGAGAGAGAGAGAGAGAGAGAGAGAGAGAATGCAAATGTATGGCTTGCTAGATCAATCTAAATGTTAAGAAAGTTTAACTGAAATTGAAGAACTAATTTCAAGCTTTCAGAAAGTAGGCTACAGCATCTCTCAAGGCAAAACATCTTAATTGTAGCTACTTGCTTCATGCAACCAAAGAAAATTAAAACATCAGGCCCCACTGAACCCTTTTGGAGCTTTTTTCATTACATATCCGAGTAAAAGAAAATGTCAAAAGACTTAAAATACACCAGCGTATTTCACTTTTGACTGTTTGACACTAGCCTTCGGACTACTCATGACTAAAGCTAAAGCATGACTAAAGGATCTACTCCGTGGTTCCTGACCATCATCTTTCTCCTAACCAAAAAGTAATACACAACAACGCACAACCCAAATCTATTATTAGCTTGATATCTCACAAACATCGACTAGCTTCACAAAATCTGTTCTATAATGTTCTGATGTAGTTTTTTCCTCACTTACCTTCTCTTGACTGCGCGCGTGTTTCTTCACGAAGGTGGCAAAATGGTACGACTGGAGTGGAAACAATATGAGTGGTTGTACTATTTCGTCCGCTTAATGTTTAACATTTAAAAATGAACTCCCTGAAGCTGTTAACTACCGTGTTTCCTCCCTATCCTGTTGCTGCAGTGTTGTGCCTCCGATGCTATCTGAAGCATGAATATTTATGCACATGGACGCAAACAACATTCTGTGACTGTGCATCTATGTCTGGTAGAATATGGTCCAGCTTACAGCTATTATACTTTTAAAGATAAAGACTACCACGATGGTTGCATTTGAAGTTTTATTGCAAAAGTTCAACTGTAAACATTTAACAAAATCCTCATTAAATATTACATGAAAGTGCAAATCAACCGCAATCAATCAAAACACTGTTTAAATCAGGACAGGTATACTTTATTGCTTGTCTTAACACAGTAATAACTGGATTGAAGAACATGGGACGATAATTTTATATGTCTTCTGTCCCCCGCAATCCATTCCAACCTACCCCCCTAAATCCCCAGTACGAACCTGCGTACTCATGTTTCAAGTAAGTGTGACTCCAGATTCCTGGTGCTACTGAAACCAGGTAGCTCTGGACTGTGACTAAGTGGTCCTGTTGCCTAAGATAAAACCACTGATCAGGCTCACGAACCATAGAAATACAAGCTCAGACCAGTTGTACAGTATGAACCATACAAGATTAGACCGTTCCTACGGTATTAACCCTAGAGATATGAGCTCAGACCAGGCCCAGAATATGAACCATTGAGATACAAGCTTAGATCAGGCCTACAGTGTGAACTATGATACAGCCTCTGATCAGTGCTGAAAGAAACAGTATTTTCCTGTCAGGAACCGTATAGAGATGCAGTATTCTTCCCTAAAACAGAAATACTTGAGAAGCAAAGGCTTCCTATACCAACGCCCTCTCACAATTCCTGTTTATAAAATAACAAGCCTCAGTGGGTTGAATATATGCAAAATGAAAATGTAACTATACATTTAAGGCGATAAACAGCATAACAATAATAAAACTGAATCTTCCAAAACAAAAGCGTCATGCATGTCAACAATTCCTTGTAATTATGTGGACTTTCTTTTCTGCAGATCAGATTCCCCTCCTCAATTTTTTTTACAAAATGAAAATATATTTCTGTACAGCTCTATGCTCAGTCCTTGGGGTTAGTGTTGAAACACACACAGCGTCTGGTCTTCACAGGCTTTAGAGAATAACGTCATTCCCAGCTTTTGGTTGCTCAGAGGACTGACAGGTCATGACAAGATTTGGACTTCTGTCTGAAGGCCATCTTCTTGTTTTTGCGGGCCACCATGCGTCCAAGGAAGCGTTTGGCTTTTTTGCCGATGCTCTCCCTGCGTTTGCAGCTGGCCATCCGCCGAGCGTTCTCCTCCTTGCTGTCCTTCCTCAGCCTGATCTGACGCACAATGCCCTCAAACAAGTCCCGCACATTGTGATGCAGCGAGGCCGACGTCTCGATGAACTTACAGTCAAACACCACGGCACAGGCACTGCCCTCTGCAGGGGAGAGGAGTCAGGAGAAGAGGGGGGAGATGGAAAGAGAGAAAGAGACAAAGATGTTTAGGTTAGACATTGACAAGACAGTGATTCTTGTCTTACATTGGGTTGGCCCCTTGATGTCTAATAATCCCATTTTACTTGAGGGAAAGATTGAATCAGTGACTCACCATCGACAGACACCTCTCTGGACCGCACTAGGTCACTCTTGTTGCCCACTAGGATGATGGGAATGTTCTCAGACTGACGAGCTCTGCGAAGCTGGATCCTGAGCTCAGACGCCTTCTCAAAGCTGGCCTTGTCTGTCACAGAGTACACTATGATGTAGGCATCACCCAACTTCATGCACTGCTCCTTCAGCCATTGGCTGTTATCCTGGAGGGGGGAGGGACCAGATGGTTAGTGACACATCACAACCCCTCAGGAGCAGGTTCCCTGGCTGAACATAGACATGAAAATGGTTGTTAGCTACAAACTGAAGTGTTTGATTCCCTAACATTTTAAATGTGTTCGGAAAATAATTGTATTCCTCAATATCTTTGTTAAAGATTGTTTTCAGGAAGATTATTGTTGCAAAATTGTATACAAATGCAAAATATAGGCCTATAAGTATTTTTCCCATTACATCAGGCCATTGTTTTGGGATTACACCATTGTTCCTCTTTAATACTTTGAGTCAGATGAAGGCTCTCTCACCTGCTCCCAGATGTCATAGAGAAGAATGGAGGCCTCCTCCTCATCCACCTCGATGGACCTGTCATACGTGTTCCCTAGGAGGACAGAAAATGTGATCAATACAAATGCCAGCCTAATAGACCTATAGCCATGCTGATGTCATCCCTATTCCTTCCTTCCAATCTTCACTACAGACATGAAACAGTCACTACAGGCTTACTCTCAGTCAGATTGGCTCTCCACACACTCACAGTGAGCCAGAATAGTGGTCTGTCTGAAGGTATGTCATCATTGTCCTGATTTCTATCAATCAATAGCTCTCTTTGTTTCCCAGCTGACTGTGGTAGAGACATGGCAGACAGTCGATGAACTGTTGCTCTTTTAATTCAGTAGTTGCCTATGTCATTTACATTTCATCTCATCATCAGTCTTGTAAACCTCTAAACTGAGCCTCTAAAAATATTTGCCACCGCTAACACCCAACATAATCATCACCATCATCATCATTGGGAATTCCCGTGACTCACCTGTTTCGTCGCAGTCGTGACCATCCTCCACTCCGCCGAAGATCCTGGCAAGACTGGACTTGCCAACGCCGTGCTCCCCCAAGAGTACCACCTTGTACACCTGACCCTCGGAGTCGCTGCCGGACGAAATGACGGAGTCGGACGAGTCGGACACGCAGCTGTCCCGGTGGGGCTCCCCGGGGGAATAAGATGTGCAGCGCATGAGGTTGGTCAGCTCACCCGTTTGCCCTGGGGTCATCGAAGCGCGCATTTCGCGATCATCAACGGGCATACTCCTCCGATGGATGTTCTGAAGATGCATAGGGAACGGCATGCTGCTTCTACGCTTGTCCATGTTGCGCAACTTGTCTCCTTTGTTCAAAGTCATGACGACTTAACTGTCTGTGAATAGAAGATGTTCGTTAATTAGTAGGCTATAGTCTATTCAGCTCAATGCTGACCAACCCGCACCACTTTCAAATACGAACACAATAAAACAATGTTAATAGTAATGAAACACAAAGAAAAAATATAGGCTACTCAAATGCAGTTCATATATTTCTTTTAAATATTCCGAGCGTATTTTGGGCACCATAGGCTTAACTAGGAAATTATAAATCATTTTACAAACTTGGTCAACACATTCAGAGCGATTGTTGAGAGTAATCCATGTCGTAAATAGCCTATACCCACGTTTGATGAGCGCTTGAAGTAGCCCTTCCGAAGCATAAAATCCAAAGGTGGTCCAAATCTGTTGCAATAGGTCCTCTCGTTCCCGTTGTAGTTTTCAATGTAGAGAAGTTTCGGTTTGACTCGATAAACGGTGCGGATCCCCGTATTTATCTACCCATGGAGTTAGTGACGTCAGTGATGGGTTCGCTCAGAGAACCACGTATCTTGCTTATTATAGTAGCGCGTAACGGTAACATCATACAGGCAAGGGGAGGGTAGAGGAGTGTGCGACGAGGAAAGCGTGATTCCAGTCCAGCGTGGGAGGCCGAGGAATCTCCCTCTAGCTTAGGTTGGAGTGGGCGAGTAGCTTTAAATTCAAAATACCTGGATAAAAGCCTACTACTACAGTTTGACCAGAACAGTCATCACGTTAGTCTAGCGTGGCACGTGTATAGACATAGTATGATAGACACAGTATGATATAGGCCTAGGCTAGGCTAATAGAATAGGCGAGTGGTTAGCTGTAGTAACTTACACCTACTCGGTTGGTCGTATAGGCTTTAACAAAATTGGAGCACCCCGGCGCACAGGGAACCTTTTTGGCTCTGAAAGCTTCCCAAACAGCTATAATGATTCGAGGGCTGTAGTTTACGTATGAACATGCGTTATTGCCGCCATCTAGCGGAACTATGGGTGGAACAGTGTTCGCCTACTTGCTAGTTTCCACCTGACTGCCTAAAGAGCACATAATTAGAGCCCACGGACTTTCACAGGTGGTATTAAAGTACTTAATTGAAAATTAATCAAACTACAAATCTAACCCTTATACGGACAATTTGTCTCATGAATAACACTAAACCTCCCCGTGTGCTCTGTCACAACTGTGAGATGGGCTTGTTAATAGTTCTACTAAAGCCATTGAGATCATTAGCTCTTTGAAGCATAGATCTATAGGCATAACATGACTAAACGTTGAAGATCCATCTCCATAAATGAGAAGCATCCTACTCCACTCTTCGGCATATTTGAATAAAGTCAGGAATGTAAAACAAAGGGGAGTTAAGCTTTGATTACATGCTGTAGTTTATGATGAATATATTTATTTGGGGTCTTTTTATGTTGATTGGGCTCACAGCTAGGGACTGAGATTTATCTTTAGCATTAGTTATTGTTAAGCCGTCTCACCTTAGTCAACCCACAATCAAACAGTAGTTGAGTAGTCAGGAAGTCAATTGTGTAAATTGTGTGCAAGATAGAGCACCAGATGTCACCTAACTAGTTAGGTTTTCATCATGGACAAAAACATTTGATTATATAATGAAAGCAGCATGCTCGGTGTTCAGCAGAAACAAGTTACATTTCCCCCTCGTTGCAATCCCATCCCTGTGTCAGTTTACTTCCATGCCAGCAACTCCGTAGAGCAGATGTGGCTGTTTGACTCTCAGGTCACTATCTAGTTAAAACTCAAAGATTGCAAAACTTTGGATAAACAATCTCTGAGGCTGCTTAGGTGTATTTAAAAAGAAAACATTCAAGACAAAAGATGGTATTGCTATCAAATGTATGCCTTTAATAAACCTTGAGAACAGACTTTGATAACTTTAATGCCAACAATAAAAATGGACAAAGAGAATGGTAATGAGCGTCTCTGGGGCAGCCATTTTAAGCCAGCTCCTCGTCTCCCTCCTCTTCAAATTCACCATCCTCCTCTGCGGTGGCATCCTGGTACTGCTGGTATTCAGACACAAGGTCGTTCATGTTGCTCTCTGCCTCTGTGAACTCCATCTCATCCATACCCTCGCCCGTGTACCAATGCAGAAAGGCCTTGCGGCGGAACATGGCGGTGAACTGCTCGGAAATGCGCTTGAACAGCTCCTGGATGGCTGTGCTGTTACCTATGAAGGTAGCAGCCATCTTGAGGCCACGGGGCGGAATGTCGCAGACAGCCGTTTTTACGTTGTTGGGGATCCATTCCACAAAGTAGCTGCTGTTTTTGTTCTGCACATTCAGCATCTGCTCATCAACTTCCTTCATGGACATGCGGCCACGGAAAATGGCTGCCACGGTGAGGTAGCGCCCATGACGGGGGTCGCAGGCTGCCATCATGTTCTTGGCGTCGAACATTTGCTGGGTGAGTTCAGGCACTGTCAGGGCACGGTATTGCTGGCTCCCCCTGCTGGTGAGAGGGGCAAAACCAGGCATGAAGAAGTGCAGGCGGGGGAAGGGTACCATGTTGACAGCCAACTTGCGGAGATCTGCGTTGAGCTGGCCGGGGAAACGCAAGCAGGTTGTGACTCCACTCATTGTGGCGGAGACGAGGTGATTAAGGTCACCATAGGTGGGTGTGGTGAGTTTGAGCGTGCGGAAGCAGATGTCGTAAAGTGCCTCGTTGTCAATGCAGTAGGTCTCGTCTGTGTTCTCTACTAGCTGGTGAACAGACAGGGTGGCATTGTAGGGCTCCACAACAGTGTCTGACACCTTGGGGGAGGGCACCACACTGAAGGTGTTCATAATGCGGTCAGGGTACTCCTCGCGGATTTTGCTAATGAGCAGGGTGCCCATGCCTGAACCAGTGCCCCCACCCAGGGAGTGAGTGAGCTGAAAGCCCTGGAGGCAGTCACAGCTCTCAGCCTCCTTCCTCACCACATCCAGGACTGAGTCCACCAGCTCAGCCCCCTCTGTGTAGTGGCCCTTGGCCCAGTTGTTACCTGCCCCACTCTGACCTAAAAAAGGAGCATCGAGGTAAATATTTCATCACAAACTCACTTTCTTAACTGAAAATGTATCATATTCACCAAAGACAAAGTTGTCCGGTCTGAAGATCTGGCCAAATGGACCAGATCTCACAGAGTCCATGGTGCCAGGTTCCAAGTCAACCAACACTGCACGGGGGACATATTTGCCTCCTGGAAATATATATATAAACAAATGAACACAGCATTAGGTTAGCAAATTAGCAAGATTATTCGTATTAGTTACGGACTCCACAAGAGATAACCATTTTTAAGTCGTTTCGTGTGAGCGCGTGTCTAGATCATTTAATCACCTGTTACACTCGAGACGAAGCGCGACCATCTGTCTCTTAATTGTGTCTTAGTTGAAGATTCAGCCTATTCCAATGGAAAAATTCAAGGTTTGTTCAACGCACCTGTTGCTTCATTGTAATACACGTTAATTCTCTCCAGTTGAAGGTCGCTGTCTCCGTGGTAGGTCCCAGTGGGGTCGATGCCATGTTCGTCGCTTATCACCTCCCAAAACTAGGGCGGGAGAAAATAATATATATATACTGTAGTTCTAACTCAACAGGTCAGTGGCACTGAAATACTGGTGACTATGTAGTCAACTAGCATCACTAACAATAATGCACAGTACTGTACACCAACATTGTACATGTAGACATGAACGATGTACTTCGTTGTGCCAGCCAACTTGAGGTAATTTAATGACAATGCAGATGGTTAGCTATTAGCTAGCTCTAGCTTGTTCGGTGGGCTAGACCTAGCCTAGCTCCAACTAGTTTGGTAGCTTGGTACTGTAGCTAATATTTACACAAATATATATCCCAAACCTTTGCTCCAATTTGGTTTCCGCACTGCCCAGCCTGCAAATGCACAATTTCCCTCATTGTGATTGTTTTACGTATTAAGTTCAAATAACTGGTAATGAAAAGCAAGTGAAACTCGAATTATAACGGCGGTGAACTAAATGAAATGCAAAGACATGGGCATTAAATATAAACGAAGGTAACTGAGATATTGAACCCAATTGGTTTTAAAATACGTCAATCAAAATAGTAAGCTATCTCATTGGCTGATATTCTGTAAGCCTTAGTTGTGATTGGATGTTAGAATGCAATCAACGGTTGTCAATGGTAACAGAGAGGGAAACATTCGAATGTCAGTTGCCAGAGTCAGTTGCCAGATACTGTTACCTAGCACCAGCTGCAACATGTGAAGAGACAACACTGGGTCATCTTTCACATTCACCTATCATTCTAATCATAAAGTTAAAATGACCGTAGTTCTAAAGTACTCATTTAATGCAAGCTGTTATTTTAAACCCTCACATCAAAATTGAGGATTGTAAAATCAGATTACCAGAGAGATAAATACTTTTATAATTTATATGGGATTAACTATTTACTGAACCATACTAAGGGCCGTACCAAAACAGTGCACAGTTCATTTTGACCTGAGTCCAGAATTAAGAGACAGCTTTTAAAGGGGAATTTCATGGAAAAGTATTGTGTTACCGTATGGAAGGAAAATTATTGCGAATCAATTTTAATGCTAAGCCAAAGCTGTAGTGTTTAATGGAGCTCCTCCAAAACCTGTTTCTGGTCGAACCACCAGGCTCCAGGTGGCAAACGATACAGCCTGGTGATACTCCCTATTCAGGTATCAAATGTATACAGCTAACATGGAATGATAATCCTACACTCGCACGCACACACACACACACACACAAACAAGAAGGCTTAGATATGCACAGTATAACATTTCAGACAGTGTAATGAAAATGGTTTTGTTTTAAAACAATGTAAGGAGTGGAGTGGACAGCATGTTCCCGAGGAGACCTGTAGCAGGTCTGTCAGCTACAAACTGCAATATTTCCCTTTGTCCAGTAGTAGGTGGTAAAACCTCACAGGATTAACTGCGAGTTACTGATGCAATAGGCACGTTAATTCATGGTTTTAAAACATAACATATATAATGTTGGTCTTATAAATTCAGATCCATTTGATTGATTCTAGATTAAAACATTTAAATTACACTGGCAAAACTCAAAACATGACGCTTTGTTGCTTTCTGTCTTATCATGTCACTACCATTGTCTATAATCCTGTGAGAAAAGCTTTAGCAGAGAATGGTTTCGATCCATCGACCTCTGGGTTATGGGCCCAGCACGCTTCCGCTGCGCCACTCTGCTGATAGCCGCTGTTGAAGAAGTGGGAATTTAAAAATAAAATGTCAGGTTCTTGACTCGGCAATTCGTAACTGTAATACTGTTAAGGGACAAGGGAGGGTAGTGGATAGAAGGAGGATTAAATTAATATTATTAGACAATAATCTTTCGCAGAGCAAGCCTTTAGATAATAACACACATGGGGCTTCCATATTTAAATGTATTTATTCACAATGCACAATTCATAACATTAAGCATTTAATGTCAGCAAAATTATATGAAATATTGCAGCTAAAACTGCAATGCATACAAGTATGCATCAGCTGTAATTACAAATGTTCCATTTAAAAGACACAATCAGAATATACTCTGTGACTGGCTGATTTACGAAGTAGACTGTATGACATTCTCAGGACTACTTGCTGTCTACTAGATCAGAAGTACTAGTCACAAGTAGAAAGTGCTTCAGAAAACTGTTCATAGAGATGTCAGATATTGTCTATCATTGCTCTGAGCAGATTGGTTGTTCGGGTTGTTCGGGCAGCACTGGTGGACAAGGATTTGCTAATATTACCAGGACCTTAAGCATTCAGGGTTCTGGTGGACAGACATTGGTTGACAACCTCCAGAAGCTGGGCATTTTCCAGAGCTGCAGCCACTCTCTCCTTATCTGCTAGCTGCTTGTTGACTGTAAAAAAGAGCATACTTGCAGACCTCACTAATAACTTACTTAGGATTCATGCTCAGGACTTACGAGTAGGCCTACACATCTGTAATGTTCATGCACTATTAGCCTAGAACTACGTGTGTATTACTGCCATTCAAATACTTAATTATACAGTGCTTTACCTGCTTCCTCTGAGGCGTGGGTCCCCGGAGTGATACAAACGTCAATCTGATGGGTTATGTAAGATATATATGAGTAAGATATATATATATTATTTATTTATTTTACCTTTATTTATCAGGGTAGAATCATCAATATAGAGATATACAGGTTACAGTTGGATATTTACAGTACTCTCAAACTAGCAGTGAGGTGTGAGTGTTATTGAGGTCCTTGTTTCTGTAGCCAAGGGAACCTAACCCACCTTGAACCTTTCTGGTAGCGAGCGCAGCAGTTTGACTTTGATCGAGAGGCCAATAAGGGTTGCCATGCTGCAGTGTGGGATGGTGGGGGTAAACTCCACCCCGACGGTGTTCTCCTGGTCGTTTACCTGAAGAAAACAGCAAACTACTTTTATTAATCAGTCATCGTTTAGCTTCAAAATGACTTGAAGACTACGGAGTATGTTGTCAAACTCTTGAGTATAGAAAAGTACAATCCAATCTTTCACATAATGGAGGTTACTCACGCGCACACGCACTTGTTCCACAACATTGAGCTCCTCGAGGGAAAGCGGGTGCTCGGGGTCGTTGATGGACCTTATGAGATGTAGCCCACCTTCGGTCAAGGTTCAATCCTTGAAGTAACACCTGGTAATTTATCGTGAATAAATCTGTGATACTTCAACCTAGAAATCAAACTATAGTTGCATACAAGATAGAGACCCTATTACTTCAAATTCCCACAAATTAAAGGATATCAAAGATTTCCCTGTCGTCGATAGGGTCCACAACATCTTCGTCTTCGTCATTTGCTGTCAGAAGTCTCACGCCAGAACGTTGGAAAATCAAGGGATTTGCGTTCTCTAGCCGAAGTCCCCCCGACATTTTATTTGCTGTTCTAAAATACTGATGATTATTTTCCACTCTACCAAAGAGCTTCTAGCTACTCTTTGACTCTACCTTTTTCCCACAACCAGAGCCCGTCTACCACAATTTAGGAAAATACTTCCTGGAACAGTACGGAAAGCCATAGATTCAGAAACGGGTTTGCGGTTTAGTATTTATTTTAGTTGTCCAGCAGGAGGCACAAAACTTTTAATTATGAAAGAAATGCAGTGCATGTGTAGTTCATAGAGTGGTTCATGCAAGTCGCCATTCTATTCATTTTATGCAGCAAAGGAAATCCATGAACACTGAAATATTGTATACCTCTATGGCATGAAAAGTGAGCACTGATAGTATCTGCACAAATGATGAATAATCTACCAACCTATGTTGCTGTAGATTAATGCCCTACCTTTTGTCCATGTCCCTAACTTGCCAGACAGGGGGGGGGGGTCTCTCAAAAAATATGTCTCTCGTTCTCTCTCTTTCTCTGGACCCCCACTCTACTGCTTGCTTGGATTCCGCTCAAGACCTGCTTACCCTGCCCCTGCTCCCCTTGCCTCAGTTCTTGTTTCCCTGAAACCCACCTGAGTTTACCCTGGCCTGCACCTCATCTTCCCCCAGCCTACCTTTTATAAATACCTTATTCATGTTTCCTCATCTGAGTCTACACTTGGGGTGAACTGCTCCGCCCTCCGTAACAGTACCCTTCGAACACAGCAGTGTTCATTTGTTTCAAACAGGAAGTGCTTCAGATATTCATTCTGTTGTGATACTGTGACGAGTGACACACACAGACACACCTGTTCAAAGTTAACTTAATTGTAATATGCATACAATTTAATTAATTATTTCCACACTATAATATTAATCCTTGGTATACTCATCATGAAAGGGTTGTAAACTTTGATGTATTGCTATGTTAAACATCCAGGTTTAATGAAAACATCACAGGGGTAATAACCAGGACTACTCTGTAAGAGTCGCTGTGTATTCTACCTCCTGACCTGTTCTGCGTGTCTCACTGATACTCCATTGTTCCTGCAGCATGAACATGTCTCAACCTGAAATTCCTGTTCAGAAAGCTGCTGATAGCACACCTTTGTCAAAGCGTTAGCATGAAGGTTAGCAGAAAGACAACCATGGTTATTTAATCTAACTCCTCTATATACACTAGAAGATAATAGCAATTAAAAGTAAATATCAAATTCCTAATAAAACAATCACTAATTACAATATTATTCATCTGCTGTCCTGAATGTGCATCATTATATTTTTTGTACATGGCCATGTGAGAGTTTGGTATAGGTATGTCATAAAGCTTTAACACATGGGGGGGGGGGGGGTCAAAACACAGAAGTGTAATCTGGAACTTAGTAATCCAAATCCACTTCCTATGTAATACTATCCTTTCTCTGACCAACTCTGTCACCAAGATTAGTTCCACAGGGTGCATAGTTTAAGGGCTGCAATTTAAAATGGCAGGCACACCCACATTGTGTGTCAACAATGATCGTTAGGTATAAAGGGCAGTGGCTGAGCTGGGTGTGGTTGGTTTGCTCTGGACTTCCCTCAGGGCCAAATAATAAATGGTGTTCACTGCTTGAGCCAGACCAGGGAGATCTCTTCCCAGGTATCTGCAACCAACTGTGGTTTATAAATTCAGGTCATTGGACCTGTTAACTGTCAACAGTGTGAGCAACTTCTGTGTGCCTGCTCTATACGTGATGATGACAACAGGAAAAGCCCCAAAACACAAACACACACACAGACAAGGACAGGATGTGTATTTAAATGCCTGCCACCTGTAACTCACCCAGGACAGGAATGTGGAGTTTGGGATTTCAGTTTTATCAGAGTGAAACCCCAGCCCTCCCCACAGTAAACATAGACTCTCAGGGTAACATTCACCAATGACATCACAACAGCGATGAGAAAGCCCCAGGGAGCCACACAGATGGCAGAAACCTCTGGTTAGTCTTTGGCCCTGGGCGCCACACAGAAACACTGAAAATGACTCCAAAGACAAGACTATGCCACTAAAACACTCACACCCCACAGACAGACCTACACAGGACTACAGGACTACAAGACTACAGGACCTCAGGACTCAGTTAGTCACAGTGTTGAGAATATTCACTGTGTCTGACTGAGGCCGTGAGATGATCTGTGATCAGGGTGGCAGGCAAGTAACTAGGCAGGACAGTTGTCTGAGCTGTTTCTGGTACTGAAGCCCCGGAGCAAGGTGTCAAGTGTGGAGGAACACAGACCCCCTCTCCTGCCTGGGGGATGGGAGCTCTGATGAGGCTTTTCAGGAGACTGGAGGTGGCTCCTCACATTCCAGGAAAACAAAACCCCTAACAGTATCAACACAAGATGAGACTTGTCTCTCCCTCTCTCTTTTCCCATCTCTTGTCTCTCTGTGTAACTCAGTCAGAACTCACGACAGATCCAAACGTGTCTTAAAGTTCAGCTGGTAAATCTGGTACGAGAAAAGCCTGGACAGACCGACGATGTCTTAACCTAATAAGACAGCATTGGTTATGCATGCATAAACATTTTATGGCATCTAAAAGCCCCACTCTGCTTTGCGTGATGGGCTTTTAGGTCTGCGGGCGCTAAAAGAAAGTCCATCATGGAGGACACTCGAGATTGGCTGATCACAGCACTTCAACAACATGGATGAGCTCATAAGACCTACTGGAGCACTATGGCACTGAACAGAGGGAGGACGAGCCTTACAGACGGATGTGGACCATCTAGATCAATGATGAAGAGGCCTATGAAAACGGAGCTGAACAGAGACTTCCAGTATCTGTGTGAGGCAAGAGGGGGGGAGGGGGGGGGGTAATACTGGTGAGTCTGAAAACAGACAGTGATGCAGTCATGGTATTACAGAAAACCAGTTTCTCTCTCAATCTCTAACCCCTCCCCCATCTCTCCTGGCCTCACCTTGCTGTTATTGCCCAGGAAGCTTTCTTTCATTTCTTGAAAACCACACAACAAAACACAGCATCATTAATAATGCACAGTTTTAGTGACCCATGGCTGGTATTGTTTGTGTCAAGATAAGAGTTTATCCCACTCTTGTATAAACGTGTCCCAGTCCAAACCGCTTGTCTTTATAGTAAGGGACAGGGAAGTTGAAACCGGAGACCACAGATGCTTTAAACATTGACAGAGAGGTTAATGAATGACAGAGCTGTAAACTGTGACAGACAGTGGCCTTGACAGCCATTTTCTCTCAAAACAAGAACAAAACTTTTGTTCTTTCGATATCGACATGATGTTGCATTCAATTATTAACAGTATTCATATTAAGAAATGAAGTTACTCTTTAACCTCAAACAAGTGAATAAATAATTGATTGGAGTCACCATGGAATAACATGATCTTGCCTAACGCTTTAACAGGGAAAACAATCTCAGGCATCTGTATATGTTTGAGATCAGATACTTGTCTGTGCCTCTCGTGTCAACCCATTGGTCCCTGAGGGAGATTTCCTCAAACCAAAACTTGACATGATCGTTTAAACGTAACTTTTTTTATCAATGAACAATAAACATGACTAAGGTCAAATCCTCATATATTTTGTTATCATGAAATTTTCTTAGCATGACATTTTCTTAGCATATGGTGGAGAAAACGAATTTCACGTTTTTCCAATGAAAATGTACAGTCAAAAGCTCTTAATAGCTTATATCAGTATATAGGGATTGCATTGAAACAACTGGACAGTCAGAAAAACACAGCAATAGATGGAAAGTGGCATTATCCATCTGTATCCATCAAATGTATGTATGAGATCAGATACTTGTCTGTGACTCTCACATTAGTCGGTTTATGAGTGTCAAATTTCCAGAGATTTCCTGTTAGTGACTTAGTCACATCAACAAGCTTGGAGTCTTTCTGTCATCAGATGCTTCAGACTCTGAATGAAGGCACACAGACCACCCCCTCATCACAAGCAGTAGAACCACACACTGTTCTGTGTCAACCACACTTGTATTTCATGCTGTTGTTGTCAGGTAGCCTAAAATATGTTCAATGGGTTTACAGACAGTGGTCATTGTTGAGCTTTAGTAACATTAAACATTAGGCTGTAATGGTGGAGATGACGGGTTAGGGCTTGGTGATAGTGATGATGTATTCACTGACTCACATATTGTAAAAGTAAAGTTGGATTCTGAGTTGTTCGCTGTGCTCGACTTCCTGCTCAAAGTTTATACTCTGGTGAAGGGGTTAATGTATGTTGTATGGTGATAACAAATTATTAACTCATACTCCTCCACCAGTCTGTTTCTGTTTGCATCCTTTCCTCCTTTCCTCAAAACCTCCTTCTTTCCCCATCCCTCTTTTCACACACCTCCACCTTGATCTCAGTCTAAGCCTCCCTCCCTATTTTCCTAAACCCCCGACCTTCATCTCTCTGCCTCCTTCTTTTACTCTTTTTCTCTCCACTCCTTCCTCCCCTCTGACCTCAACTACTCATCCTCCCCTCCTGGCCTAGCTAGGGGGAGTCATTCTCTCTTAATTAGTTCAAGTCAAGGTTAGCTCTAAGGTTATAGGGGTTCAGTGGGCTGAGTAGATTGCTTAGAGCAGAGACACAAGGAGATTGTTATACATTCCTGTCTGGATAAGAGGTGGACTAAACACTGTTCTTCAGGGGAGGCTGAGAAAGAAAGGGTAACATTCTGAAGGATATCAGGCCTACTGTGTGAAGACAAGTCTCACACGCTGGATACAAATTTAACCTTAAGCTAGAACCATCGACAGTGGCTAGAACCGATAAAGAACTCTGCCAAGCTGGAGGGCATAGGCCTACAGTTTATTGTATGCATCATGACTGGTCGAATATGTCTAATATATATAAAGAATCAGAATATGACTCTACAAGAGCTAGGCCTACTGCGTAGTGACAAAGCCAGTTAGATATGCATACCAGTTGGTCTCAACATTAGGCCTACATATATTTTCTAACCTTCACAGTTCATTTTTGCCAAATAACCACACAAATGCATGTGTTCATTGTCCATTGATGAGGTCGGAAGAAACGTTCTCTGTTCTAGCTCAAATTCTAGTTGGACGGAAGAGAAGATAAGATCTCTAAATTGCTCAAAAAATGTAATTTAATGCTAGCAAGCTAAGTGACATTGTAATCTGATAATTTCTCCATCTAAGGGGGTGCGTGCACCGACAACGGAGTTGCATTTCGCATGTAATTTCTTTGATTTATTTCATAAATTGGTTTGGTCACTGTAGACCCTACAAAGCGAAAACTTTTGTCCATTCCCCAAATAACCCGCGCTTTTAGACCATACTGCCAGCACGCACCCACATAAATGACATAATGCTAGAATCAGATCTGCCTCTGTCCTGTCTCTCATTCTGCAATCAAGTTGGCCTGCTAACGAAATTAATCACTTTGACAGCTAAGTTATTAATGGTGAGTTGTAAAACATGGAGCCAAAACGTTGTATTTAATAAATTAGACATTAAATTACATTTTTGATTCGATTTTGGAGGGCTGATAACAAAATGTTTTGAGGTTAATCTACACAGGGTTGGAGTTGTTGGTTGTAGTGTTGCTAGCTTACCCTTGCCTTGTTGCAGGAAGTGTGCATGCTTAGCCAAAGCATCCCCTCCACCCCTCAGGCCACGAGTTATAATCTTGCTAGTGATCATCACAGTTTAAACTCATGATCTAATGAACTCTGTGAAGTCGAAGGTCGCTGAAGTTGTGACCGAAGATGATATGCTGCTGTAATGTGATTATGCTATCAATAGCTTACATTAGCCTCAGGCACTTCTAGTCAGCTATCCAGCTAACTCAAGCAACCCCTGTCACCCTGGCAGTGGTCCAGTTAAGATTAATAAAGCAAGCAACTTGTCCATGCTTATTGCCCTGGCGGCCGAGCAAACCTACCCACAGCAATGCATGATTCTGAATCGTGAGTCGTGAGACACCACCCTTCGGCATCTTGCAGTGGCTTTTAGAAACGTCTTCATTCATCTGTCTTTGAATCTGGCCTACATTTTTTTAATTTAAACGAATCCTGACTCGTTAACGGCACTGATGATTCATCTTGCCTATGTTATTTTCAGTACATATCACTTTGACATATTAACAGGTTAACTACTCAAGCTCAGAAAACAAGGTGTCACCAACGGGTTGCAGAGCGTCTTAGTTTGATTCTTCAAAACCAGCTGTTAACATGACCAAATGTGTCAGAGAAGAGCAGGCTTTGTGATAGTCTGTGGTAGAGGAGTCATCTAAATGGCTCCTTTGAGAGCAGTGGAATAGCAGGGTAGGATATCTGTCTGTTCTTGTATAATGGGTCTTAGTTGACACTGAGGAAATACAGTCTGGAGGAATACCTTCCTACTCGTTCTGTAGAGATTTTTTAAAACCAAATACATTGTATTTTACATTACAAATAAGCATTTATGGATCTACACTCTATATTATGAACAACATGAACAACTCCCAAAAATACGTTGTCAAAGACTGCAAATGTTTTTATAGCCTAGTGTAAAATAGAACTTGGGTTGCAGCCTAAGCAGAACATCTGTCAGTTCAGTATTAGCGTGTTGGTTCCTGAATTAATGCTTCCAATCCCTTTCTCGATTGGTATTATTTCAGCAGGAACCTTGGTTTGACTAGCATTCCAGTGTGTTCCTGTTTAGTATTTTTGAGTTACCTGTGTCCGTAGGTGCTGGCGATCGCTCATGACCATACTTGGAATTTGGCGGATGGGCGAGGCCACCTGCACTTATACGTCATTCAGTTCTACCTGCTGAAACCCATCGAACTGATTTAGCTGCAGTGTACGAAAGACCGCTTTTGAACAAGGAAGCTATTCCTGTACAAGCGGAGCGGCAAAGGAATACTTTCATTCTCAAAAAGCCTTTCTACTATTGTTTTACACCAAGGAATATATCAGATGAGGACCTTTAAGTTCACGCTTTTAGGCGTCTTTTTTTGTCTCCAGGTAAGACTTATCTATGCTTTCTCTTTTTTTTTTTAATTTTTTTTTTTTATTATTTTGTGGTAGTGGTTACTGTGGAGAAAGTCGTAGCCTACTTTTGTACATTGTCAAATCATTGACTAAATTGTTCATTGTGATTTGTTTAAAAATCCGTGACATTGTTAACCCGAAGCCCATAATCTTAAACGTTTTTCAATATAGTACAATCATGTAGCCTAAGGAATGGGGGCAATACGAGTTAAAATGATTGACGAAACCGAGAATCCTGATATGTAGCCTACTTTATATCAAATGTCATATTGACATGTCACCCAATTTCTGTCCTCGGTCTAGTTTTTTTCCCCCCATGAACTAAAGCTCTTTGTTTTTATTGCAGTAAACATTTTGACATGTAATGTTTGTTTTATAACCTTTTGAAAGTTCTTTTGATAGACCTAATGATTTATTTAAAATGTAAGAGATGGTCCCTATGTTTTCTAAGCATATTTGTTTCGTGTCAGGCTTTTGCGCCTGGGTCATCAAAGGAGTCGGCATGTCGGCCGGGTTTCGAAGCAGACATGTTGATTTTCAAAGTGGAGCGAAGGCTTCTCCAACAGGGCAGAGTCCTGGGCAAAGGTAAGGGCCTTCCGGTCTGATACATAATATTATGAGAGACTTCATCTCATGTGATCCCCTTTGAATTCTAAACCACTCAAAGGTGGTCCCCTTATGTTAGAATGTTAAAAAAAAAGGATACATTCAATGTTTTGTACTCTTACAATGAATGTGTTCATGTAGCCTGTCTACTAATTTGATATTCTGTCGGTTACCTCTGGGTTTGTTCAACCATAATGTAAAAGGAATCCAATATCATAATTAGTTTTTACACATACTTGAGTGTCTACTAAGCCACAGGGTCGGTGTGTTTGGTGTTTGTCTTGTCTGGGAAATGGCCTTCAGGACTGGTTGTGTAGCCGTTCACCTTGTACAGTCATCCAGTCACAACACCAGCTCTTGTCTCCTCAGCCTGATAATCTCAGCGCCAGGCAATCTGTATCCTGGTGTCTGTGACTTGCAACTAAACTGCCATCAATTGCATTATTTGAATGTATTATCATTGCAACATGCCTTGTCACTGTCAATGTGGAAGTGTGGTGGCTTCGTCAGTGTGTGTATTTGTTCATGGGTGTCAGCTGTTTGGCCAGAGGGTATTAAAGGGACACAACCAAGTCTGTTTTCTGGAAATCTCAAGTGTTCTACCGTGCCTCCCAGAGCCCTCCAGTAACTAACTCCCTTTGATGAGAGGATGGTGTTTGTAAAGGGGCAGCTGGCCAGAAGACCATGCTACCTGCCCACTCTCTACAGCAGGGGTGGCCAACCCTGGTCCTCGAGAGCCTCAGTCCTGCATGTTTTGGATGTTTCCCTGCTCCTGCACACCTGATTCAAATGAATGGTCGTTATCCAAGCCTGAGAATGACCGTTTATTTGAATCAGGTGTGCTGGAGCAGGGAAACATCTAAAACATGCAGGACTGAGGCTCTCGAGGACCAGGGTTTGCCACCCCTGCTCTACAGCATGTCTAAGGCAATTCAGTTTTTCCTGGAGTTTGCCTTATCTTGTCTCTGTCCTGCAGTTACACTGGGTACATTTTCTGGTCTGGACTCATGTGGGTGGTCTCATTCAGCCTCACCTAAGCCAAGGGTTAAGGGGTCAAGCCACCCATTAAAATAAACCAATACCTTGCACTCCACATGATCATTGGTGTGGGAACTGGTCTGAAAGTTTAATGAATGGAATGGTGAAGCATGTGTGATGTCACTATCGAGAGACTAAGTTCTTACAATGAGTGTTGGTACAGAGCCTTGGATCCTCCTGTTTTTAGTCACACTGGGACAACTTCCTGTGGTTTGAACAGTCGGGTCTGTAGGTGTTGCTAACGAGAATATTTAATGCTGAAAACTTGGTACTGGATGAGGAGGAGGCATTGTTCATTCAACCCAATCCTCCTCCTGATTCCCAGAAATGACTTCTTACTGATCTTCTGCTCTGTGTGACTGAGCGGGTCGTTAGGTACTTTCCCCGACCTGCTGTGGTGGTGAGTCTTGCCTGGGTGTCAGACAACTATTCTTGTTTGGTTTCACTTCTGACTCCTGGAGTCGTCCATATCAGGGGACAGGGTTGGGCAACAAAGCTGCTATTAACAGCCATTTGTGGGCTTTGGAGGAGTTCCCTTCACCCTGTCAGAACCGCTGCTTGGTTGGTTCCCCCATGCGTGTTAAGAGGAGTGCTGTTTCACAAGAACACAAGTCCCCGGTGGGAACAAAGCATGGGGCATATTCTCCTGTTTCAGAGGACCTGACAGGCCTAGGTTTGAGTCTGAACTCTTGAGTAAGGCAGAGGGTGTAAACATTTTATATACCTGGTGGATCGATCTTGTCTGTTTAGAAGTGCTTACACACACTCTCTACCCGACCAGTCTAGTTGTCTGGCAGGCCAAACCAGGACCACTCGTATAGGACTCCAGTCCTACCGGTCTTGTATGACTGAACATGAGTGGTGTAGGGCCAGTTGTGTGGAAAAGCTATTTAGGCTCTCAGCCTCAGGTCGTATCCTGACCCGTAGTCCAACCATTAACTTATCTCTGTGGTTAATTCCTTCCTGTCCAGAGGTTTCTAATGGACAGTCAGCTGCACACCCTCCTGTGGGAGACCAGTTTGATTCCCAGCAGTCATGACTGTACTGTGAAGGTGGAGGAAGGATGAATGATTGTGTCGGCATGTGGCTGTCAGACATATTAGTTGTTTTCGTGAGTAATATTTGTCACAGCTGTAAGATCCTAGCTCGGACACTTTCCTCCATTTTAAAATTGTCACTCCATTCCTAAATTCACTAGTTGACATGGCAGTCAAACAGGTTTGTCCATGATGCAGTGCAAGCCAATTTTCAAAAGCTAAAACATTGATGGCGGCATTCAAAAGTATTTACATTTTAAGAAAGTAATGTTCCTTTGTCTGTGGTTATTCCATGTGTCAGGGTTTCTGTGTGCTCTAACTCCTGCACCTGTCTGTGTTCCAGTGGGGTTTGACGACTGCACAGGACGGAAGCGCTTCTGGTTTAACACAGAGGACAAGCGCTTCAGGGTGGAGTCTGATGGCACTGTAAAGGTGAAGCGGCAGGTGGCTCTTCACAGCGAGCACAAGGATTTCTCCATCCACGTCTGGGACTCACTGGGCAGGAAGATGACCGTCACTGCTAGGGTGGTGCTGCAGGCCAGGGAGCACCATGGTCACGGTCACCAGGACCCCCATGGTCACGGTCACCAGGACCCCCATGGTCACGGTCACCAGGACCCCCATGGTCACGGTCACCAGGACCCCCATGGTCACGGTCACCAGGACCCCCATGGTGAAGGTCACCAGGACCCCCATGGTCACGGTCACAAAGACCACAGTGGGCCCAACAACCAGGACCACCATGGTCACAAGAACCATAAAATCCATCACGACAGCCACCCTATTCATCTGAATCAGACACCTGAGGAGGTGCAGCCCATTGATTTGGCCTCTGCAACTCCTAAACAGGTACAGTCAAACAGAGCTCGAGCTATGCATCATTTATATAGTTGCCTAGTTTCATAAACAAGTATTTAGCAGCTGGTTTCACTTCTTGATGGTGAAGTTCCTTTATCTTCATGTTGAACAGATGTAGTATAACCTGCTCATGTACAAACTCATGGAGCAAGTCCTTTTACTGAAAATGTCCCTTGTTTTAGAGCAATTCAGGAACTTCACCATCACCAAGTGAAACTAATTGCTAAACACTTGTCTGCCTAAATACTGCAATCATTTCTTACCCAATACCTCCCCCTGCTGGGCCTGTTGAGTCATGTCACTTTTCCTTGTGAGCAGTTAAACTAATGTTGGGTAGACCAGGCAATTTCAGATGCCCCCCTCCCCTTCCCCGTGTGGGCGTGTGTAATGATACTGTGTACTTTTTCACTAGGCTCCAGAAAGTTCCAGAGAGCACCTGCCTGTGCTGTTCTTTCCCAAGGCCCGGCCAGGGCTAAACAGGCAGAAGAGGGCCTGGGTCGTCCCTCCGATCAACTTCCCGGAGAACGACAGAGGACCCTTTCCTAAGCCGATGGTGCAGGTAAGATGGCTAGACCTCATAGCAGATATTGTGTTACTGTACTACTTGAAAATACTTGGTGCACTTGATTCCGTTACCCACTGGAATGAGGCCAGTTCCTGAAATGCAATCTGTGAGGCAAATCAAATGCATCAAGAGTCTGTCTCCAAGGAAAATGTGATTTTATATAAGTCTTTGCAGTCTCTGATAAGATCATTCTGATGTATCTGTGTTTTTAGATCCGGTCAGACAGCGATAAGGAAGCACCGGTTCAGTACCAAATTCAAGGCCCAGGAGCAGATCAGCCCCCTGAGAAACTGTTCACCATCGACAGGAATACTGGATGGCTGTACGTGACCAAGCCCCTGGACAGAGAGAAGCAGGACAAGTACACGGTAGGGGCCTGGGGACAGATGCCTTACTGGCTGAACACGCATCAATTTTTTTTCAACATCAAAGATCAAGTTAGTCTCTGATTAACGTGTGTGTGTAGCTTAAAGCTATTGCCAAAACTGGAGATGCTCCAGCTGAGGCCCCCATGGACATCATCATCAATGTCATAGACATGAATGACAACAAACCTGTCTTCCCTCCGGAACCCTTCCGAGGAAATGTCCCTGAAGCTTCCAGTACAGGTGAACACACTTTACACTAGCCTAAGTCACAGTGAACATGTCAGTGAATCTGAAGCAAAAACTGGGTGCTGGGAGAAAGCAGCAAATCTGATCTATTTTCTTTCCCATTCCCATACACAGGCTTTGAGTTCATGAAGGTGGAGGCCACAGATGCGGATGAGCCTGGCAATGCCAACTCAGATATCTTCTACACAATCCTGAGCCAGGACCCCCCTCTACCCAACGCAGACATGTTTGACATCAACCCTGCGTCTGGGCAAATCAGAGTCCAGTCTCAAGGCCTGGACAGAGAGGTGGGTGCTGGGTCACTGAGACCTGTTATAGCCTGTCTACCACTGAGACCTGTTATACAGCCAGTCAGTGGAACATCCAATAGGCTGTGAGGTCTCCACTGCAGGTCTGCTGGAATTCCTCATTGGCTAATATAGGCCAACATTTTATTGGTCAATCAAGGACATGGCAGCAGCTTCACTTGACACCAACATAACACCAGCTCTGTCTTCCAGAAATACCCCAAGTACACGCTGAAGGTCCAGGCTGCTGACATGAAGGGTAATGGGCTGATAGGCATGGGAGAAGCCATTATCACTGTCACCGATAGCAACGACAACGCACCTCAGTTTGAGCAACCTACCGTAAGTGTGTGTGTAAGAGAGTAATGTATGGAGATTGTCTGAATGACTTGGATGTAGAGGTTCGACTGTCTTCATGTTTATCTCCTATAACCCCAGTACACTGCTGAGGTGCCAGAGAACATGCTGGGTGCCGAGGTGGTGAAGATGCAGGTAACCGACCTGGACGACCCCCACTCTGAGGCCTGGACTGCTGTGTTCCGGATCGTGGACGGAGACCCCGACAACCGCTTTAATGTCACAACCGGACCCAGCAAGCAGGAGGGGATTATTACCACAGTCAAGGTAGGACCCCTGTAACGCACTGGATTAAGTTGGACTGGACTTGTGTAAACGAGTGCGAGCTTGTCGCTTCCAACTGCCAGTGTACATGAAGTTTACCAACCTGGGTTGTGTCTCGGCAGGAGCTGGACTTTGAGAGGGTCAGCCGGTATACTCTGTTAGTTACCGTGGTGAACGCGGTGCCCTTCGCCTCTCCCATGCCCACGGCTACGGCCACGGTGGTGGTGACAGTGAAGGATGTGAATGAGGCTCCTGCCTTCAGCCCAGTGCAGAAGCTGGTGGTGAAGAAGGAGGACCTGGCTAAAGGCAGTGAGCTGACCGTCTACACTGCCACCGACCCAGACACGGCACGCAAGCAGACCATCACGTAAGATCCACTGACCCTTCCACAACTGAAGTTGTAATATCAGTTGTAGTTGAGGGAACGCCCCACTACATGCCTTACTGCTGGCTGTTCAGTGATGCCCCGTCTTACAAAGGCTTGTCCCTCCACAGGTATAAGATCCAGAATGATATGGCCGGCTGGCTGAGCATAAATAAGGACAACGGTAAAATCCTAGTAAAGAACGAAATGGACCGGGAGTCTCATTTCGTGGTCGATGGCAAATACACGGCACTCATTGCGGCCGTTGACAACGGTAAGCCTTGTTTTCCTCCTGTCCTGTTTGCTGTCAAAGGGGAGCAGACGGGCAGAGGTGAAAACAGCAGTGTGTTTGATGGAACAGAAGAACTTGCACTGGAAAGACTGCTGGATTCTCTGAAAATTCAAGTTCAGAACTATTTATGAATCTACATTTTATGTATACCCTTCGTTCATATACTTCCTACTTCCTCAGATGATATCCCGGCCACAGGAACAGGCACACTGCTGATCCAGCTGGAGGATGTGAATGACAACGCCCCCATCATCATGGAGCGCTCCATCAGGATCTGCAACAAAGATTCTGTGTCCCATGTGCTGTCTGTCACTGACAAGGACGGCCCGACCTTTGCCGCCCCCTACAAAGTCTTCCTGCAGGGCCAATCTAAAGACAACTGGACTGCAAGCATGAACGACACCCGTACGTACCATGAAAGAACACACCCCCTCCATACATCCATAGCAGTGCCTGTAAGGGTTTTTTCTGCTGCTATGTAAAAAGAGCAAGTCCCCATTAGCTATGGTCAAGCCTGGCCAGCTCTACAAACAGTACTAGGATGTAATAATACAGGGAGTGTTGGTGGGTCTCAACAACATTACCTACCCTGCCTGATATGAGAAATACCTTGTTGTTTTCGTTGCAGAGACGGGCATCATCCTGTCCCTGACCACCTCTCTTGCACAAGGGGACTACACAGTGGTTCTGAGGGTGGCGGACAACCAGGGCCTGGAGCAGGACAGCACTCTTACGGCCACAGTGTGCGACTGCACCGGGGCTGATGTCCAGTGTTCCCTCCTCAGAGAGGCCGGTGTGGGCCTTCCAGGCATCCTGGGGATCTTGGGAGCCATACTGCTGCTGCTGTGTGAGTGGACCGACTGACTCGTGAACTGAACTCTGATCTGTGTGCATGTGATGCCTGATGGTTAAGACTTGCATGTATTGCTACTGATATTGGTACAAACCACATGTACAAATGCTGCCGTCTGTGTGTCACAGTGCTGGTGCTGTTGTTGCTGATGTTCATGAGGAGAAGGAAAGGAGAGAAGAAGGAGCCTCTCCTGCAGGAGGACGATATCAGAGACAACATTTACTACTATGACGAGGAGGGAGGCGGAGAGGACGATCAGGTAGGTGGTGGCAGACAAACAGACAGACATGTTTGTGCACATTGACATTTAGTTATTTAGCAGACTCTTATCCAGAGCAATTTGCAGTAAGTACAGGGACATTCCTCTGAGGCAAGTAGGGTCAAGTTCCTTGCCCAAGGACACAACGTCATTTGGCACGGCCGGGAATCGAACCAGCAAACATTGGATTACTGGCCCTAACCACTCAGCCACCTGACTCCTGACAAATCTGTTTCTCCACTGTACAAAGACGCCTCTTACGTTTTTGCCCAAACTCTCCTGTCCCAGGACTATGATCTGAGCGTGCTCCACCGTGGCCTAGACAACCGCCCTGACGTGTTCCGGAACGATGTGGAGCCCACCCTCACGTACGCCCCCACGTACCGGCCCCGCCCTGCCAACCCTGAAGACATCGGCAACTTCATTGTAGATGTGAGTTCCTCCTCTTAACCTCTCCACAGCTGCACTGCATCACACTGCCCATGTTCTCCTCCAGGGGGATTCTGCAGTCAGCCCTAAAACTGGGCTCTCACAGGATCTTACTAAACAAGTTGTAGAGCTCTTGAAGTTCTATAAAGACAATTGTAGATAAGATGTGGTATCTTATCCAAGCGCAGTTCAATCCACTACCAAAGGAAGTCCACCCAGTATACATTACCCTGACCTCTCTCTCTCCGTCCAGAACTTGAAGGCAGCAGACAATGACCCCACAGCCCCTCCCTACGACTCTCTTCTGGTGTTTGACTATGAAGGTGGAGGCTCAGAGGCAGGGTCTCTCTCCTCCCTCAACTCCTCGTCTTCTGACGGAGACTATGACTACGACCTGATGCAGGAGTGGGGCCCGCGCTTCAAGAAGCTGGCCGACATGTACGGGGGAGGGGAGGAGGAAATGCTCTAGTTACTACAACACACGTACAACCTCATGTTGGCTGGTACATGGCGCGTACATTGCTCTAGATGTGAACGCGTATGGGTGTGCACACACACACATTTTGCCTACTGCATAACACACTGTCTTGCTTTCTCTTTCTGCTTCCGCCCTCTACATCACTTCTTGGGGTGGGACATAAGAGGCACATTTAGTCTGGGCAGTTGTCATGGAAACCCATCTGTTTGCTGTCTGTTCAGAGTACCTGCTCTTCAGGTAGGGTGGGTGATTTGGAGATTGAGCTACGTAATGGGACGGTCCTTAGCCCAGAAAATCATTCTGAACCTCAACCCACTCTGTACTTTGCTACTTGGCCCAGTTGATGAATTTGTATTGTGTTCCTTATGTTTATCTTACCAAGTTTCATTTTGTATAAACGTGGATGTGAATATTGGGAGGTTTCAAAACCATCTTCAGGTTGCTCAACAAATGTTTTTTTTTAAGGTTTGTGAAGCAACTTTTTCCTAAGAATTGTCTCCTTTTTTAACCCTGATTGAACGCGGCATGTGCTCCTGAAGATGCAATCGTTATGATTTTTGTTTTTATACCATGATGGATGTATCTATTGTACAATGGTCAAATTGATGTGAAGAGTTTAATTAAATATATTGAACTAACCTAATTGTCAGTTTGTGTGAAAGTTATAGTATGGGGTAGCAGTAATCTGGCAATTAGTCCAAAAATAAAACTTTCTTGTAAATTTGTTTTTAGGCTACCATATTTCCGAAACCTGTTTGTTCAACGCTGAAAAGGGGTATAAGCTACCTGGTGGGTTATAGGGTCACTTTCGGCAGTGTACTTGACATGCTGTTGAAACCTTCTATCTGATCGAGAATGCACTTAAAACAAAAATGCTGTGAAAATGTGAGCTTAATATTATGCACCATCGTACATAGCTATAGTTTCCTTTTCGTTGTAACAAATTACCCTTGTCCATCACATGGTGGCGCACCATGGCTGACCAGCACATCCTGACGGGGTGTTTTTTTTTTTTTTGGATGACAGCCGGAGATCGATTATCCAAAGGGGCAAAATACAGTTTTGAACGGTGCCAGAAAGGAATACGGTTACATGTTGAGCATGATGGCTACCTTCAGTTTCTGTACATTGACTGTGGTAATGTTTTTTTCGCAGGTAAGACTATTTTGATTTTGTTGTGCTATTGCATTCGTAAAAAAAACATCTAAGGCCATTTTAGGCCTATCTTTTCTCTATGCTATCACGGAATTAAGAGAAAATGTGAACGTTCACCAATCTAAGGTAAGAGGTGGCGAACACAACGAGACAATTAGATGATTTAGAATATTTATTGGTCTGAAAAATTGTTAGACGCAACTGTAATTATTGTCATAAGTTTGTCGAGTTTACACAGGGTTGTGCAGACTGTCCGCACACTTTATACATGAGCGACAAGTTACCAAACGTGCTCTGACTTCACGAACGAAACAATCACGTATTTTCTCATAAAAATGTTTTATTGTAATTCTGTGATTTGATATCATAATTCTGACATATTTCTGTGGTCGATTGTTATGATTTAATGTTTATAAAAACAACACCTCAATACAGGCTATGACCAAACTCGAGTGCTTGTTTGCCAAATTCAGTTTTCCGTGGCGAGCTTTACTCAGTAAGCTAGTTCAGAGAATCATGGGGGGGGGGGGGGGCGGGGGGGGGGGGGGGGGCAGTGTTTAATCAGAGGGGCACATTAAAAAACGGAAACAAATTATATTTAAACATTAAATACTTTAATTTGGCTTTACATTAAAATCATACAAACGGCTTTGGCTCTCCCTCTTCCAGCTCCTCAACTCTCTCAATACCTTGATATGTTTCTCTAACTTTTGTATTTACTGGGGCAAAAAAGGCTGCATTGTCCCTTGTCATGATGACTACTAGAAGAAGAAAAGCAACGTAAAAAATAATATTAAGTTTATTTTTATTCAGTCAGCTCAGGGGGGCCACAGGGGGGCCAGGGACATTTTTACAGGGGCACTGGCCCCTATAGGCCCCGTGTAGAACCGCCCCTGAGTTTAAGACAACAGTTTTATTGTACTTTGATCGTAGCTCCAGTTGTTGGTTATTTGTGGACTTACTTGTTAATGATTTGGCCTACCTATTTAAATCTTGTTCCTAATAGAAGTTTTTTGTTTGTGTGTGGAGGGAGGATCACATTTCCTTGATACTTGACATGTTTGTAGAATTGAATTGCTGTCCATGTATGGAACCCTCTGCCATAGTTCAGTGTAGCCAGAGCAGCAGAGATCAACATACTGGAGAACGCCATAGGACCCCTTCCTAGGAGGATCGTGCAGGTAAGATGGCTAGACCTCATAGCAGATATTGTGTTACTGTACTACTTGAAAATACTTTGGTGCACTTGATTCCATTACCCACTGGAATGAGGCCAGTTGGTCAGTTCCAGAAATGCAATCTGTGAGGCAAATCAAATGCATCAAGAGTCTGTCTCCAAGGAAAATGTGATTTTATATAAGTCTCTGCAGTCTCTGATAAGATCATTCTGATGTATCTGTGTTTTTAGATCCGGTCAGACAGCGATAAGGAAGCACCGGTTCAGTACCAAATTCAAGGCCCAGGAGCAGATCAGCCCCCTGAGAAACTGTTCACCATCGACAGGAATACTGGATGGCTGTACGTGACCAAGCTCCTGGACAGAGAGAAGCAGGACAAGTACACGGTAGGGGCCTGGGGACAGATGCCTTACTGGCTGAACACGCATCCTATTTTTTTATAATGAACTTCAAAGATCAAATTTGTCAGGTGATTAACCTGGATGTGTGTGTGTGTGTAGCTTAAAGCTATTGTTAAAACTGGAGATGCTCCAGCTGAGGCCCCCATGGACATCATCATCAATGTCATAGACATGAATGACAACAAACCTGTCTTCCCTCCCGAACCCTTCCGAGGAAATGTCCCTGAAGCTTCCAGTACAGGTGAACACACTGTTTACACTAGCCTAAGTCACAGTGAACATGTCAGTGAATCTGAAGCAAAAACTGGGTGCTGGGAGAAAGCAGCAAATCTGATTTATTTTCTTTCCCATTCCCATACACAGGCTTTGAGTTCATGAAGGTGGAGGCCACAGATGCGGATGAGCCTGGCAATGCCAACTCGGAAATCTTCTACACAATCCTGAGCCAGGACCCCCCTCTACCCAACGCAAACATGTTTGACATCAACCCTGCGTCTGGGCAAATCAGAGTCCAGTCTCAAGGCCTGGACAGAGAGGTGGGTGCTGGGTCACTGAGAACTGTTATAGCCTGTCTGCCACTGAGACCTGTTATACAGCCAGTCAGTGGAACATCCAATAGGCTGTGAGGTCTCCACTGCAGGTCTGCTGGAATTCCTCATTGGCTAATATAGGCCAACATTTTATTGGTCAATCAAGGACATGGCAGCAGCTTCACTTGACACCAACATAACACCAGCTCTGTCTTCCAGAAATACCCCAAGTACACGCTGAAGGTCCAGGCTGCTGACATGAAGGGTTATGGGCTGATAGGCATGGGAGAAGCCATCATCACTGTCACCGATAGCAACGACAACGCACCTCAGTTTGAGCAACCTACCGTAAGTGTGTGTGAGAGAGTAATGTAACGTCTGTGTGTGTGTGTTTGATAAAGAGACAGTGATACAGTTGGTTGATAATGCTCTATCTCTGTTTCTGTCTGTTCTGGTCTTCCCCAAGGCCCCCACAGGACTGAAGAAGCCCTGCATCATCTCTCCTTTCAACTTCCCTGAGAATGACAGAGGACCCTTCCCCAAGATGATGTTGCAGGTAATATAGACTTTATATTGAGATAACTTTACTATCAGAAACTGGGGTGAACTTGATTTGAGTTACCCACTGGAATGAGGACATTTGATCAGTTCCAGAAGTGTAACCTATGAGGCCACCTCTGTAGAAAAAAACTTGATTGACAGGAATTATTGCCCCACTGGCATCTGGAAGCTAGAGTCTGTCTCCAAGAAAAAATTGATTTTATATAAGTCAAGCTTTGCAGTCTCTGATAAGGTCATTCTGACGTATCTGTGTATAGATCTGGTCAGACAGCGATAAGGAAGCCACGCGTCAGTACCAAATTGAAGGTCCAGGAGCAGATCAGCCCCCTGAGAAACTGTTCACCATCAACAGGAATACTGGATGGCTGTATGTGACCAAGCCCCTGGACAGAGAGAAGCAGGACAAGTACACGGTAGGGGCCTGGGGACAGATGCCTTACTGGCTGAACATCTATCCTATATTGTCAAGGTGATTAACCTAAATGTATGTGTGTGTGTGTAGCTTAAAGTTTTTGCCAAAATTAGAAATCGGCCAGCTGAGGCCCCCATGGACATCATCATCAATGTCATAGACCAGAATGACAACAAACCTGTCTTCCCTCCGGAACCCTTCCTAGGAAATATCCCTGAAGCTTCCAGTACAGGTGAATTAAGCAATAAGCCCCAAGAGGCCGCGGTTTACGCTGATTTTAGAACAGGTTAGGGGAGTTGTTAGGCACAACGCGAAGCTTTTCTAAAACTGTTACTACAAATATTTGATATGGTTTCATCAATAAAAACAATTGAAAACTAAATAGTTTAATAATAAACAGTCATTCTTCCGCTACAAAGTATAGTTCCTACATAAATCGTTGCCACGCAACAGCCAGATGGACATCTTTGCCGTCTTTTTCAATTCGAAATATTTGATGCGCAGTAATATGGAATGTTAAAGAATGTTATGAGGACAACCTGTGAGGTTATGCTGGAACGGCATGGAATGCGATATAGCCAATCACAATCAAGGATGGGAACAACCAGTTTTAGAACACACCGTTGACACTAGCCTAAGTCACAGTGAACATCTCAGTGAACCTGAAGCAAAAACTGGGCGTTGAGAGGCTGGGAGAAAGCAGTAAATCGGATCTATTTTCTTTCCCATTCGGATCTATTTTCTTTCCCATTCCACACAAAGGCTTTGAGTTCATGAAGGTGGAGGCAACAGATGCGGATGAGCCTGGGAATGACAACTCAGAAATCCGCTACAAAATCCTGAGCCAGGACCCCCCTCTACCCAACCCCAGCATGTTTGCTATCAACCCTGTGTCTGGGCACATCAGAGTCCAGTCTCAAGGCCTGGACAAAGAGGTGAGTGCTGGGTCACTGGGACCTGTTGTAGTCTGTTGTACTGCTTTAAGGAGGTCATTCTGATGTGTGTGAATGTGTCTACTGCTATTAAGACCTTGTATACCCTGTTGAACTGCTACTGAGACCTGTTTAAGTCTGTTGACATAGCCCGCTTGTATACGATCAATATAGGATTTGTTGTGATTCAATAATGATCAAGACTTACAGGATGCAATAGAAAGAACATTCCAAGTGTATTCATGCATAGAGAGAAGACTCACAGCAGTGGTGCGATGTTTTGCACAAACCTTTATATCAGGGCAGAACAAAAGTAAAACCGTACATGGCATAACAAGGAATTTAGGTTCCGTTTCAAAGACAGTATGTCTGTTCATTGATTATCATCTAGCATCTGTTTACACTTGTTTTAGAGCCTTCAACACCACATTCTGTGTGACCTAAAGGAGAGCATGGTTCAAAGGTCTGCAGGCTTTCATGCCTTTACCTAAACAAGTCACCATACCCACGTTTGGTCATAATGATATAGGCAAAGATCTACCACAAGTGTTATGAACTAATAGATTTATAAAGGCTGCTACAGGTTGTTTTAGACTACGGTACATCTAATATGCATTTCTAATGTGTTTTTATGTGTTTCATCAGTCTGACTCACCTGCTCTGTCTTCCAGAAATACCCCAGGTACACGCTGGAGGTGGAGGCTGCTGACATGGAGGGTGAAGGGCTGACAGGCCGGGGAAAAGCCATCATCACCGTTCAATAAAAATAATTTAAGCTTTGCTAAGCCACCTATGTTGGTCTGGTGTGATTATGTTATTTACCCTGCTTGAACATTATTGATTCACATTTATCATTATTTAGATAAGATATACCGTAGGTTGTAATATACTATATGATACTGTATAAGGGATTATGTGGCGTATAACTAATGGTAGCTTGGGGTCCTACATCTGGCAGTATCCCAGATGGCAGTTTGGACACTAGATGGCGTTTGGATCTCATTGGATCCTACCGTACATTTAGTCATTAGCAGAGGCTTTTATCCAGAGCGACTTACAGTAAGTACAGGAACATTCCCCCCGAGGCAAGTAGGGTGAAGTGCCTTGCCCAAGGACACAACGTCATTTGGCACGGCGATGAATCGATCCGGTAACCTTCTGATTACTAGCCCGACTCCCTCACCGCTCAACCATCTGACTCCTCGTAGTCACCAAAAACCCTGTACATCTCATGCGATAACCCCAAATCCACACATGTATAGCACATTTAAAACAATATGAAGACTTATACATACAAATAGAGACATTTCAACCAACAGTACATACCTTTTTATTAAGTTTTTAAGACAAAATAAATCTCAACTTTAAAACTACAAATCTTTTTCAGTTGCTTGGTCTGCCTTTGTCTACCTGAGCTGGCTCCTTAGGCCTGCAGGTCCATCAAGTTGTAATACCTATTTTCTTCTCCTTCCCTTGCATCCTCTGCATCTTCCCGGGCCCCCCATCCCTCACCCTTCTCCACCTTCCTGCTCCCCTCTTCTGCTTCTGGGCAGGGGTGGAGGAGAGCTGCTGTCTCAGACCTCTATAGACCTCCGTATTGTCCTGTCAGAGCTTCTCTGAATGGCATACATATGGTAAAGGAAGTGGGCATAATGGATTCGTAAACTCAATTCAATTTACCGTAAAAAACGGCTATTTCTTTAGTCTAGTTAGTAATGCTTGAAGGTTGCCAGATCGTTATATCATATAACAACATTACTTTCGCTATTGCCTTTATTAAGGCAGATATAAAGAAACGTTTATGCATGTAATTACGTCAGTTTGAGCCTACACTTTTAAGCCTACATGGTGCCGTGAGCATACATAGAACTGTTGCCTGTTTGCCGATGCACCTGTTCAGTTAGGGTATGCTGGTTGACATGGAGGTTCTGCCCCTTGCACTTGTCTGTTCACTCTGATTGGCTAGACAGTGTGTATGCAGATTCCTGGCGACCCCCTGCACCTGACTCTCTCCACGCCGCTAGAGAATGTGCGGTCAGAGACAGACAGCCCCTATAACTAAAGGCTGTTTTACTACACAGGTCGGCAACTTCCTGAAAGCTCGCAGTGATAAGAGTCGGCACGGTTATGCCCTGCAGAGTCAGCGCTATTTCATAATTCTTATAAAATAAGATGCCACGGTCCTTCTTGATTAAAAAACACCTCACAAACAAGAAACCAAACTATGGGGTACTGGACTCCAAAACAAATGGTATGTCACCCTTAAAAGTATTTTTTTACTGATAATATATGTATAAATTGTTTTATACCGGTTCAAACCTGGTAGGCTATGCCATTTAGGCTGCCAACATGTTTTAACTAATGTTTATAAATGCACGTTGTTCGAAATTGGCATATTCTTTAGGAATTATTTAGGAAACAAGTTGTACTGAAGTAAATACATTAAAAACAGTCTAGTTCTGGGCTGCATGTGTTGTTGAAAGTAAACTGTGCCCTTGTTTGATGTTTTGATTTTAGGTGAGACTAAAGACACATTTTTATAATTGACTGAATAATATATTCTATAGGCCTACTACTTTATTCTATAATTACACAGACCTACTCTTGATAGCTAGGCTAGTTGTTTTTCTGTTAAGTAAATACTTGTGAAGTGCATGATACCTTGCTTTAGACTCAAACGACGCACTGTTCGAGTTTAGCAGGTGCAAAATCCGACACACAAAAGAGGCGCGTATTGTTCCCCCTCCTTCATGGGATCTGAAGCACCCCATTTAGCGCCTTCAAGAGGCTAATGTAGGTCCGGCTGGGGCTCCCAGGATCCACAAAGCTGCCTTCAATCTGTGTTTTTGTTCCAATTCAGCCCTTTAAAGCGAGCTAGACTCCCGTATTGATCCACTGTCAAGATTACCATCAGAAATGTAGAAAAACTGTAGGTCTTTGTGATGTGAGAGTTTTCATTCAAAGAAATAACTTGAATGGCAAAGACATTGAGAAATAACTTGAATGGCAAAGACAAACAATCTCAGCCACAAATCAAAATGCAGGCTATTACACTCTTCTATTTAAACGATGTGAACATGGAAAGTTTACAGAAAAGTTTACATGTTGCCTTTTTTTCTCTCTCTCTTTTCTGTTAGTTTACCTCTGCACACACCCAACTTAATTAATGTATGTGTGTGTGCATGTGTCAATGCATCCTTTTCAGGTGTCCAGGCCATTTTCTCCCTCCATGAGTTACCCTGTCTCATCCCCAACTCTCCTCCTCATCCCCAGTCTGGTTTTCCCGGGCTTATCTCCTCCTCATCTTGCTGCTCCTCCTGCTATGTACAGCCCCCTGTGGTGTCTAGTCAGCCCCCAAGGCATAATGCCTCCTCTCTGGGAAGCCCGGAGCAGGATAGCCCCCTGTCTCCTGCCCCTGGCTCCTTCAGTGACTCACACTCTGTTGTAGAACCCCATGGAACCACAGAACCCTTCAAAACTCTGGAACACCATAACTTTCTCCCTCCACCCCAGACCCTCCTTACTCCTTGTCATCCCCCTACTCCTAGCCGACCCCCCAGCCTCCCCCCTGGCCTCGCCCCTGGTCTGGGCTTCCTCCCTGGGGTTGGACAAGAGCGATTTGAGTGCTTTGACTGCCACAAGGCCTACTTTACCTTCTCAGGCCTGGCCAAGCACCGACAGCTGCACTGTGACTGGCAGTGCCACAAGTACTTCAGCTGCAAGTACTGCGACAAGGAGTACGTCAGTCTGGGTGCCCTGAAGATGCACATTCGTACACACACACTGCCTTGCGTCTGCAGACTCTGTGGCAAGGCCTTCTCCAGACCCTGGCTACTTCAGGGACACATACGAACGCACACAGGTGAGACTGGGCGTGCACATCAGTCTACCCTGGGGTCTTGTGTGCTCTCCCACGGCCCTTTCTATTACTCTGTGTGTCTGCCTTGCGGTTCTGACTGCCCTCTGCTTGTGGTTGCAGGTGAGAAGCCTTTCTCCTGTCCTCACTGCAGCCGAGCCTTCGCTGACCGCTCCAACCTACGCGCCCATCTGCAAACACACTCAGACGTCAAGAAGTACCAGTGCAGCAGCTGCTCCAAGACTTTCTCCCGGATTTCTCTGTTGTCCAAGCACCAGGAAGCCGGTTGCCTGCTCAACTGACTGAGGTTCATAGTAGACCGGGGCAGGCCGCCCATGCCTACCCTGGTCTACCATGTCCTACCTTGTCTTACGCTGGTCTACCCTACTCAACCATATTCTACCCTGGTCTACTCTGCTCAACTATGTCCTACCCTGGTCTACACTGTCCTACCCTGGTCCACCCTGGGCTACACTGTCCTACCCTGGTCCACCCTGGCCTTCCCTGATCCACCCTGGTCTATCCTAATCTACTTTCATATCCTTTATCCTAACCTAACCTACCCTGACCGAGGCTGACTATATCCTACTTGCACCAGACTAGGTTGCTCCAAGACCATCTCCAACCCCACCAAAGACTCAGTGTACATTGAACTGTGATCCTGGGACTACATAGAGACAAGCATATCAGGGATAGCATTTAACAATATACACCACCATACACTGTGTGGTTTGGGTGCCATGAAGATGACAAGGACTTCCTCCTCAACCTGCTGATGTGATTGGTGGAGGGTTTCACTTGACAGAATTGTGGGTGTATTTGCCGCATGCTGACAGAAATACTTGAATGAATATTATCCATTGACTTTCGGTTCAACAGCGGAACTGTCAGTGCCTTGTAAAGATTTGTATAACTGCTGACGGTTTGTTGGAGATTTAATAAATACATATTTTTGTACGAGTACCTGAATAAGAATGTATTCAGTCTGTTGGTGTTGTAATGAAGCCAGGGAGATTTCAGGGTTGAGATTGACTCAGCCGGCTAGTTAGTGCTGCTACTAATAGTACGCACACAGACAAATACACCGTCGAAGCCAATAAAAGCAGATTCTTACTCAGACTGGGACAAATGTCAGAAAACCCTTTTCAACATTATCATCACTTGATACAGCACTAGGGAGTGCAGATCTGTGGTTGTCTGTAGTTCATCCTCTATCAGTTACATCTCTCACTCTTTAGACCCTCTCCACCCCATAATTTATCCATGGTATTTAAGTTTCGTACAATTTCAGCAAGGACAGACAGGGAACCAGGTGGAAAACAAGGAGCATCTACATGAAATTGATCTGTTTGTGTGTATGTGTGTACAAGGGAGTCCTATGACGGGCATAGCTCCAGGTCGACCCAGGGGCAGCTAAGTCACACCCTCGTTTTTCTTCAGCTGATTAAAATGTCTGTTTGTAGGGCAGCTGGTGGTTAGTGTGAGTAAAGGGTGGGGGGGATTTTACGAGTCTAAATAAGAACTGTGATGTTTCCCATCTGTAATGGTGCATGGAAAATTCTTATTAGATATATCTGCTCATAAGCAGGTGGAGGGGACCAGCAGAAGGCCCTGCATGGCGCCATGCCAAAGCTGGCATGTGTGTGTGAGTGAGTGTGTACCAAGGGGGAGGGAGTGGACGCATTAGGAGGGGGGAATTGGTTTCTGTGTGTATGAGTGTGTTTGTATGTGTGTGATTGTAGGAGCAGAAGGGGAGTCAACTCTTTCCAGTTGCTCAGCACAAGTGGAGCAGCTGAGAGTTCCCCAGATCCTGTACTGTCGGCCCGTCTGTCCATCCTCTCGCTGGCCAGGAGAAACGCAACTTTTCCAAATTCAGAATGCCGACCATGCTTGGCATCTTCCCCAGGCACCCGAGGCACGTGCAGGTCGGAGCCACTTTGCCATCTGACAGACATGAAGGAGCCGGGGTGGGGGTCGGGGGGGTATGGGGAGATGTTGACGTGAGAGTTTCATTCAAACTAATCCTGTCTATAAAACAGAAATATAATAGTTCAATCTTTCTTCACAGCCAGAACCCTGACAGATGTACCCACACCTAGGTCCCTGTTCCCCATACTTCTACACAGTCAGAGCCTTACTCCCCACACCTGCCCAAGATTGGAGTTCTGCAGTCAGGCTCCCTGTGGAGGTGCGGCCCCAGAGGGAATTCCAGTGGAGACTGACATGGAGGACACATGGTAGACGCATTCCTCAGCAGATCCTGGCTGGAGCCAATCTCAACCCATCCTTCACCTCTGACACGCACCTTCACACATATTTAAGGAAATACACATACACATGTATACACACATACACACATTTTTGATTGCGATTGAGGTGCAATGATGTTAATGGCTTCTAAGAATACAGTTTTTCTGCATCAATCTGTGAGATAAACATCAGATGTACTAGATCACAACCGGCTCCTCGTGGCTGCTTGCTCGGGAAGCTCCAAACCCAGTGGTAGACGTGATCTTGACCCGCTGTCACCATTCTCCATGATGTCACCTGACTCCGCCCAGTGCCGCTTGCTAACTTTAGCCCCTGTGACTCCACAAAACAGGCCTGTGTTTATATTTATTCTGCTGGGCTGACTGGAGCCAGGGAGGGAGGGCTGGCAGGGCTGCTCCCAGAACAAAAGCAGAAGGGTTAGAAATAGAGGCAGAGGTTCTATTCCTGGCCTAGTGTACCGTGCCCCCCCCCCCCCCCCCCCCCCCCGGACAGTGGAACCCAAAGAGTTTCCAGCGACTCAGGAGTGGACACCTGTGGCCAGGAATCTTAAGCCTCCCCATCTCCTCTCCTCTCTTGAAGGAGATATCATAAAGTACAGAGAAAACATTTTGAAATAGACTACATGTTCCACTTAACGCCTATCATTCTTTTATTTGATAAACAGATTGGTCTGAGCCTTGGATAACTGTGGTCCAGAGTGCTGTTAAGTGTTCAAATTAACCTACCCCTTGGGCTGATTGAAGATAATGTTTTCCCAGTGTGTGTGTGGTGTCGTTCGGCCATTCTTCTGAGGCCTGGGGCTTCATACATGGAGAGACTCATGCTTTGACAAGGTGTCAAATGAGAGGGCAAGAGTATGTGTGTGCATCCTGTAGCAAGTCTAGGATGGCAGAAGAATGGCCTAGCTAGGATAATGCCTGTCAGAAGACTAATATAAACCCTGAGGACTATTAATAAAGCTCAGGCTGTTTATTCTCAGCTGAGGCCCTGCTATGTGGCAAAGTGGCAGAGTAATACTACCCCTGATGCCACTTTTAGCCCTGCCCAGACACACTGGGGCTATTAATAGCCCCTCCAGCGGATGCTATCTGCCCTGGGGGGTATTTTGGTGAACGACCTCTGCCCAGCCTTGCAGCCATGTAGATTTACAGAATATTTTCCACAGTGAGTTGTTGGGCATGTATAAATATCTCTGGGCCGTGGCTCGCTGACACAAGCTGCATGAATACTATGTGGTGCACTTGTTACCGAAACCCCCAACCCCTGGGCAGCACTGGGCTGCCTGGGAGAGTGTGGGAGGGGCTGGGGACTGGCTGGGGACTGGGGAGGTAATTATAGCTATCCACTTGTTGTGGAAAAGCAGGGGAGTAGACTCATAACAGGTGCAGCTTGGTAACATTTAAAGGCGCACACACACACCTACACGCTCGCCTCCCTATTTTCCATCGGGCTGGGAGGTTGTTTTAATCCAGAAGTTGAGACTGCTGGGTCATTTGCTTTCCACACCATAACCTTTGACCCACACAGGTGAGTTTGCCCAAAGACTCACACACCTTCACCTTTGGACTACAAATGCCTACCCCCTGCAGCACAACATCAAGGCTGGATTAAGATCCAGATGATTGCTAGTTAAGGGTTACAGTACATAATTAGTGACAAGTTATTGATGTCTTTGTCCTATTACCATTGAACTATGATGGTGAGGGTGACCCAAATCCTGTTCCCAGGACCCTGTGTGAGAGCATATTTGTGTCGAGAAGAGTTCAAGGGCCAGGTGTTTTTGGAACAGCTTTAAGGGGTTGTGTGTGTGATGATGTTGTCACCCCCCCACCACTACAACCACCTCATCCACTACAACCACCACCATCTCATTAAAATACGCAACGTGAAACATTACTATTCAGTGACTGTAGTGATGATGCTTAAACATCCCGCCTGCTCTTTGTGCCCTTGCCTGATTGGTCATTGTGTGTCTGGCTGGTTGTTCTTTCTCTGAAAGACTGAAGTGTGTTTTCACATATTATATCTGCTGGACCAGCCAGTCGTCATTAAAAGCTTCAAAAGACGAGATGGTGGGGGTCTAGCGAGAGAGGTGAATAGAGAGAATGACAGTTCTGTGTATTGGAGGACAAACACAAGCACCAATCACAGAACCTCTTCCACCCACACTGTGACCCCTGTACCCATCACCATGGTAACCTAGCCACTTTACCTTGAGGAGCTGCTGTGTTGGGCCCCCTTTGACCTGTCATGGCTTGTCACAAACTGTGGACACACATCACACATGCACCAACCTCAAATATGCATTCTGTCACACAAGTCTCTCACATGCATGTAGACACACACTGTAGGGATGTCTGATAACATAAGCCTTTAATTCCTGTGTGAGTAAAATGCAGCAGTTTCACTTCTGTGTAATACAAGTTCTCCAAAATGTTCTGTTTTCAGTGTGCAGATTCCCTTTGGGTTCTTCTTAGTCCTCCTCAGTAGATCGCAAACCCACCCAGTCAAGCAAACCTGCCCAACACCTAACCCTCTTTAAGTACAGCAGCCTCCGCAGCCAGACAGCACCTAATGGACAACCCACTCAACACTGGGAAGTTGTATTTGTATATGCTGTATTTATTTGAACAGAGGCTCTTTTGGATGAAGAGTAAGTTCCTTTGTTTCTCCAGTCTCTTTGCACTCTGTCTGAACAGAATAATAAAATAAACACAGAACCCTTTACAGCATACCCATAACGTTTTAGATATATTTTATTAACTCCATCATACAGCATTATATACCTAAATCTGGTCCGTCACTAGAACCTGGATGACCAGGAGCCTGATCGTTTTATGGTCTTTTGGTCCACACTCCAAATGTTCCCACAAACGCCCCACCAGTTCAACACTTCATCAGCAACACCCCACTATCAAATCACCTCACTCTGAGAACACAAACATCCTCATCTCCAATGGCAACAGCCAACCAGAACACACCAACTCTTCTCTTAGAGATCACAGCACAGCAGCATGTGACATCTGGCTGGTTGGTCCACCTTTGAGGGGGGCACTCTGACCCGCTAACTAACACAGAGGTCGGCCATCTTGGCCTTTCCTGCCCTTGGTTGGAGGGATCAGCCCTCCTCAGAAAGTGATTCCTCCAGAGCCATGAACATACTCACGGAAGTCTGTGGGTACATTCAGTAGGGAACAGACCTGGAGGTATAAGAGAGGGGAAAGGGGGAGAGAGAAAGAGAAAGAGACAAACCAGTGAAAAGGATCAGGGGAAGACAGTAGGCAGGCAAAGCCCAATTTATAGAAAAATACAACGGGTACTGTAACTGAAATGTGATCTGCGGGTTGCACTTCCAATCTGACCAAAGTACTATGTCTATGATATTTCAGGGTGACTGCCTACCTGTCTGAACTTGGCACGAAGCTTCTCCATGTCCTCCTGTAGGTTCTCATATTGAGGGTTGTCACTGGGAAACTTCTCGAGCAACGAAAGCAAAACCTCCAGAGCCTTCAGCCGCTTCCTGATTAGCACAGAACCTTCTGTTTACAATATGCCTACACCAGCACAAACATATCTAAACTACCTATCCATGGAAACAGAGGCTGATGCATACAGGAAGAGGACAAACCTGGCTTTGGGATCTGTGCTGTTCTGAAGAATACTCTTCCAGGTGACTGCGAAGCCATGGTAGAAGGAGACCTATCAGAAAACATTCAACGGAACGAAATACAAATAGTTTAACTAATAATCTACATCGTTTACATATATAATTTAATTTGAGCCGTGCTTTGTTTTGGTGACACCAAATCTATTTTGTCGATTGCCGGTCAGCCTCGTTCACATACCTCTGTTGAAAGCTTGGCGCCGTGCGTCGCCCCGTGCAGTCGACCCTCCATTATCCCTTGTCGCGTGCCCTCGTCAAACCCCTCATGGTAGCCCTCCACGTGGAACCTACATGTCACGTTTACATTTCACTGTGTATGTGGTGAAGGGGCAAGTGCACAATGGCTATGGCTAACAATAAATACTAGCAAGTTTACGTTAGCTAAAATGTGATCACTAGTCATGTTAGAAATGAGATTTAAGGTTGAGCTTACTTGTCGTCCGCCATGAGAATACAGTCAAATAAATCTTCGCTCCCTGAAGAAAGGGCCATCCTTGTACAGTAAAGAAACAAAATATAGTAAATCCTTTTCAAGAGACCCAATCTCGAACCGCTGACTAAGCCTGACTGCTCTACTCTCCTCTCGGGAGCAGCTTCCTCTTCACTCTTGCTCCAGAATTGTTGCTGCCACAGCTCATTACTGCCATCTATCGATTGAGAAGTTGCTAGAGAAAACTGGATGAGATCATGATGGCAAGATAAACTCAACGTCCCCGCAGTTTTCTAAATGTACAGTTCTGCAACTACGCATCGATAGATGAGAGAACTAATCAATAACCTAACCTGCAGCATCAACTCATAAGAACCGATATCCCAATTTTACCATAGGATGGGTGGTAATAAGTAGCCTATGTAGCAACAGATCGCAACTTCTACGGCTTCAATCAAATCAGAGACAAAGTTTGCCTGCCTTAACAGACGAGGGCGCCATAAAACCAAAAATCGATCGCTACCTCGTTGAAGTGCGATTTGCGGATATTGAGTTTATTGAATAGGCCTATCAGAACATTGTGTACTAGGCAAGAACAGTGATAAAAGTGTCATGCCTGCCAGAGTGTGTGGAAACCAGGTACGTAGCCCAAACGTTTGCCGATTTTCTTCACCAAGCCGTTGTAATACACTGGTTTTTACTTTACAAAGACTTCCAGGCATTATAGGCCTGTAAAGAAGAGACATGATACGTGTGTCTTAGGGTAGGAATTGTAAGCAGGACTACTTTTAACACTTTGTTCCCAACCTCCTGCACATAACAGACCCTCGCTCAGTGAACCTCATCGATAAGTCTCATTGAGGGTGCTGGTCACAAAGTGTTCAGAGATGAACTGTCTCAGAACAGTCGACAAATATTTTTTATGATGATCCCAGGTTGTTATGATAGAACACAATAGAAAAAACAACAACAAGGTAGGCCTATTACACATTAACCTTGATTATTTAAACTATTGTATTGGGATACAAATACACTGGTAAACTGTTTGAATCGTGAAAATATACATTTTGTTTATTTACAAATTTACAAAAACATTCACAGAAAGAGTGCATTTGGGCCCAAAAACAATGTGACCATGGATAACTCTATTAAATATACTAACATGCATACTATTATGGAACTAAATAAATACTCTGATGGTATTTCAGTTCCTTCTGGGCCTGCATATCAAGTGTAGTGAAAGTTCACTTCTGCCAGAAGACTCACACCTTCCAATCACCTGTCTGTCCTGAAGGTTCTGCACCAATGACATGTCTGTTCCTGATCTGAATCAGAATTTGGTTTGATCAGTCTGCACCAATCCTGGAGGTTCCTCCCAAAGGCCCAACTCAACCTGGTCCAGCCCTCCATGCACGTAAGGGAAACCCACGTCCCTTTTCTTTTCCACTTTGATGACCAAGTTCCTGGTTCATTTCTCCTTTCGTTTGTGGTGTGGGACATGTTCACCCTCCATCCTACGGTCACATGCAGCACTCTAATACCCTGAGTGGAGGACTGCAGCGCATAGTAATATCTAAACGTCTGTTTCTGGTCTTTCAATCTCTCACAACCCCTCCTCATGTGTGGCTGAAGCTGGGGCTGTGGAGCAAGACCTGTGAAAGTCTTCCAAACCCCTCCAGGATGTCTGTGTGTAGGCCTGTTGTGGGACTCTGCTCCTGGGGTCCCGTGGGTACTTCTGTAGCTCCGGTCTCCAGGGTGCTCATCCTGGGTAGGAACTGGGCAAGGGCTGGGAGACCCCTGTCTCGACCTTGGTGCCTCTGCCTATGGGGCCCCAGGCTGACCAGGGTTTCGTGCTTGTCTGAGATGTAGACATTGTAGCCATCTGAGAGCACCTTCTCCCTGAAGGAGCAGTCATCTGTATACGTGCTCTAAATAAGGAGTATAGTGGAGGGAAGGAGAAGATAGATGAGAGTTAAGTTTAATTAAGGAGAATGAAAGTCAAACAATATTCATAAAGGTTTCATTTGTGCACTGGCTCTGGAAAATGATAAAATATGATAATCCTGTACTTAATCTCTTTCTTCCTTTTCTTTCTGCCTTGTTTCCTGTCCTTCACACACAGAGAACGGCTTTTATCATGTATGTGCGTACATCCTGCTTCAATTTCCTCAAGAGTTATTGACACAGGCATGGTGTGTCAGTCAGGGGTCAAGGTTGTTGTTGCCCTCTCTTCCCTCTGTGCGAGAAACTCCGCAAATACAGACCCGCGGGCAAAGGTTGCTGCCCTTACACCAAATATTTTCAGAATACACTAAAGTATTTTCCTGAAAAGGGCTGGTTTATCTATGGTGAATACACAAAGCCTCAGTCTCCTTTGTGACTAAATGTATGTTTGCATGTGTATGGTTTGTAGGGTTGTGACTAGCATGCTGCAAGGCTCCTTAGAGATGGGCTTGACTGAAACCAACCAACAAAACAACTTCTCAATATGTTGACTTTTTTTTTGTTAATGTGCTACGATCATATAATACTTCTGTTTTGTTCTTTGCCGTCTACAAATGCAAATGTTTGCTCATATTCAACACATGAAGCAATAACCTGCCTATCTGCAGCGATGTTTCAACGGCAACATGAGTCAGACAGGTATAGCAGACGATATGTCGTGCTCTAAATGACTGCATCCTAATACATCTAACAATGAGGATAAAGTCTCGTATGTAAACTAATTGAGCCTGGTTCGAAACTGTGAGGAACGTTTGACCAATATTTTGTGGACTATCATCAGTGAGATATGTTTGTTCTTACCGACGCATAAAGTCTTCCATCGCTCTCCATACACAAATACTGAGACGCGGCTACTCCTTTGATGGCAACGCTTCCAGTGTTCACTGAGCGAATCTCTAACAAACCTGCAGCAGATGGAAATCAGGGTTTTGACCTTGCATAATAAGGGGGACCAAATCTGATATTGGTTTACACATTAAAATCTCGGTCAAAATGCGGTTGTAGATCATACTCACTTTGAGGGCTCTGCTCGACAGAGCTGTGCACCTTGCCGTCTCCTTGAAGCGACACGTGCAGTCCGTGTTTGGCTGCGTAGAGATGCCTGAGACGAACCGTCTGTCCCCATCCGTTGCTGATATGCGGCCCAGAATCCGGTAACGGTAAACTTACAACCCCGTAGCCACATACAATGTTGACGATGCAAAACGCAGACAACACCTTTACATGCATTTTTACTCTTCTCAAACCCAGATCTCCTTTTAACACTCCTTGCAGGTCTCTCTCTCTCTCCTCCAGTGGCTGTTTAGTAGTAAGCGGACATCCCCTCCTTTAAACAAGAGTTCTTATCAGTGGAATCGATGGCCCTTTTCCCCTTGCCAATTCTGAGAAACACACACCCCTGCTTGACGTCCAACAAAATCATAGTTCATGTGTGGCCATGATGCCTGAGATCTGGGGTAAACAGAAGTCTACCCCCTAATTATTTTTGGACACTATAATTTACAGTAAAGTACAAGTGGGAGAATAATTTGTTTAAAACGGTCACTAATGTGCACAATTATATGAATAATTTGTAGTTATAGCCTATCTACTACAACGATGCAATTCAAGGTAAACTTAACACCCCTATGTGTGGTGAAGTGGTGACCTAAGTGGATAAGCTTACTCGAATTGCGAAATTTGTTGGATTTACTATAGTGTTGGTGGTGTTGGGACCATTAGGAAGCTTCCTAGGAAGCATAGGCCTCTTGGCCGTGTTTAGTATAGGCTATCAAGTGAGTGCTAAAGGCTACTGCTACTATATAGCTAGTAGGCTATAATAGCCTATTTATTATAGGCTACTCTAGACTGTAGCCTATAGGGCCTACTACATACTGATGATGTTTGATTCAGCCACATGCTGGCACACAGGCAAGAGATAATCCTCGTCTGGGTCAAATAGCACCAACACATTTTCCGCTGTTATCTGATTTTGACCGAGAGCTTCCGTTGCATTCCGCACTCTTGAACTCTGCTGGCGGTTAGATTTACATAGAAGTTAAAGAGTAATTGAGAATAAATATCCCCATTCATAAATATGAAGTTAAAGCCCTGGATTGTGAGTGCTTGTATATGTAACCATCGGTTAGTCTGGTGGTCTAGAAAGGGGTTTCCAGGCAGTTGGGGGAAGCACTAAACACTCCGAGATTTTAACATCACTTTTTACATATTGTAATGACGGCGTTGAGAGATTTGTGTTCCAATCTCCCGTTACAACACAATTCTGAATCGGGAGTATGTCTACATGAACAACGCTAATCGTCTTTGATATTTTCTATATTGATACATTTTGCACTATGGTAAGCGGAATGACGGTTGTCATTTTTTTGCAAGAGAAGGATAGGGAAGGCTTGGCTCCAAACTGCTGTGGTCAATGAACACTATAAGATATTTTAACTATTGTCTCTGTGTAGCATACTTATTGACAACTAGATGGCGCAATTCGCCTGCCCTATTTGAGCTGGTGCTTGTCCAGTACAGTCCTGAGCAAAGCATCAGAAAGAATACTTTCTGCAGTGGTTTGGACTTAAGGACACTGCCATAGTGATCTGATCTGCGCAGCCCAGCCTGATGAGTCATGTTTATGACTTCCTGTATCCTTGGTGTTCAACCATACCCAGACCAGACCCTGCTGACAGAGACCCCTTACATCGGGAATCTAGTGATGTCACTCTGGAGAGAATGCTTGGCCTTTGTGTGTGTGTATGTTTATGTGTGTGTGTGGGGGTTTATGTGTGTGTGTGTGTGTGTGTTTGTGCCCAGAGTATGCAACCTACTCACTCTGGTCACTTGCCTGACCTATGATGTGACCATGCAGCTAAGTCTTCCATCGTGTGTGTCCATCTCTCTTCGCTAGCCTCTTTGCCTCTTTCCCCCTACATCCCAACTGTGTAGCCCCCCCCCCCCCCAGTCTCTGTGGTCTGAGCAACCTCCTGATTACAGGCCAGTTAGACATTTCCTGTCTGAGCCTGTGGAACTGCAGACCAGCAGGTAAGCACAGTCCTGTCAGCACCTTCTCAAGTACCTGGTATTTATCCACAAACATCTGGACAGGTTTCACACAAACACATACACATACACAAATATCACACATGCACCCACTAACACACAATTATACACATATACACATTCGTGCACACACACTTACACTCTATACAAATCTCTATGAACACACTTCACAGATGACCCTTCAAAAACAACACAACTTACCAACACCGTCTCACACTTGTAACCCCACCTCCACAAACATTCCCCTATCTCCCAACTATTCAGCAATATCCCCTCCTGAGAGGTAATATGTCAAGGAGGTGTCAGCTGACTCAGTCTCCGGCAGGTGATATGCCAGTGAGGAATCAGCTGACTTGGCTCATGCAGGTGCCAAGAAGACCAACCGTAGTTTGTCTGTGGTTCAGGCCAGGTGTGGACATTTGAATGGCTCATTTGTTTCTGAACGTAGTTATTCCTGTTTAACATGAGTCTAGCGAAGGCAATTAAGAGAGAGAGAACATTCCTTACCTAAATCAATGTGCTTGTTGGTATATGTTTGAGTAAAATTAATTGAAATGAGATAATACTATGATATATGGCTGTGCTAGTGTCATATCATCTCGACTGAAATCACAGATTAACTATGCTAAGGGATTAACAAAACCACTCTGCTTCGGAACGCGTCTGGCAACATTACAGACACAGCTGCCAAAACATCATATCTGTCATTCCTTGAGCAATGGGCTGATCCCTAGCTCCCCACCCCTAAGTGAGGTGTAAATGGTTTAGTGAATCCGCCGACTGTAGTGGTTTGCCGGCAGGGCTTTGCTTCCCCAGGCAGCCAGCCAGGGGCCTAATACAGCCATTACTAGAAGAATCCCATCTAAAATCCCAGAGCCTTAGAGACTAACCCTCAGAAACACACCAGCAAATCTCCTGTCCTCCTCTGCTTCACTCATCTTCTTCTTTATCTCACCTCCTGGAAGTTTTCCTCTCCTACAGCATCCTGCTCTTACTCTTATATTTCTTGCGTACGACAGTGGCTTGAACTCTTCCTCTGGCATGTGGATGATTGAGACTTGTGGTTCCAGCAGCTGGGTTTTAGCAGTGTCACCCAGGCAGGTTGAGGTTCTGACTGCCAGTGAGTAGGGGCTTACGAGGTGCCACAACCCTGGCATCCAGGTACTCAGGAGGGTCTGTTGGTGAGAAGATCTGCTGGAGAAGAGGTCTGCTGGGGACAGGTCTGCTGGGGTATGCTTGGGTATGCTACCCTCTGCATTACTTTCTGCATAAGCTTCCCATCTTAGCCTGTAATGTTAGCTTCCTGTGTTAGTCTCCTCTGTTAGCCTCCTCCCTGTTCTACAGTCCAAACATGGCTGCCAGTGCTCTGGTGGAACGTTGTTCTGGAAAGTCTTTGTCTTTGTCCCTTAACATAAAAGGTGGGTTTGAAATAGAACTCCATGCTGATAGGTAAGTGTACATTTCTGTGTGACACAGAAAGAAGAGAGGCAGATAGATGGAGGGCAGACACTATTCTTAGGGAAGGTTTATGGCTCCTTTAAAAGATGGCTGCCAGCTTTACTGGAGTAGAAAGCTGTCATTCTTTCAGAGAACAGCTAGGCTTCTTTTAGCCTGGGTTGTGGGGACAGAAATACATAGACAGAGCTGCTACACCTGTCTGCGCTGTCCACCAAGGTCAGCCTCCATCCAGAGATGAGTTACCAAACTGACAGTTAAACAATGACTCTAACCCTGTACATTGCCCACAACAGTGAGACAAGACAGGAAGGCACATTTTTAAGACAAAATAATGTGATGGTTGATGCAAAAGGAATTTGGATTGTTTAAAGGCCTTTTACACACCCAAAGAAAAGAAAAACATTTGAAAAAAGGTATTCACCATTGTAAGCACGTAACCAGACAGGGACATTTTTATTTTTGTTGCATCAGTGTTTTTATTAACTGCCATAATTTAGGTCTTATGTGCACAGCACATACACATAGTTCAACAGGGCCTGTATAAAACTACAGAGGTTCTGCTAAATAGACAAAATAAGAAACATCAGGACCATATGATTCAGACAGGAGGACGTTTGGAGTTCAGACCTCAGATGAAGACCAGGGTCTTGATACAGTTCTGAATGGTTGACTGAAGTATAAACTCCACAATCAGAGTTAAGCACATTATGTCCATTGCTTTTGGGAACAAATGATATGAGGAGATTTATGCTGCTAGTTAAACTCATTTTCGGAATTGACTGAATACAAATGTAGTTGACCCTAACCCTAATAGAGACAGACCAACAGCAGAAGAAGTCACTCCTGTCGTCATGATGACCTACTTACAGCAATGTTGATGAAAGTGAAATATCAATTAACATGTCTCACGGGTTTGCCCATGATCAGCCAACAGCTTAAACGTCACAGCACTAATGTGTCAATGTAATGTGGCCTTGCAAAAGCCATTTTATGTACTGTATAAAATGGTGTTCTTTTGTTTGGCTTTAAATGTTTAACATTTTCATTTTTGACATTCATTCATCTCTTTACAATGTGACAGAACCCTCACGAGATAATTAAGGCTGAAAACTGTCACCCTCTTTGTACCAACAACTTTAAGGCAGGGGTATTAAGTAGATGTGTCCCAGTTTGAAATGGAGGAGTATGTGCTTGCATGAACCTGTAGTTCACTTGCTGGTGGCTGTGATGTTTTATAAGCAAATGAGCAGGGGAGGACAGGAGGGGTGGAGTGGTGGGAAGGGTGGATGCACAAAGATGTGGATGGATGGAGGGATGAAGAGGTGGATAGCTGGAGGTATTAAAGGGTGGTGGCTGGTCAGTGGTGAGTTCAGGGAGGTGTGCCCGTGGCTGTTAAGGCTTCTGTAAACAGATTTGTTGGCTATGCAAATGAGCCCAGCTGAGGAACAGGGGTGGAACAAGGCAGCTGGCAGGTAAAATGGGCAGGGTTAGGAGACTGAGAAGCTGAAGGGGCGGATCTAGGAGTCTGGTAAGGCATTGGGGCGGAGTTAGGAGTCTGCTGTGCAGCATCTCAGCATGCTCAGCTCTGTCTGAGAGATCCTTATATTTGTGATAAGGACAAGATGGTACTGTCATATTGAGTGTTTTTGGACCAGTGAGCCCTTTAGTCGAGTTGGTTACAGAATGTGACTGTACATTGAGAACTGCAGTGCTTTGTGGAATGTTGAAACAGAGAAGAGGGACAGAATCAGAGACAAAGTGTTCAGACAACTGCACCACACCTGACAGTCTTCACTATGCTCTTCCTTATGGCCCAGCCGTCTAGACCTTGCCTCAGTATACCTAAGGATTTAATACAGTCAGTTTAGTACATTCAATGTTGTTTGTTCAATGACCACACACATTTAGATTTCAACTTTTTGTGTGTACCTTGCTGGTGTATCAATGGAATCGATATGTCCCCCCAGGTCTGTTCTTCTGAGTTAAGAGTAGAAGGAGCCTTTCTGAGTGCCAGCAGTCACCAGGGGTTATATTTACAAAATTTATAAAGAAAAATATATTGGGTTACTGGGCCAGCATAGTGTAGTCTAACAGCTGTCTGTAAATATTTCTCCCATGCTTATCCTTTCTAAAAGTATATCACAGGGTAAAGATAGCTTAAACGTGACAAGGAGCAAGCAGGACCAAGTAGCTGCAGGGACTACAAGCTGTCTGTAGAGGAAGAAAGACAGACAAACAGACAGACAGACAGACAGACAGACAGACAGACAGACAGACAGACAGACAGACAGACAGAAATACAGACAGAAATACAGACAGAAATACAGACAGGTATGTGGGCCAACAGACCAATAATCAGAGACAGACAGATGGGCAGGCAGGCCAACAGACAAGGAAAGCAGTCAACAGATACCTGACAAAAAACAGACAGATGAGGAGGGGAGTCTGTACTGTGATATTATGTCATGGCTTAGTCTAGGCAGCTCTGACACTGAACTGACACTTCTCTGTCAAACAACCGAGGATCCCTGGTGTTGGGATGCTGCCTGGAAGGGAGTGTTTTAGAATCTAAGCCTGCAAGTGTGTGTGTGTGTGTGTGTGCATGCAGCTTGTGTGCGTTATAGTGTTTGTTTTAGAGCATTTTTGTTAGTATGAGAAATCGTGTGTGAGACTTTCTTATTGTGTATTAATTTTATTGTATATGAATACCCTATGTATTCATGTCTGTTTTAAAATCATGACTGTATTTTGTGTTAGAGGCATGCCTCATCGTTTAAACCCTCGGATTCTCTGCTTGTTTGAACTAAGGTGGATGCCTCTCTATAGGTCTGACTGAGATTGACGGCAGGAAAGTTCAGAGTTCGCCTCCCTGGCAGGGCTATAAACAGACAGCGGGTCTTCAGCTCAGCTCTCTCTAACCAGCAGTAAGACGATCCTGCTTCAATTAGGCTCCCACACTGCACAAAGGAGCCCGGCATTGGACCATCACTCCCGCTCCTCCTAACACCAGTGACCTGACACGCGGGTCTCATTTGTTAGAACTTTTGGCCTTAAATTAAGAATTAAAGTTCTTTCCGAATAGGCCTAAGAGAAAAGGGATAAGAAAATAAAGGTGTACTTAAGCCCCGGGGCTGGATAATCACGGAGCGAAGATAAGCAACCGATCCTTCAAACAAACTCTCATATTTTGTCACTTAATAGCAGCAAACGTATCATAAAAAAAGAAAAAGAAATTAAAGTGGAAAACTTTCATTCCCCCTGAAGCGAGGGTGTTTCCCCCGAAGTACAAAAATGTGTTAACTTATAAATAATCTGATATTTACAAACTTGAAACGTATAATTAAAGTAGGATACACTTAGTCAATTCTCTTGCATAAAACTCCTTTTAAAAGTGCATCGTTTGGAGTCCCCCTCTTGCCCCCTCCGTGCTTAGCTTCAGTCTATTTCGGAGTGGCTCAGATTCTTGGCAAGAAATGCGTCACCGTCATGGCCGGTGATACTCGGTTTCCTCTTTTTGTTTTACCGGTCTTGCTCAGTCCGATGTACATCCCCGGGTACGCCACCGACTCATAGGCGTTGTAATTATTCGCCAAGAGTTTCTCTTTAAACTTGCACTCGTTGCTGTAATGAACCTGCAACATAAGTGTTAGAGTAATTAATATTCAAACATTAGCTTTTTCGTTACTTTGTGAATTAGCACAACACACTAATACAGAGTCCTATGTTATAAGGACTATTCGAAATCACATAGCCTAGGCCTATTTAATGTTGTTAATGTCAAACTTTCCCTAATTACATCAAATCAGTAGTGAAGTTTTCGTTAACTTATTAGCCTCTCATTACTCCTTTTTTCGTCTCTGCGTCATCTGTCTTAGCTGATGATAGGCCTATAAACGCGGGTGTCGCGTAAAAAGCACAATGAAAGTGACATTTAGAAATATAGAGAGAACAAGACAGAGCGAGAAAGAGACACACACGGAGACGGGTTGTGTTTCTGAGTGTATTTGCGTATGTAGGTGGGTGGTCTTTGTGGCCAGTTCATCTTCGCGCAGGGAAGGACAGTAGGTGCGTGTGGTGGCTGGCAATGCCAGGAATGGAATGTGCCGTTCCTGGGTTTATCCGGCCCACAACGAAAACACGGGCCGGCTCTGGAGGCATGCCATGACCGAGCTCAACAATGTGACGCGAGAGGGGCTGCCGGGTACGGCGGAGGGAGGGATCATTACAACTCAAATGGTGACATGTCATCGAGCAGGGCTACAACGATAAGAAACATCAATGCCAGCGGAAATCAACCGTAAATCATCTCGTACACTTACGGATCCGTATAGCTTCCCTTTGCTGTTCATGGCCACGAACAGACCGCCCCGGACCCCGAACAGAGTCACGATTCCCCTCTCAACCGGGGATATCTCGAGCAGGCCTGGAGGAAGGAACATATTAAACAGTCAGGTTCACCTGCCCAAGCTCGCGCCGCCGCCTGTTATCATCACCAGCGGATGGAGACGCAGCTTGACATCCATGAGATAATCACCCCCACCTTTCCTCCACCAGCCCACTATTATCCACTGCAGGTGTAGCCACTCACTTTAGGCGGTGCAGTCGTGGATGCAGGATGAATACACCCTTATTGTGTTATGGTAAGGAGGATGAGTATCATTACCCACATCTTTGAATTGAAAAAAAAAACAAACAAACGTAAGAGAGTTTGAGAAAATACTTCTGTCACCTTTACGCTACTGGTTAGACAGACCATCATTAGGAGCTAAATCTTTTTTTGCGTTTTGGACGTCCATATGGACGTCCATAGACTGACGGCGATGGCTGCTGATCTTTGCCTGGATGGACGGACGGCGATGCTGTTCAGAGTGCCGTCCATAGAGGGAGCATATATTTTGGACGGCGTCATAGCCGTCCATATGGACGGCGATGCTGTTCAGAGTGCCGTCCATAGAGGGAGCAGATATTTTGGACGGCGATGGATTAGCAGGGACGTCCCTCGTGCCGTCCATAGAGGGAGCAGGTATTTTGGACGGCGTCATAGCCGTCCATATGGACGGCGATGCTGTTCAGAGTGCCGTCCATAGAGGGAGCAGATATTTTGGACGGCGATGGATTGAATGTTTAGCAGGCTGTTGAGCTAACAGAACTGCCGAAGGCTACCATAGCATGTAGCTAGCTACATTAACTTTGGATGACTCAATCTTTTGTCAAGTTAATTTGTATGAATTGCATGTTAGTGCAATATTTACGCATTTATTCTGTTTTTTTACATAATCAGCAGTATGATCTCATGACAATATAGACTTGAAAAACAATATGTTATGGTTTGGGTTTGCCTATAGGCTACATATATTTTAATTATTTCGAGAATTGTTAATAAAGACTCATTTAACATTTTAAAATTTGGAGTGTTAGGCCCATAGGCTATTACGTTTTGCATTTGTCTCCGCTCAAAGTGGTTCGTGCGCAACATTGGAGCTACTGACTGTTGGCTCCAAATCCACCCATAAAACACTTTAAACTGACGGCTTAAAAGACCTAAAGGGCAATGTATTTCATAGGGTCATAACACAATGTTAAAATCTTAATTGAGTCTTTATTAACAATTCTCGAAATAATTAAAATATATGTAGCCTATATCTAGGCAAACCCTAACCATAACATATTGTTTTTCAAGTCTGTATTGTCATGAGATTCTATTGTTGATTGGCCTACTTTTGTATGTTAAAAATAAAATAAAGGCGTAAATATATAGCCTTCACTTAAATGCAATTCATACAAAATAACGTGACAAAACTTATTGAGTCATCCACGGTTGTTGTAGCTACATTCATGGTAGCCTTTGACGGCTTTGGTTTGGCTCAACACATTGTATTGTGTTTTGCATTGGTCTCCGCTCCAAGCGAGTGTTTGTTGTTTTGCGTTTGTCTCCGTGCGCAAAGTTAGTGCGCAAGATTGGAGCTACTGACTGGTGGCTTCAAATCCACCCATAAAACACTTTAAACTGACGGTTTAAAAGACCTAAATGGCAATGTATTTCATAGGGTCATAACACAATGTTAACATTTTAAATGAGTCTTTATTAACAATTCTCGAAATAATTAAAATATATGTAGCCTATAGGCAAACCCAAACCATAACATATTGTTTTTCAAGTCTATATTGTCATGAGATCATACTGCTGATTATGTAAAAAAACAGAATAAATGCGTAAATATTGCACTAACATGCAATTCATACAAATTAACTTGACAAAAGATTGAGTCATCCAAAGTTAATGTAGCTAGCTACATGCTATGGTAGCCTTCGGCAGTTCTGTTAGCTCAACAGCCTGCTAAACATTCAATCCATCGCCGTCCAAAATATCTGCTCCCTCTATGGACGGCACTCTGAACAGCATCGCCGTCCATATGGACGGCTATGACGCCGTCCAAAATACCTGCTCCCTCTATGGACGGCACGAGGGACGTCCCTGCTAATCCATCGCCGTCCAAAATATCTGCTCCCTCTATGGACGGCACTCTGAACAGCATCGCCGTCCATATGGACGGCTATGACGCCGTCCAAAATATATGCTCCCTCTATGGACGGCACTCTGAACAGCATCGCCGTCCGTCCATCCAGGCAAAGATCAGCAGCCATCGCCGTCAGTCTATGGACGTCCATATGGACGTCCAAAACGCAAAAAAAGATTTAGCTGCCTCTCCAGACCATGATGACAGTCTCATCATCTAGACGGACATGCGCATCTGAGCTGGGATTGAAGGTTGTCTCGCTTCTAAAATGTTTTTCTTTTATGACGACGAGGCGTTCAAAGAGAATCTATGTAATGTATCTCCCTTGAATTTTATGCTACGTCTCAAAATAGGCAAAGGCAACACAAAACAACCTCTAGGTTCCCAGACTGGCCGCCTGTCCCGTCCAGAGGCCTGTGTCTCATACAGGAAAAGCTCCACTTGCCATAAAACAAATAAATAATGACTGTTATTCTTTGTGTCTGCAAATGTCTTCGAATATGACAGTGTCTGGAGCGGACGTTAATTAGGCCGGTTGGGACAAGGGGTTAATCTACCGGAACAGATGCGTCTATCTCCGTCCCCTCGGTTTGGACCTTGGCTCGGCTCCCATCTGGCTCTAGTTTCAAACAGCGCTTTCAGGAGTGGAAAGCACCCATATAGGCCCTAATGTTACATTCCAGATGTGTGGGTCCATGGTCATATGTGACATATCAGAGGATGCTTGTTTACCTGAACATGGCCTTCAATGTCAGTTAACAGTTAACCGACAACACACCAGTCTCGGTCTGCAATACCTCATCTGAACATAACCCTGATGAGACAGAGCTATCAACAGACGCCTGATGCTAAAATCTTTAAAGACAGCGGCTGATCTCACTCAATCAACACTGATATACACATTATGTAGCATTCCTCATATGCCAACGAATTTAGCCCATATGTCACAAAACGTGTCCTCAAATAATGCTTTGTCATGCAGGCCTATACATATAATTAGGCAAGTCTACCAGATTCATTAAAATAAGTTATATTTATTTGCAGAAAGCATTAGTCTCAAACACGAATTTTCATATAGGCTATTTGGAAGTCACGTTAAAATAAATGATCGGCCTATCATAACAACAACCTCAATGACAAGTATAATATCAAGCCAGAAAGGACACCTTTGTGTCACATTTCATTAAATATAATAATGACAACGCTCCAAGCAAACTTACTGTATCGATTTTCATTGTGCACTCCAGTTATCTTTCCATCTGGTAGCACTTGAATATGAAACCCAATGCCCACGTTGCAGTAAAGGCGACGTAGCCGTTTAATGCCCATAAGATAGTCGCTGTCCCGGTTAATCTCACGCTTCTCTCCGGGGATACGAGCCAAAGAGCGCGAGTAAAGGGTCTCCCAGTGTCGTTCCAACGTGCCGTTCAGCCTTCCCGGGAAGGGTGGAGCGCGCACCAGACTGGCCATGAGCCCTAGAACCAGTATTGGTAGAAGGGCCATCCTGACCAACACGGTAGCACACAGTCTGTTCAGGGACTGTACGGAACTATAAATATCTCCCCTGTGCCGGCCTTTACGTTGAACTCCAAAGAAGAAAAAACGAAAGAATAAAAAATACCAGCTACAGCTCATTCCAAGACAAAGATGCGTGTTTTATTTTACGTTTGGAGAGACAGTGATCCGTGGTTAGTAGTACTGTCCATTCCTTAGTAACGTTTACACACTCACGCGTAACTTGTTTTGGGTCCAAGGATAAGTTGAGAAGTGTTGGCCGTCTGGGCAAGCGCGACTCAGCCATGCCGCTGCTCCCTCGCCGACGATATTTATATCTGCAGTTAAATTACATCACGGCTCGACTCCTGCATCACGGGGCTGGATTCTCAGCCACTCAAACACACATAGACCCATAATGCGCACACGTACATTCGGTGCCATTCAGAGGGAGCGAGGGAGGGGGGCATTTTAACAAATGTCAAAACCCCTTTGCAGAGAACAAAACACATTTGACAATGTTCATTCAGATTAGAGCAGTCGCAAGACTGTGGGAAGTTTTAAATAGAAATAATGGTCCTTATCTGCAGAAAAGTCAGAAAAGAGTTTTTGAAACGTAGAATAGAGACGTTGCAGTTTGCCTCTTTGTGCAAAGCTTCCTTCATTATCAGGCAAGAATAAAATAATTTATGTATGGGAGGATGTAAAATCGGAAATAGTTAAGTTAACATAGCGTGGTGTCGGACAGGAGACAGTTCTTTAAATGAACAATAACAGGAAAAAAACAAAAGTTGAATTCAACGAAATGGAAAAAAACGAATAAGACTGTTCGAGAAAAAGGAGAAAAAAATGACCCCGGATCTTAAAGAGAACAATGGTGAGACTAAATAGAATGTTACACAGCTGATAGATGCTGTGTCTGATAGTCTGCAGGGGAAAGATAATGGCAAAATATCTTTGTTGTTCTATCCTCATTGTTGTCTGATAGCCTGACTGCTGCCGAGGCCCTCTGGTTGCCAAAGGCCCCGTCTGTCCTGACACACCTGCTGCTCCATTACACACATTACCCACAGATATCATAATATTAGGCCTAATCAACATGGCAATTTCTTTGTTAGGGAGTTAATTTTTGATTGAACTAAACTGATTGACTGTTGAGTAAAATAATAATATAAATGTTCTCTTAATTTAAGGTGGATAATAAACTTGGGATAATGAAGAGATTTTGTTTTTGTATTAAAGTGAAATGTATCCACGCAGTCACATGCAATTCCACAGAATGACAGCCAAAGGTGTCCGTTTTGTTTAGGTCTTTATTCGTTTCCATCAAATTTCATAATCTTTCACCGCCTATTCACGTTACCCAATATGTATCAAAAGAGACAAAAAGCGTTGGAACTCCTCGGTGGGTCCCGTTCCCGACACGCTAGTGATCCGCATGGAGACATTTTCTCACGTTCACGTTTGGCTAATCCTCAATATAGAACAACATTCCCATCTCGACCGCACAGGGGAGGTTTAAAAACTGTCAGGTTTGAGAGCTTCAACCTTTAGCTCGGCGACCCGCCAGGCAGGGTTCGCTGCGTCACTAAATGTTGCGTGCTGATTTCATATGAGACGCGCCTTTTTCAGGCGGTCCATTTGATCCTTTCTGTGTCTGTGTGTTAGTTCGCAGAGGGTCAGGCGTGATCAAAAAGCTAGCTGGAGTGACATGTTGTTGTTATGTGTGTGGTAACAATTAGGCTTCTGAGCTAGATCAAGGCGACTCATTGCCATGGTGCGCAGGCACTTTGTGTGCTCATGCAAAGTCGCACTATTTGCACATGTTTGTAGCTTCACTTTTCCACCACCATGTGAACAGACCCTCTTTCTTTTTGTCTCACTCTCCTTCTTTCTCTTGGTCTCTTTGCCCCTATCTAATGATATCGGGTTCCAACTGTCTTGAGAAAATAGTATTATGAAGCCCTGGCACTTATGCGCTCTCCATGGTACTGTAACGTCACGTTCTTATCAAACGGCGACCGTTATAGATTTAATTCAAACTGAGATAAATCAGTCCTTAAAATTGTATACATTGTCCAACAAACTTGATTAAGCATATCTGAAAAACGCAAATAATACAAGGACGTAGGCCTATTCAATTCTCTATAGAAAAGGTCTATAGAACTCGAAAGTAGGCTGATACATAATTGGTGTAGGCATATAACATGCAGCATATTGTGTCAGATTCACCTATAGCCTCAGTTCATTTTAATTTCCATACCAACAATTACTAACGAACGAAAATGTTCTCTTTACAATGGGTCAGTTAATTGATCGTAGTGCGCATGTTAGTATAAATAATCTCTCAGAGTTGATATAGCCTACCTACAGTAGGGCCTACCTGTAATAGCCCTACATATTTGAAGTGTAGGCTACATTTCTTACAATAGGCCTATACATGTTTGAAAATGAATTACTGTAATGTAAACACTTTTGAATATTTTGGAAACGCTAGACCTAGTCTAACTCTGAACCGCTGACAACTTAATACAACTTCTCAGGAAAACTGACCTGACGATTAAGTTTTACGATGCCTAGCAAAGAATGTTGGTCTGTGTTCCTCGTGCAGACATCAACGTGTGTAAGACCTGCCGTGCACGTTCCTTCAGATAGCATAGACAAAAGAGTCAGGCATTCCAATTAGGCAAGCACGAGGGTAAGTAGCCTATATCCTCACGGAGGCCTGTTAGACGTTAAATAGGCCAACATGTGGGGATGCCACTACACAGGCTTAAGAATGTGAAAAATTAGGCCATATTGTCAAGATAACTTCTTATAACATATTTTAAGGCTTTGCCTTTGTCTTCCTCGAGATCACATTCAATACTATTGTCGTTGAAATTCACCTCTATCATCTTAAACCAGTATTAATCATCGACATAATCACCATCATCATTACCACAATCATCATCACAACCAACATAATTGTCATTCATCACTACTACCACCGTCATTATGATCATCCCCACTACCACCAGCAGGAACAGCCGCCAGTTACCGTCATTGTAACTTGATTGATTTAAACATGTGACATCTGATGCCTCTGTAAATTCGACAACCTACTGGTCAATAATTCAATTGTCTTGTTCATTGAGCAGTTTTCATAATTAGAAACCAACGTCGTGAAAAATTATGAGCGATAAATAGGTTATACCTATTATTATTTACAGTAGCCTAGGCCTATATGTTTTGCGTCATAACGGGACCGCTATCTGCCCCTAGGGTGCACTGTCTACGAGTTTACGTCGGTGGCTGCCTCGTGGGGCCTGGGACACCTCCCGTTACCTATGTCAGGGCTAAGCTAGTTCTGTAGCCTATTCGGTGGAACAAAATGCCCTCAATTGCTGGATGTCATTACAGGGTTTTATCGTGAAGTTGGCGCATTCACTGCTGACAGGCTGGGGGAGAGAGCTGGGCGTGCGCTAATGAGCAGCTCTCCCCTTGACGTGGCGACAGACGCACACATAATTGTGTGCGTGGGTCAACAGAAGACGCCCGCTTGAGACCGCAACACGCAAACACTAACTAGAGAGCCTTTGTTTACTCGTCTAAACCGATAAAAGTCGGTGGTCTGAACGCCATTGAACTAATGGCAGCGTCCTGAAGCTGAATGAAAGGTCTGCGCGAGCGACAGAGCGACACGATTATGTTTGTGAGAACAGAGGAGGATCTTAGCCTAAATTTAGTGTTTAAATTAAATGAGTGGCTCTTGTCTTCTGACAACACTGTAGATATCATTGAATTGTGGACCAACGATGAATTAAGTTCAAATATATTTTGCCCTCGTTATAAAAAAACTGTAGGCCTTATCTACAAATCAGTCGGCAACGGAATCAATATAGGCTCATCAATTATGTGTAGGCTTGAAGTTCCTGTCTCATGCAACAACAACAAAAATCGCAGCAGACATAACATTGACATGAGATAAAAAATGATCCACCCATCTGTGAAATGAAGAGGTCATGGTGATGGGTTAATCACGTAATAATTCTCAACAAACTCTCCAGGGGAATGTTATCGGTAACTTCAATCAACAGCGGATGTTGCATCTGAATGTCGGTTTTATTGTCAGTCAGATAACCTTCCATCTAGGTCGCCGGTTAACGGCTTGCTATGGGCAGTGCTGGACCGATCTGATCGTATTAGGAAGAGATGCAGCTGATAGTTGAAAATATGGGAGCCGGAATACAAAAGCTAGAATTCAAGTAGGCCTACTTCTACTTATCTGAACTCCCGCATTTCTGTTGAGTAATATAAGCGACACAGTTTCTTTTTCAGCAGGTTAGGTTTTGTTTATTGGATCCGAGGCTTTGGTCGTGTTTTAGAAAAAGAAAAAAAGTTTCAGGCGACACCGCTTCCCAGGTATCCCCCGGGACGACCCATTGTGGCTCCCAGGAAGCATTCAGGCCCTGGAGGTATAGAATATCAGAGCTTTATATCTTCCTATAGACAACCGCAATACAGCTATGCCATGGTGGCCTGCCTTTGCTCTCCCTTAAGTCTCAAAAACGACATGGATTTAATTGGTTGGAAGTATAAAGAAATATGAGGAAACAAATAGAATATGAATCACATAAAACATAATATGTTGCTGTGATACCATCCTCGCCATCTTCTGTATTTTATGAGGCACATGGAAATGAATGAGTACACCAGGAACAGGGACAAAAGCACATCAACCGAGGGAGATGTCTGTTCTGGTCAGAGACATCACTGTGTGTTCCCTGCCTTCAGCAGCGTGGGCCTGTTGGTCAGCGGTGTCACCACGGCTCATTCTGCTTCAGTATTCACTGCTACTGAACAGTAACAGGTGATTGTGTTCCAGGGGGATGAGGTCAACTAAAATCTCCTGTTTCCTCAGTACAGGACGGATGAGACGGACCGGACAGAAGAAGAGGACACGGTGGGAGAACAGTTGGAGGATTTGGTAGTAACTGATAACTAGTGCTCAAATACACACTCACACAGAGAAAAGTCAGGTAAGTAAGCTTTATATATGTTCTCCACTTTGTTCTATGTGAATCAGTCAGCAACATAAAGTGATTTGTAACTCCTCAGCCCAGCCCAGTGGCCTCAGTAGTAACAAGTAACAATAACCAGAGTTTAACTGGTGAGTGAATACTACGCAACATTAACATTCTCATCGCTCATGTAGAATTTCATCAATAACTTAAAAAACAACAACAAATAAATATTCATATCATTAGTAAATATACAGGTACTCCTCAGACAGTAGACTATCACACCACAAGTTCACAAACATGTCTGTTTCCCATGTTGTATCTCTCTTGTTCCTATCATGAGTCACGATCATCGGACAAAGTGCTTTTCTATGTTGTACAACTCTTCAATAACCTTTTCCATCTTTCAGCTCATAATGTTTGTTATTGGTAAGCACTTATTGGATGTCCAGATCTTACTCAAAATCACTGAACATGTTTAAACTGTTGATATATGAAACATGATTTCAAAGTAACTGTAAAAACATATATGTACATGACTGGTATGTCTGTAGAAATATCAACTGAAATTGGATAGCTTCTCATCCTTTTCCAGGTGACAGAGAGAAGAGGGAGACAAATTCCAGCAGTGTTGACTTTGGTCCCCATCATAGTAGTTTCTATGTACAAAACAAACACCAGGCGTCACATCAAAGTGTCTTTGTGTCACTGTCAGAGGAACCTTAACCACAGGCCTGAGCTCTGACTGTTAGGACTTTGTCCGTCTGGTTGTAGACCAGTCTGCTACATGCCTCTAGACCAGCTCTGTACAGTGGTTGGAGCCAAGTCTGCTGCAGCACTCTTTGTGTTCCTGTCTCAATTCAAGACCTGTGTTCAATCCTTGTCCATCAGATGCACTTAGCTGACACCTCAGGTCCAAGATATGTGCCCTTGCTGGAGAGGCACACATGTTGTCAGGTCTGTGATTTGTTCTTCTGTTCTGTATGTGTCGAGAGACGCTGCCTTCTAGGGTTGATTGGGAATTTCAGGGGTCAAGGGTCAGTCATCTGGCTTCCTGGTCTGGCCCTTCCTGCCACGGTCTCGCCTCCTTCTCCGCTCCCCACGGCGCCTAGAGGGCCCTTGCTGTCCAGCCTGGGTCTGGGACCGATGGCCCTGCTGGCCAGCCTGGGTCTGAGACCGATGGCCCTGCTGTCCAGCCTGGGTTTGGGGCCTATGTCCCTCCGGCCCTGCCTGATTGGCTGGGTCCCTCTGGCTTTCTCTCAGCCTCCTCACCACGTCATGGTCCTTGTTGCCCAGTACACGGGGAAGGAATAGCGAGGCCTTGTCTGTGCTGCGAGTCTTGAAACCCCTTCGTGGCCGGCCCTTGCCATTGATTGACACGTACCAATGCCTTTGGGCGCTGGCCCGACGTTTGGCCCCTCCCCCGCCTACGGCTGGTTGGACGGTGGAGTGGTGGCGAGAGGCATACGTGTTATAGCCAAGTTCATGGATCCTCTCCACAAACTCACACTCCTGGTTGAACACATCCTGGGATGAAACAAGGAGGAGATGGTCAGTCACAGAGAGTCCCTGGTTGTGTTATTTCATTTTTTACGTTCTCTTCAGTATCCTTCTCTCTCTGACACATCCAGATTCTATTGGTTTATTAAGATTGAAACTCAAGGGGTAAACCCCAGAGGGTTGGCTTTTCACTGTGCAGCCGCAATGGCTTCTGTTACACAAGCCTCATATCAGATAAGGAGAGCGGAGAAATCTCTACAACACTCTATGATTGTAATGCAAGGTGAAACAATAGCCCAATGGAATCAAGTAGGCCTAGCTGTGTGTCACCCGAACTTCTACAGAGGCTACATCATATCTCGCCCTGCTGACATTGGCAGATGTGTGACGCAACACTTACCGATGCAAAAAGGCGTCCTTTACTGTTCATGGCCAGATATCGACCCGAGAATATCCCTTTGATGGCGACCACTCCCACATCTACCGCCGTGATTTCCATAATGCCTGGCAAAAAAAAACGGCCACACCATCGTCGTTATTATATTATACTAGCCTACTTTGATCCTTATTAATGGCATCAATTGCGTCACGACTAAACACAGCCTGTTTGGCACATGGCAATATGTTCTTTCCCGTAAATACAAAAAAGTCAGGGAATCAACTGACAACAAACTTTGGGTACAGACCACACTTTTTATGCTGTTTAATTGTCTTTTTGTTCGAGTAAACAGCCGCTAGTTCAAAGGTTTAGGCCTAAGGGAAAATTAACGATGGGTTTGTTCTTTTTGCAATGCCATCAGAAATGAAAGCAAAGCTCTGCACAATTAGTTTAAATAAATTAAAAGCAGGCTTTTTAAATAGGTCTACTATAGTATTGATATAGCCTATGCAATGTGTATTTGCTGTGAGTATTTGCTGTGAGTGATTTGTCTGCAGACTGTCCCGAGGTCCGGATTTCCTAATCGGCCTTGATTACAGGAAACATCCGTTATGAGCTGCTATTGTGTCCTCCCGCCTGTTAATTCTGATGCTCATATGGAAATTAGGCTTTTCGCCATGTTTACGTTGGGCCAACAGACGCTCTTCAGTCGGGGAATTGACTGTGAAGAGAGTTAATGATCACTGATCAACAGTGTCAGATTCCGGGCCACAATACACGGAAAACTATTTGAACATTACACAAAAAAAGAAAACCCGGTTCAAAATTGGCTAAAAACTTTTACAGCTAGACAATAAATGTTTGAAAGTAGTGTTGAGAGACAAACAAGATTTTGAAAAATTTTGCTTTGCGTAGCAGAGCACCTGGGCCTATGATACAGTCTCAACTCCATAACAGTGTTTAATATAGAACGTGCTTGACCTATTTTAAACCAGCGTTTACCACTTCGCCACAAACACATCTGAAGGTCAGCGAAGAAACTCCCGGTTGGGGGAAGCTATACAAACACTAATAACACATGCCAATAAACCACTGATGTTGTCTTCATTTTATGTTCAGTCCTAGTTAGGCTGTCTGGGCTGAAGCAAAATAATTGAATAAAGATATTGTTAAAACCATGCCGGAACTTTGTTCAAATTGAACGTATTGCCTTTTTTCAGTTTTTCTGCTGTAGACTAGGCTAAATGTATTATTTCAGTGGGAACAAAAACATCAGTGACATAGGAAAATACATAGACAACTTACTATAGGGGTTGTTTTCCTCAAGCGAGCCGTCTATTTTCCCATTTGGGTGTATTTGTAAATGGTACTTAGTGGCACAGTAAAGCTTTCTGCGTCTCGGCGCTCCCCCGAGGTGCTCGTACACTCCGCCGCGTCCCCCTGCATCGCGCCGTTGTCTCGGGTCACACGGCTGGCCCCGGGCGCAGGGGGCTCTAGGGATCCGTCCAAGCCGAGCAGACAGAAAATCCTGTTCACTTTGGTCCAGGAAACTGAGCAACAGAAGAAGCTGTATTATAACCATTGTGGCATGGCCAGGTGTGAGAAGATTCGTGCGAGAAAAGGGAGATGAGGCACTTGGGGTCCCATTAAAGACTTGTTGTTCTCCACCGCCTTGGAAAAACGCTATGATCCTGTACACAAAACATTTGCCAGTTGTCCCGCTGCCATCCGTTTGTCCGGTATAAATTTGTGGTCATCTGTGGGGGGCAGCGCTGTGACAGCAGCGTGGGTCTGTCCCTGTAGGTGTCATAGGTCCTCTGGTTTGCCCACGGTGGTCTAAGAACTTGTGGATCCGGCTGGGAGGCTGGAGACTATCGTGAGATTTCGCTGATCGACAGTGTGCACAGATATAAAAGAAGCTCGCAGCGACAATAGGCTGAACCCCAACCAATTGATACAAAGGAGAGGGGGAGGCAACAAGGTATCTGGCTTGTGTGAACCAAGAGAGTGCGGCGTGGATGAAATTACACAGTGCTACACACACTGGGAACTGCGGAACACCGCATCACAAAGAGCGAGCCATCTGAGGGCAGGGTTCTCCTCTGAACTCCTCTTTTGAAACGTCCCAAAGACCAATTATACAACCCAAATTATACACGCTGCCTTTGACGGGCATTAGGCTATCAGAGCAGTTGGACAGGTGAAGGTAATATATTATAGCTAAACGCAAATATGAAAATGACCCGATATAAAATACACGATTTTTTATTTACACAAAATTATGTAAGAATTATGTGCATGTTATGTGTTAAATTGCACTGTTAATAATAATAAGTAACACATTCGTTATCCAATTGAAGGAATCATAGATCAAACACTTTGGCGCATTCCAGCCCCTTTGTGGCAGGTCTGGTCTCAATATGTCCATTGTAACCAGATTCTATCTTACTCTGGCCTACCGAAATAATGTTAGCCTATATGAATGGAAATAAAAACATTTTGGCTACCTTTTGTGGTTCCAGGGGCCTATAGCCTGTTGGAAGTGAATAGCATGTGTCTTATTTATCTTAGCAGATGCCCACCGCCCACCATTTCGAATCAAAGTCGTTATTATTCTTTAAGGTTGATTATCAAGTTTGGATGATTTGTAATTTGCCAAAATTCTCCTGCTGAGCACCTTGCGCAACAAGACCAGCCAGAGTAGTGGCGCGCGGAAGTGATAAAGAGCATCTCCAGACCTACTCACGAGCGCGCGGGGAGGGCATAGAGGACGGTGGGAATAAAACTGATCTGATTGCTCTGTGGTCCAGTCAGGTCCCTCTACCCTCGTTTCCAATCCAACGTGTTGAATTCCGACCTGTTCAAAGTAGACTATTAGCCTAGTTTTACTATTTGAAAGAGTGTATTTCTTATTTATAAAAAAATATGAAGTGCAGTTATTGATCTTTAAAAAATGTCTAGGTGCCGCCTTGCACTGCCGCCTTCTCCCTAAAGCGCGCCCTTCTTACTCGGTGGAAACTGTAAGGCATGTTGACTCCCAGACGGTGAAATTCCCCATATCAAGGCTTCGACTATGTTGCAGGCGGGCGGAAGAGCAACACTCAAATGACTACTGCCTAAATTGCTTCCATCTTGATCGCATTATGGTTACCCTTCTCGTAATTAGCACCATCATCTACAAATATCTCTGCCCTTTGGCGCCGCTCCAGTGCATGCTATCGAGACCGGGCCTGAGAATCCCCGGGAGGAAAGTACCGTTAATTTGTCTTCCCCTCCCATACATCACGGAGGTAGCGTGTCACTCTCCTAGCTGGTCACGAGAAACAGGAGAGAGGCCCCGGGAACACACTAGCCAGACCATTTACATCATACGTTGTTCTGGTGACCAGTTCAAAAGAGAAGATATTCATGTGGTTTGATTTTGGCATAGGGTGGGAGCTCAGATGTGGGCTGCTGTTGCGCTCTCAAACTATTTTAATTAGATCTCCAGACGCCCACAGAGCGTCGCAGTAATGATCACTGCAGCAACCCGATGTATGCACCCTGTACACACACATATGCTACCCCCCCCCCCCTCTCTCTCTCTCTCTCTCTCTCTCTCTCTCTCTCTCTCTCTCTCTCTCTCTCTCTCTCACTCACTCACTCACTCACTCACTCTCTCTCTCTCTCTCTCTCTCTCTCTCCCTCTTTTACATATACACACACACACACACACATGCACATGCACATACACACAGCACGTGTGTGGGGTTGGTGGGGGGGTGAGATTCTGAATGCTTGTTGCTGAAATCATTCTTGAGAAGCCTTGCTAATGAGAGGCCAAGTGGTTTGACTATTCTATGTGATAAAACTTTGATAAAACCCAAGACAGACTAGGAATGTTATAGAGGTTGGCACGGAGCCTGCTACAAATCTCTCACAATTACAGTTACCTCACCCCCAACCTACCTGCTTGCTCCCTATTTACGACCCACATACCTGTACCCACCCACCTGCACACTCTACTTTATTAAGACACTTCCACTTAGTTTTGAATGGGAATTCCAAGTAGCTTTCATGACGGAAATATGACAAAATAGTATATATATATATATATATATATATATATATATATATATATATATATATATATATCTAAAGAGGTGAAAAATAAGACATCTCAATTGTAAAACTGGTTATTAAAGTCCTTAATTAAGTGTATTGTTCAGGGTGCACAGCTGACCTTCTCATAAAGTGATAACATGTTACACTGACCCTTATACACAGTACTCGCATTAGTCATTTTTTACAACTGGTTCTTCACCTAAACCTCAGAAGTAGGATCTCCTACTCCTACTACCCACCTTCTTCTTCTATCTCCTTTTTTCCCCTTTCTGATTTTAAACCCAGGAAATTTCAAGGCTTCTTTTTTAATTGACCCCAAATTCCGACAAACGGTCTCACAATAGGCTTCTTTTCTGCCACGACAAAGGTTAGGAGCCACCAGTCCTTTTCAACCACCCCCACCCCCCACCCCCCCGACTAGGCAAGGGGAGGGGCTAATAATCCAGACCAATCATACTGACCTTTGAGCCCTTTCTGCTGTACTTTTTCTCATGGCAGGTTTCTATAGAGAGGACCTGATCAGAGGGCCTGTCGGGGCCACAGCCCTCCCCTAACAAATCTCTGCTGAGCTTCCTTTGTCCCCGTGGCTTTGATCTCACCTGCCCATCAGAGCCAGCAGAACTCCCGTACTGTTCCAACACACGGAAAACAAATTGGCTACTCTTGGACTCTCAGACCGAGGCCCTTTCTAACCAGCGGGCCCACCCGGGCCAGAGATGTTAACCCTTCACCCTGGGTCTAGCTGGGTGACTGACTGAGTGAGTGACTGGATGGCTGGCTGGCTGGCTGGCTGGCTGGCTGGATGGCTAACTGTGTGGAACACAAAACAGAATCACAATTGTTTCTAGGGATTTGTTTACACTACTGATTCCAAATCTTCTCTTACAGTCATAATATTTTAAAATTGTTAGTTAGTTCTCCAGTTTACTGGAGACTACAGTACATGTATCTACGAGTCACATGTTACCTGCAAACACTGATACAGTAAGATACACAATAATAAATGCAGGATGGGAAACAGAGTCAGCCTTCAGTTTCTCTCTCCATACAGAACAGCAGGACATATGAGCAGGAGGATGTAGAAACCACAGCTAGCTGCAGGGCTGAGGATTCACCTTCCAACACCTTCCTGTCACACATAGACACACACAAAAACACACACACACACACATATACACACACATAGTTACACACAGTTACATTTACAACCACATACTAACACTAACATTTACACAAACATACATGCACATACATAAGGAAACACACAAATACACATGCTTAGACAAACACACCTACACACACGTATTCACACGTACACAAACTCATTCACATGCGTAGATACACAGTGGGTACTGTGAGTACAGCCTGATTAAACTCTGACAGGAAGCTCTCTCACTGTCACAATCTCTCTCTCTCTTTTTCTCTCACATACACACACACACACACTCTCTCTCACCCTGTCCCTCTCTCTTTCCTTTCTCTCTGTAACAAGATAGGCTTGTCCTATGCTTCTCCAGTCCTTTGATTGTTAGCTGCAGGTCTCAGGTACCTCAGCAGAGCCCTGCACCTCCTAACAGGGTGATGATTGTGGTGGGATGTAACTCTAGAGGCCATCAATGGCTGAAACACACACGCACACGTACACACACACACACACACAAGCACACACACAAACACAAGCACACATAGACATGCACAGTCACACACACATACATGCACACAGCACCCCGCAGTCACAAGGCCAGTACAAATCTTGGGGTGGGGGGAAGAGGGAGGAAGGACAGAGGACGAGGATGGTGGGAGAGAAATGATGGTCATTAAAGTATTGCACATTTAAAATTTTAGGATGCTGTCATGGGAGATTGTCATGGCACATAACATTGCCATGACACCCAACCACCCAGGAATGGATAACCTCACACATCTTCCGATGCAGTGTAAACTAAAACATTTAGGATTTGGGTGATTGGGTCTTTTTGGCCCAGTCTGACTTGGAGGAGAGAGGTAGAGACAGGTAGGTGGAGTGGGGATAGGGGTTAGGAACAGTGTGTGGGGGGGGATAGGTAGGGAGTAGGGGGAGTGAGAGAGGGACAGGTTGTGGTGAGTAAAAGGTGGTGGGGTAGATGGCAGAGTGTGACAAAACATTTAATTAGAAACTCAATGTCCCCTATTTACCTCCAGTACACTAGGGCCAGGCCCCACCACAGGGGCGCTGCATGAGAAAGCAGGAAGTAGATGGATGGGAGACAGAACTTCAAACTGCCATCTGTATGGACCTGCACAGGACAGCTCCATCAGAAACACAGGGGAGGACTGACACACTTAACCAGCTATATAGAAGGGTCCTGTCACGAAGGAAAGATGGATGGATGGACGAACGGAAGAATAGTTGGAAAGATTGATGAATGAATGGATGAATGGATTGTTTAAAAGAAGGAAGTGAAATAGTTGGCTCCATTATTGAATGAGAAAGAGAGAGAAACCTTTCCTCCATTGGCTGGGACAGAGATTGTCCTGGCACCCTGTAAGTTAATTGGTCCGCTGACAGACATCTGTCCTTATGGTGCTTTTCCTCTGAGCTCTGTTTACACATGTCAGTCAGCACACACACTTAGAAACACGCTTTGAGGCACGCTTAGACACACACTTAGAAACAAGGTTTGAGACACGCTTATAGACATGCTTAGAGACATGCCAAAGCTATGTTAATAGCGTTAATCCTTCTGAGACAAACACAGGAGGGGGAGTGTGTGAAGAGGCCACATCTCTCTCTCTCTCTCTCTCTCTCTCTCTCTCTCTCTCTCCCTCACACACACACACACACACACACACACATAGTACATTAATTAGCTGGTGGTCGGTAACACCACCAGAATCTGTGAAATTAGTTAGAGGAAAAAACAACTGAGAATACAAGGACAGATCTCAGTCTCAGCCTCTGTGATGCAACAAGATGTTTGCTGTGTTTACAGAACCTGCAGTGGTTGTGGTGGATTTGTCGCATATATTCGAGGGTGAGGAAAGAGGCGGGTTTGGGGGCGGAACTGCCAAGCTGCCTGTTGGTCTGATGAATAATGACATGATTGTTAGTGAGCACTGAGAACAGGTGTCATTGAAACTGGAGGCTGGGGGTGCTAGGGGGTCGGAGTTTGAAGCCTGGGGGTTTGAAGCTGAGAGCTGGGGGGCTAGTGGGCTGGAACCTGGGGGCTGGAGGTTAGAGGCTGGGGGGGGGGGTTACAAGTATGTGTGTGAGCCCTAGATTCTTGAGTTTTACTCTGGAGTCCAGAACATATGTGTGGGGTCTGAAGTTGTGGAAACGGATGTAAACATGTTCCCAGGTACATTCCATGTACATTAGCCCACCTCCATTCCTTTTCTGCTCTTCCCCTATACCCCCTACCCATACACACACACACAGAACCAAACACACACACTACCCTTATCCTCTGTACCTCTGAATCCGGAGCTGCCACCAGAGTGGGCTGGTATGCAGAGAGGCTGAGAGTATTGTGTCTGGTAAGACCACTTGACATGGGGCACACAGAGAGCCGGTCTGAGGCAGAGAGCCCTTCACCCTGACTCCGACCCTGCCTCTGTGTTCTGGAGGCAGAATGAGGCAGAGAGCAGTTCACCCAATGTCTGACTCCGCCTCTGTGAGCAGAAGGAGGAGGAGGAGAAATGGCAGAGGGCTAAAATAGATGTTTGAGCTGCTGAAGAGTTGAGGTATTGTTGGACCTTCTTTAAATAGCAGGGAGGCCAAGGCCTCTTTGCATCATGGTGCACATGCTCAACCTTTGGGTTTTCAGAGAACCCCGAAGGGGAACCAATTAAGTGGCTTGTGGGACCGTCTTACAACTGTATACTCCCAAAAGAAATAGTAGAGATTACGGTTTCAGGAGGGATTGAACCGGATCTTGATATTGGCTGTCCCGTTTATCTTGCCCTCGGTTTGTTTGGTTGGAAGAACAGTCTAGGAGACATAAGACCCTGAACATCTGACACAGACACACATTGACACATACAAACACCCCCCACACACACACACACACACATACACATCCACATACACACACACACACACACACACACACACACACTGACACAGGCACACATTGACACAGGCACAGGCACAGACACAGATGTATACCCAACAAATATTCGAAAACAGACATACACATGGAAATAGAGACACACAGAATCAGACACAAACACACAGCTACAGACACAAAGAGATACAAACACAGGGATACAGGCACAGCTACTGTGTGCAAAGAAGTAGAATATGTGTGCTTTGTTCATGTGAGTGTCTGTGCCCATGTGTGTTTACATGTGTGTAGGGGCCTGTAAGTGTAGTGGAGTGTGTGTGTGTCTGTGTATTTAGTGTGTGTGTGTGTGTGTGTAGGGGGGGGGGGCTAGATAATGAAAAGCAGAAGGTTTTTCATAGCTCCACATGCCAAGCCAGGAGGAAGTGTGATTCTTTAATAAACGTGATCCCTGTTGGAGCTTTTCCTTCCAGTCAATCTGTGATGTCACATCCCAAGTTCATGGACATATCAGTTCATATAAGTTGGTCATTTATATCTTGCAGCATGTATTAACAGATAACACTCACAGTTAAGAAGTTACGAACCGTGCCAATGGTAGCACTTCTGTTATTTCATTTATACAGGTGATCTCACAGAGTGCTCTGGTATGAGTGTTTGTCCTCCTGTGTGAAAGAGAGGGTAGAGAGAGAGAGAGCGACAGAGAGAGAGAGAGAGAGAGAGGAGAGAGAGAGAGCGACAGAGAGAGCGACAGAGAGAGAGAGAGAAAGAGAGAGAGAGAGAGAAAGAGAGAGAGAAAGAGAGTGAGTCATGCAGGTAGCCAGTGTGGAGGTAGCTGAGTGAAGGGTGTCCCCCCTCCGTAGTAACCTAACCCCCCCCTGGGATCGGACCATGCAGGTCCAGGCCCATTAGCAGACCTAATATTCTGAATTACCTTTCCAGCCATTTGTTGGGCCTTTGTTGTGATACCTACTTAAAATATCAAAGCAGCCAAGCCTCAATGAAACATCTGAAAACTGAGAAACACTGGTTTTATGTGTCAACGCAGTCCTCTCTCTCTCTTTCCTGCTCTCCCTTTCTGTCTTTCTCTCTTCTCGCTCATTCTGTCCCTTCTCTTTCTCCTTTTCAGAGCCCTGTGCAGGTATGCCTGGTTGAAAAGAACAGTCCTGTGGGACAGGTCCAAGGAGAGGCAGGACACCTTCCCAGCATGCATCCTGCCTCCCAGGCTCCTCTCGACCACCCACTTCCGCTCCCAGCGATTAGGCTGTCCAGACGGGAGTTCATCTGCTGTGTGTGAGAGAGAGTGTGTGTGATTGTAGGGCACTGGTCTTTAAAGCCTCAGGCCATTCGCAGTGCAAAGGAGACTCTAATTTCAAATTGTCCAGGGGTCTGTGTGTGTGTGTGTGTTCAGCAGATTGTGTGTGGATGCTTGTGTGACTTGTGTTCAGGGAGGTATGTGCAGTCTACAAATTAATTTCCCTCCCCCAAGGCAAGCGGAACCTCGTCAGACAGAACAACTCCAGAGAGGGCAAGACATCTCATCCTCCTCTAACCTCCTCCCAATCTCCTCCCTACTCCCGTAACCCCCCCCCCCCCCCAACCTCCCCCATGCCCCCCAGGCTCCACCAACCTCCCCCATTCTCCCTTAACCTCCTCCAGCTTACTCCAGCCTCTTCCCCTCTCTGCGGCAGGTCTGTTTAAGGGGCGCCGTCTGCCCATCTCTTGATGTGGTGGCTGTCTGACTGCTGCAGAGACTGCTCTCATGTTTGCTACATGGCCATACTGTGTGTGTGTGTGTGTGTGTGTGTGTGTGTGGGATCGGGAAGGTCTATAAAGGAGTTTGACTCTATGATTTCCTGCTCACATTTAGACGAGAGAGTTTTCCTGCAGGGGAGGTGTGTTTGTGCCTGTTGGGTGGGGGGCAAGCATAGATAGCTTGAAACAGCTTTGTGACATTTGTTACATTACAGCATAATTGTGGATCTTTGTGAAGTCTGTGTGTGTGTGTGTATTTGCTTGTGTGTACGTGTGTGTGTGGAGACATATATGTGCGTGTGTGAGTGTGTGCAGGTATGTCTAGGTGGGTGGGGTAGAGGAGGACAGTGTTTGAAGTGAACTTTGTTCCTCAGTTGTTTCGTCTCCGTGTGGCGGGCTGAGGAAAGACAGACAGCCAACAGCAAACAGCAGGTGTGTCTTCAGAGCCTCAGCGTCTCTTTACCTTCCCTGTCTGATTCTTGTTTTTATCAAAAGAAGAAAAGCCATCCCTCGCTCTCTGTCTTTCATCTGGGCCTGGGCCACTCCCATGTCCTTTGTTTGTGTGTTGTGCTGCGGGCTGCAGCTTTGTGGGCACTAGCAGGAGTTTGTGTGTGTGTGTGTGTGTATACACCCGTGTGTGCAGCTTTGTGGGCGCTAGGAGGTGATACTGGTCCTGCTGCATACCTTGACTGGGTTTGATAGTCGTACCATGTAGTGTGTGTGTGGGTGACCTGGAGTATGTGAGGTAGAGGATGTGTGTGTCTGTGTGTATGTGGGGGATCTTTGATGTGGTCAGACCTCTATGCAGGACGAGTCCTGCTGTGTGCATCCACTGGGTTAGCTCCATAGATGTGCGTGTGTGTGTCTGTGTCTGTGTGTGTCTGTGTAAGAGGAGGTCTTTGATGTTTTCAGACCTGAGCTTCACCCTTGGTTGCCCTCGCCTCTGCTCCTTCCACATGGTGGCACTATACCAGCTCTTACAGTAGCTATACTGAGTATAGCGACACAACTGTGTGTGTGTGTGTCTGGTTACTGGTGTGGTCATTATGGTTACAGTAACTCTGGTAGTCAGTAGGTACAGTAGTTATGTGGTTTCCGTAGTAGCAAACCACACAGGACATCGTCAGATGTCACATGACTACAGTGACACTTCTAAATCCAGATTGTAGTCATTAAGACCCTGTGTGTGAACGTTTTTGCGTCTGTGTGTAGGTATATGTGTGTGCTTCATACAGACTAAATAGAACAACATCTGTTTCTACCTCCGCAGGCAGTCCAGAGTTTATTCCCAGCATGCCTTTCTATGTAATGGAGGGTGCAGTAGTTTAGAGTTGATGTGTCTTAGATGACACTCTTTGGTCTCTCTGCATGGCCAGCTCTACAGGAATGTGACAGGACTGTACTAGGCTCTAGGTAGCCCATCAGTGCCACCTAGACTTCAGCAGCGGCATGCTGGCGTGGTGCAGTATCCACACTGGTGTTTTTCTGAGGCCAGACTTTGCTCAATTGTTCACTCAACGCGTCTCCCTGCCTTTCCCTTCTCAAACACCCCAGAAAGACCCCCCCCTCCCCCCACTCCCTCCATTTGACCATTCTCAGCTGTGTGTACCAGACTGGGGAGTGTGTGCATGTGTGTTGTGCGTCATGTTTTGTATGTGTGTATGTGTATGTGTATGTGTGTGAGTGTGCAGTAAAGCAAGGGGTATTGGGGGGAGGGATGTGGGGGTTGGAGGGGGGGGGGCAGAAGTGGGTTGTCTATGTGTGGGTGGGTTGTCTATGAGTGTGTTTGTGTGGTGGGGTGTCTTTCCTGGTGCCTAGATTCCTGAGGGGGTTGGCACCAGGGCAGTAGGATAATAGAGCTGAGTGTATTTCTAGAATGTCAACAGGAGAGTTGGAAAGGCCTGGACTGATTCCCCTCATTGATACACACGCTCCTCTTTTCCCTCCCTCTGCCTCTTGCTTGTTTCTCTCTATCTCTCTCTCTCTTTCTTTTCTCTTTCTTTTCTCTTTCTTTCTCTCTCATCCCCTCTTCTCTCTTTCTTTTTTTTCTGTGTGGATTCATTTGGTCATCTGACATACCAACTCTTGTCTGTAAAGAATGACTATACGTCATTGCTGATTGTAAAAGTGTTATATATGTGCCTCTTTGTTTGTGTGTGTGCGGTGTCTGTTTCTTTGTGGTGGCAGTTATAGGTACCTCCGGTCGTCATAGTCTGAGAGTGTGTGACGAGTAGAGGTACCAACATGACGTTAGAGAAGGGAACGGTGGAGAGAGAAGAGGAAAAAGAAGAACACCAGAGACGAAATACAGAAGAAAGAAAGAGAGAGCAGAAAAAGACCAGGTATAACATTCAGATCTCTCCAGGCTATCATCCTGTGGTCTCTGTTCCTTGAGGCTGACTGGGCCACAGTGAGTCCCAGCCAAGCTTGGGGAACCAGAACCAGAGGATGGTCTCATCCGTGGGATCACACAGAACCCTCCAGGCCAACAGCCCCACAAGCCTGTGCTTGGCAGCAGCACACACTATTACATCTGTAACTCCACAAGTCAGCTGGCAAGGGAACCAACTCGAAATGTGTGTGTGCGTGTGTGTGTTGGTGCTGGTTCTTGTCTTGAGTACAGTCCCCAGGAACATCTCCCAGGGAGATGTTGTGGTGAGTGGGCCATGCAACAAAAGACAGCAGTACAACTGTTGACATCTGCAAAACCAGGGCCTGGAAATACTGCGTAAAACATTCACTCTCACACACATCCGCACACACACACACACATACATTCTCATCACGTAATTTGTGTTACTATCACTAGAAAGGCTCAGACTCCATCAGATCAGTAACGAGTTGCAGTTCTGTGGCGGTGGTTGGAAGTCTCTGTGTGACAGTTTTCGCAATCAACAAAGCAACATGCACATACACAGACAAACACAAGACCCAACACAGGCCTTTTGTGTGCCTGTGTGTGCGTGTGTGCGGAGGGAAACTGCTACAGGACAGTTGAAATGGTGTGTCTCTTGTGCTTCTAATCGATCAGCAGATTGCATTGATAAGGGATGAATGGAGTAGACATGCCCCCAAGTCCTCCAGCCCCCCCCCCCACACACACACACACCTCTTGTCGTGTCATCACTCTTGTCCTACAAGGTGTCTCACACCCTGCTAGCATGGGAGAGTGAGCGCGCTCGCCCACCATTGGTCCTCTCTCCTTGCATCACTGGGAGAGAGAGGAGAGAGACAGAGAGAAAGAGAGGGAGAGAGAGAGAGGGAGAGAGAAAGATGGGACAACAACAAAGTGGCAGATTCCTCACATAGCTTCCCTTGTTCATGGTCCGCTGCTGTTAGAGAAACAAGGGTGTCCCCTTCCTGGCAGTGGCCCAGATCTCTGCTCCTCTTTTATCTCCATTCACAGGCAGCTCCATGGTCTCCTCCATCCATCACAGCCGCCGCGCTGCGACCACCGGTAACAGGACACCACGCCGCTCCGCTGGCCTATTGTCTGCTGCCGGGGCCACCGAGGAGGGGTAGGGAGATTGGAGCAGTGTAAGGTGTGTGTGTGTGTGTGAGGGGGGGGGGGGGGGAGGTGCACAAAGGGTGACCTCACACCTCTGCTACAGAGAAGGAAAGGAGAAAAAAGTAAATATGAGTTTCAGAGGTTCAGAGAGGAGGGTTGGGTAGACCAGAAGGTCGAGAGAGGAGGGTTGGGTAGACCAGAAGGTCGAGAGAGGAGGGTTAGGTAGACCAGAAGGTCGAGAGAGGAGGGCTAGGTAGACCAGAAGGTCGAGAAAGGAGGGTTAGGAAGAGCAGAAGGTCGAGAGAGGAGGGCTAGGTAGACCAGAAGGTTGAGAGAGGAGGGTTGGGTAGACCAGAAGGTCGAGAGAGGAGGGTTGGGTAGACCAGAAGGTCGAGAGAGGAGGGTTAGGTAGAGCAGAAGGTCGAGAGAGGAGGGTTGGGTAGACCAGAAGGTCGAGAGAGGAGGGTTAGGTAGAGCAGAAGTTTCAGAGGGGAGGGTTGGGTAGAGCAGTAGTTCATGTATACGTGTGCATGCATGCCTTTGTGTATACATGTGTACACAATTGTTCTTCCTATGACCATACTCCTGTTCTGGGTATCACGTCTGGCTGGGCAGACCCCCTCGCTGGATGCCTGGAGAACTGTAGAGTAGGTGTAGAGCCAAACAGATAATTTCAGTGTAAGAACATTCTTGAGGCTGTCCAGAGGATCAAGATTTTCATAGACTGGGATAGAATGCTACTCTCTCTCTACATATTCTTATTCAGATGAGTGTTCCTTTGAAAACCTGAAACCCATATATCCAGTAGATATCCCAAAGTCTCCTGAGACTGCAGTTTTTTTTTCACAGGGTTTGAATCCACTTGTGAATATTTTATAGCTTCTACAGTCTCCATATTGGCCCAGCCTCACCAGCCTCTTCAACCAGCCCTGTTTCCACAGCCTCAATAGTCTGTCTGTCCTCTGTCTGCCCACTGGTCCCAGCCTCATCAGGCTGCTATTGTTCAACCACATCAATAGAACTTACTATTACTTTTGTGTTTTTTCTATTTTGTTGAGTGGTTATTGAGAATGTTCTGTCAGGTTTCCTGCCCAGCAGAACACACAGAAACACAACAACAATGTTAACTGCATAGGTCAAGAACTGAATCTAGCTTCTGGTTAACCCTCTGTCTCTCTGTCCCTATCTTTATAGATCTCCTTCATTTTCTTTCTCCTATTTTCTTTCTCTCCCCAGTAAGACAGTCAGTCTGACATACAGTATAAACATACCCAGACAGATAGACAGACAGACAGACAGACAGACAGACAGACAGACAGACAGACAGACAGACAGACAGATAGACAGACAGACAGACAGACAGACAGACAGACAGACAAATAGACAGACAGACAGGACTGTGAGTCCCACTGTGGATCATCTTAGTAATGAGGAAGCAAATCACTTTCTTAGAGCTTACTAAAAAGGATCCCTACTGGGACCTCCCGTCACACTTGCACACACACACACCCACATACCCCCCCCCCACACACACACTCACACACACACACCATGCCAGCCCCTGTCAACTGTAAAACAACAATGCTGCCTTTACTTTATTGATCATCCTGAGAAGGCTGCAGGGTTTCACTGACTTGCCATTTCCCTGAAGTGTTTGAAGAATTGTTCTCCGTGTTTCTCACAGGTCTGTTGACTGACAGCCTCTGTCCTTCTCACTCTGGCTTCTCCCCCTCCTCCTCCACCAGATCACCCCTTCTCCTCACACCTCTTTCTTACCCCAGCTCCCCCTCTCATCCTCCTCCAGTGCCTCTTCGGCTCACCCCAACTCTTCCCTTCTCCCTCCTCTTCCTCACCCTTTTCCTCCACGATCTCCTCCCCCTTCCTCTTCCTCCAGCTCCTCCTCATCCTCACCCCTTCTCCCCCTACTTCTTACTCCAGCTCCTCACTCCAGCTCCTCCCTGCTCCTACAATACTCATCATGCTGGTGTCAGTCAAATCCTACTTTCTGTGCCATACATTAAAACAATGGTGAGGGGCAAAGGGACTGAGGAGGGAGGCTCATGGCTGGAGTGTGGAGGCCAGGGCATGCAGGCTGGAGGCTGGAGCATGGAAGCAAGGTCTTGAGGCAGGAGGTTGAAGGCTGGTTCTGGATCAGGGCCTGGGTCTTGGCACCACATGATGTCACTCCTCTCCCTCCCCGACCAGAGTTCTCATGGGAAAAGTAACACTTCTTCTCTCTTCTCCCCTCCTTTCTCTTCTTCTTTCTCTTCTTCTTTTTCTTCTTCTCTCGCCATAAAGGACGAGCGAGCCATAACAGTAACAAGCGCGACGGCTCCCGTGTTTGATGTAGGCATGTTATCTGTGCTCAGGGGTTTTTTGTGTTCCATTCAGAGTATAAACGTGACCATTGAAGTGGGCCGCCTAGCCTTCCCCCGGCACAAAAGTCCCTCGCTAATTGCTGCCACATCAAATAAGCAGGAGCATCCCAAAAAGAAACCCTCATACTGACGGAGAAGGAAAAAAAAACATCAGACTATTCTTAAAGCTGGTTACTTCTTTTTTTTTGTCATTTCCATCAAAGATTAGGTTTCTGGTTGGGACGGGGGGGGGGGGGGGGGGGGGGGGTTATCACACAGGAAAGGCCTCTTCCCAGATTAGTTCTGCCCCTGCGGCCGCTGGCTATGTGATTGAGGAGCAGTCAGGCCAGTGGCTGCAGCCCCCTGCATTGTCTTGTTGCGACGAGCAGGAACGGGGAACTGTCAGTCAGGGGACAGGGGGCATGGTGGGGGGGTTGACTCAGAGCAGGGGAGGGAAGAGGGGGGGCTCAAGGGAGGGGGAAAAGGGACAAAGACAGAGCTGGAGTGTGGAACTACTGCCCTGGCTGTCACGCTCCATTGGCATGGGTGTCTCGGCCCTCCCCAACTCTCTCCAACCCACCCTTCTCTTCCCTTCTCCTCCTTTTTTCTCCCTTCACCTCTCTTTACTTCCTTGCTCCTCCTTATTCGTCCAATTCACCCATGCTCTACACTTCTCCTCCATTCTGCTTCCTTCTCCTTTCTCCGCACTCCTTCCGTTTCATTGGCCTGATCCTTTCTCCAGTCTGGTCTGGTCAAGCTTGATCTGATGTTGTCTGGCTTGGCCTGGCTTGGTCTATGCTTTCTGGTCTTTTCTGGTCTGGTGTGGTCTACCATGGTCTAGCCTAGTTTGGTCTGGTTTACTCTAGTCTACATTGTCTTGGTCCTGTCTGTAGTCTGGCCTGGCCCGTGTTCCGGTGCTGCACTGAACAGCCAAAAAAAGCTGTCACTCCAAAGGTCTTTTCAAAAGGTTCAAACGGGGCTTAAAAGTCACAGTCCATCTACCCCTCAAAGCCTGCTAAGATAAAGAGCCCATTGACCAACTATACATTAGAAGTGTTTCTGCTACCCTCTCTCTCTTTCTCTATCTCGCTATCTCTCTCTCACTATCTCATCTCTCCCACACACATTCCTAGTGTTGTCTTTGGGGGCAGTTGCGTGGTTGTGATCCGTCCTCTCATACTCGCTTTGGATCCTGTCAAGGTCGCGACCCGGTAGTGTTAGGTGGCGGCCGGAGTGATGGGCAGCACCTTTCTGAGTGTCGGAAGGTCTTTGAAAGCAACTAGACAAACAGATCAGGTGGACCTGCTGCCATCCATCACCAGGGCTTAGACTGCATCATTGAACCACGCAGGCCTGCCACTCACTCGTAAGTAAGCTGTCGCTAGTTGGGTGTGTGGGTGTGGGAGGGGGGGGGGCAGTAGGAGGAGGAGGAGGAGGGGGAGGAAAAGCAGAGAGGAGAAGATAGATGTGGGACAAATAAGGAAGGAGAAAGAGGAGGAAGATAAGAATGAAAAGGAGGATGGGGGAAGAGGAAAAGAGAGAAAAGGGCAGAGGAAGAGGAGGAGGAGAAAGGAGGAGAAGAAGGGGGGGATGTAGTAAATCATGTCTGTAAAATGCCAGGCCTCGCTGTGTGCTGCCACCTCGGCGTGTTGCGTGTTCCTTTGAACATGTCAGTGGTTGACCGAGGCAGGTTTAGGTTTCTCAGCTGACATTCATGTTGACGTGTGTGTGTGTGTGTGTCTGTGTGTGTGTGAGACGGTCATTCAAGAGATCAGAGGCCCACGGGTGGTCAGACAGGGTGATATACTGTCCACTAGCGAACATGGAGTCCCCTCACTCTCACAGCGCTCTCTAAATTTAGATGCAGTAAATATCCCAGTCATGTTGTCCCGCGTTGAAATCTGTGAATGTTGTTACGACCGACAGGTCAATAATCGGGAATAAAACATTAACGCCCCTCTTCTTGGAAGTCCAACGGCGGGCCAGCCATTACATGAGTGATAATCAATCTCTCTAGAATGTCTGTGGCGGTTGTAGCATAATTGACCAGGGACAGATTCTTGCATGGAGCCTTAGGCCTTCTTAAGGTAACCTTACACTCAAATAGTATATTTACAGATATCCTTATACCTCAGAGGGCCTCGTGTAAGAGTCGGAAGCCAGGAGTGGTGCGTGGAACTAGCTATCCATCTACACATCCCCCAATCTTCCATCTTTTATGAGGCTCCTGGTCATGGGCAGCACCTAGCACCATTCCATGAGTCTTTTAAAGAGAGGATCTATCACTGTACTTCCAAGGTGTCTCACCTGCCAGTTTGTTTTGTTGTCTTCTCTTTAGGGTGGTCTTCTTGTGTACACATCTATAGGGCTATGTGAATCCCTTTGTGCCCCCCTCCCTTTACATGTGCAAAAGACCAGACAAATGAATTTTTTTGTGGATTTAATGTTTTATTCCCTGAGGCCTTGACAGACAACAGAACCATCCACCTGCAGGGCTGGGGGCAGAGGGTTCAGGCCTCCCGAAGGGAAGCCCCCACCCCCTCAGCTCCAAGCAGGCCTGAAGCCCAGACAGAAGCTCGTTTCCCCCTCTTCTCTGTGCTGGAGCCCCCTGACCAGGCTGGTGCTCCTGTTCCCAGTGGGGTAACATTAGAACCAAATCCTGGAACAGTACCTTCCCAGCTGGCCAGGACCTGCACACACTGGCTGAATACAGCCTCACACTGGCAGCGAGCTTTGTTCCTCTCTCTCCCCTTCACCCTCCCCCATCTCCCTCTACCTCCCTCAGACTCCATTCAGATTCACAGGAGAGAGGGGGGGAGAGAGATGGAGAAGGAGGGGAGGGGGCGGTTAGGAAACAGAGCACGAGAGAGAAGCAGAGGTTCTGAGAAAAAGTCAGAGAGAGTAATGGAGAGAGAGAAACAAAGAGAGAGAAAGAGAGAGAGAAAAAGAATGAGAAAGGGAAGAGAGGGAGGAAGAGAAAGAAGGAGTGGAAGAGAGAATGAGCGAATGGGTGAATAGTTGTCCACTTTAACAAAGTAGCCCTGGAACAGACCATACTGGGCAAAACAGCACTTTGCCAGGCTAAAACTGACCAGGCCAGGCCAGGCCAAGACAGCTTAGACAATAAACCATCTAAAGGATTAGTCACGAGAAGAGGCTCTCATACCTTCATTCCCTGCTGTTTGTTTGCTCCTGTCATGGTTTCGGTCATTACACCTGTCTACAAGTTGTCTACATGTTGTCTACACGTTGTCTACACAATGACAACATCAGTCTAATATAATCAGACAGACTGACCAGAGTTTAGCTAATGAGAGGTCAGACCCCCCCCCCCCTACTCCTCTGCCTCCCTACAGGCCTCCTCTCCAACTTCATTGGGCAGTGGGGGGGCTGAGGGGGTTACAGGGGTGGGAGGTGAGGATTAAGGACACACAATGAGTTAAAGGTTGCCTCTCAGACGACATGGGAGTTGAAGGATCCCTCAGTGTTGATAATTTGTCTAGAATAACTGCTGTGGACCGCCAAGCTCTTTAAGAGTAGAGGAGGAGGGGTTGAAGAGAGGGGGAGAGAGGGAGCAGATAGAGCGAGTGAGAGAGATGGAAAGGGAGTGGAGAGAGCAAGCATAGAGAGTAATAGAGGAAAGGAGAAGGAAGAGAGAGAGTGAGTGGGGGGTGTAGGGGGAGAAAAAGAGAAAGAACTAGAAAGAGAGAGGAAAGTGAGAGGGGCAAAGAAAGGGAAGAGAGGGGGAGGTTCCTCACACTGCAGGTCTAAAAGAGCCCAGGAAGGGTGGTCTTTGGTCTGGGGGGGGTCCAGAGGGGGGTGTAGGAGCGTTGATGTGGAGGGCCCTCGCTGTCAGAAAGGAATCTGGAGTGAGTGGTGTTGAACAGGGGCTCAGCCCTCCAGCAGGTCTGCACTCATACACCTAAGAAGGATATTTATACATTGTCTCGCAAAGTCCACAGCTTTTCTCCTCCTCTGTGTTTTGAAATGTGGTTCAAAGACCTGTTGGGTAAAAACCTGGGCAGACTATTTAGCTTTCAGTCCTCATCGTGTGCTGTGCTGTCTGCTGAACTGAATGACCCCGACCCCAAACTGGAGTTGAACAGGTCTTATATTAATTGTGTTCAATAACTTATTCTTAAAACCTTGTCTCATTAAGTTGTATCTCTGGATTGGCATCTGTGAAGCCTTTCTTTGTAAAAAAAAATAATTAAATATGATAACATTAAAACTGTAATCTCTGTCGGAATGTGAATACAGTCTGTGTAAAATCAGTCACAACGTGCTGTCAAGGAGTCACCTGTTGCTGACTTCCATTGCGAGCCTTCTCATAAAGGCTGACAAACAACAGAACACTGCCCTTTAGTGGTCAATAAGGACATGTGCAGGGTCCTGTGGTTTAGAGCTGGGCACTGAGCAGAGCTGGAAACTCACCCAGTGAGAGAGGCACAGAGAACAGGCATCCTTACAGCTAACATCAAGCTCCTCGCAGCCCGAGCCACAAGACGCATGAAGCACCACATGGAAAAACCTTTCTTTTGTTTATTCATTTATCGCAGACTGGACAACAGTTTCTACCCAAGAGCCATCAGGCTTCTGAATGGACACTGATATGGACATTGATTCATTGCACACAAGTCACTTATACACTGTCACTTTCAGTACTGGTTGCACTATCAGTAACATTGCACTACTGTACCTCACTGTACTTCGCCATCAGGTTCCTGTATGGTCATTGACATAGTCACTGATCTGCAATTTTGCACTATTGTACTGTACTCCACCTAGGTTAAAATAGGTTATAGGGTTGTTCTAGGTGTTAGCGCATTTAGGGTTAGTATAGTGTATTATTCATTGTTGTCTGTATATTTAGGGAGTTTTAGTATTAGGGTTAGTATAGTCGATTATTTATTGCTATCTGTATATTTAGGAAGTTTAACTTATTTAAGCTCAGCATAGATGTAAATTATGTTCTGTGTACTTATATGTCATGTTATGCCAGGTGCTTGCGTTGTCTTGTCTTAAGAATTTCAGTGCCCAGTCTGATCTTGTGTTGTTCTGTGTACCTGACAAATAAAAGACTTGAACTTTTATTGAAGATTTATTCATTTGCTCGTTCAAGCAATCACATGGTCACACAACCATTCGTTCATGCGATAATTTGCTGATTCGTTCATTAACATAATGCCACGTTGTTTCAAGGGATATCTTCTGGGTCGTGTTGAGTGTCTGTCACATAAACCACATGTCACTGTATAAACCACCAATAACTGTCCTATGAACCTCATACTGGATGAAACATACTTTACAGTTTCCGTGAGGGACACCTGCTACTCTGAGGCCTCAGGAGCGGATCTGTACGTCAGGAGGTGATGTAAGAGTGTTGATAAGGGGGGGTTGTGTAAAGAGGGGAGACTTTTGACCTGCTGTGGGCTATAGCCATATGTCCACCTGGGGGGGGTTTCATCACAAGCAGTAAAAACACCTCTCTGACAACCTCTCAAACCAGCGACGACTGTTTGAAACGTTCTGTTGTAATGCAGTATTTCTACACACTGATCAGGCAGGACAGAAGGTACACATTAGGTAATCCAATGAGAAGAAGTCACTTAATTGGGCCCTTTCCCATAGTATATCTGTACCAGCTCTGTGTAAAATCTATATTGTTAACCTGCTCTGTGTGCAGCAACTGTGTGGCAGTCTTTCCTCGTTACTTGAGAGAGCAGGTGGGCCTGTGCTGTTAGTATACACGAGGGCTGGATGTGTTTGTTCTCACTATCAGGCCCATGCCATTCACCTCAGCCACTAGGTGGGTGTGTGTATGGCGGGTGGGCGGGGATTACACCACAACACCCTTGACAATTCTGTAGTCGAACACGTCCTCTATTTGTTCATTGCCATGGTGCTCCACAGTCCCTTTGAAGTTCCTCTGGTGATAACCATTAACCTTTATGACATGGGCACTAGGGTTATTGAGGGTAGCTGTGACGGCGGTCGTACAGGATCTTGACCTATATCACACAGCCTGCATTTACTGTGCCTCACAATGTAGGAGCACTGGTCCAGGGTCAGGTCCCAGTCTGTCTAAACATTCATTTCATTCAAGTTAATGTTGACAAACTATTTCCAGTACAAGCAGACTTTGTGAATCATGTCTGTGTCTACCTGACAATGGTGCTAGATGGGTTTAGACTGTCACTGAGTTACATCATAAAGTCTTAATTTCATAATGAGCAGTGGATGTCTTTTCTATTTTCTCTTGTGTCATCCTGTCTTTATCACTCTTTCCTTCTCTTTTTCAATCCCTCCTTTATTTCATCATCGCAGGGCTGGGGTCCACAGGTGTCTGTACACAGCTGGTGGAGCTGGAGCAGGGTCAAACAGATGGACCAGGAGACTAGGGTCAGACAGATGGACCAGAAGAGGAGAGAAGTGTGTACAGGTGATAAAATGTGCTGAAGGCTGGAAATTACTCTGAGCCCAAGCCAACACACACAAACCTGGGACATGAGTGGTGGACAGAAATAATGTTGTCACGTTCCAGGCTGCAGACTGCTCTGCTGCAGCTGTGCTAACACTGGGGGAACCCAGGTGACTTTTAGAACATGCACACACAGGTCAATCAATACCAATTTCCACTGAACCAAACAACAAGTGTATTAACTCCTCCTTCCTGATGTTATGATCATGGTGATGCAAGCCTGACAGATACGTTTAATACACAGCTGTGTCAAGGTTTGAGTTTACAACCCTAACGGATGATGTCACTATAGGAAGAGGGCATGCCCAACTCTACCATGAAGATATCACCAGTAGTGCCCAGAAAAAAACGTGTGGGTAGTTCCTGTAGTTAAATGTGTGACATCTAGTGGTTGGAATAGCAAACACCAACTCTGAGAAGCTTCTAAAACAGGGGTGTCGAGCTCCGGTCCTCGAGGGCCGCTGTCCTGCATGTTTTAGATGTTTCCCTGATCCAGCTCACCTGATTCAAATGAATGGTCGTTATAACAACCCTTTTAATTGAATCAGGTGTGTTGGAGCAGGGAAACATCTAAAACATGCAGGACAGCGGCCCTCGAGGACCGGAGTTCGACACCCCTGTTCTAAAATATGGGTCAAGTTGAGTACTTGACCCCCCCTCTCCCCACACACAAACAGGCAGACACCAACTCATCTAAAAGTACAGGATCTTTATTTGAGACATACAGTCATGCATTTTAGTGAGGGGTTTGCAGGGGCACAACCACCACTGCTATGACCAAGTGTATGAAATCAGAAAGGGAGTATTTGAGTTTGTTCCATTTCCATTCACATCAACACACAACACAATTAACGTCTCACAATGAAGATTAGCGCCATTATAGTTATTATTCTCTTCTGTTGAACCAGAGCTGAATTTCATTAAAAACACAATTGACAATAAATATAATCCCCAGGTCATTTTCAGTAAACAGCATTTCCAGAAACAGTAGAAACAAGTATTTTCTAGTTTTCTAGTTAATTTTTAAAGACAGTTTATCTTGTTCCTGATGCAAACTCTCACAGGTCTAATTACTACACCTATTGAAGCCCCTTTAGAGATCAAATTATTATAAATTCATCCTAAACATTTACAACATATACAATATTATCTTGCTGGAGTGATGCGTCTGTGTGTGCCCAGGGGGTGGGGAAATCAGTTGGGCATGGATTAGACCCCATTTTCTCCCTCCAACCTTCCCCCTCACTATCTCCCGCCTTCCCCTATCACTTAAAAAAATAACTGACCACCTAGAAGAGGCCTACAGCAGGAGGAAGGATGTTCTTCCAAAGTTCTTCCAGAACATTCAAACTGAGTCTCTCTTTGCCAACCGAGGTGCACAATGTAAAAGCACTGAGAACTCTGCGAGGTCACGTCCTGTGATGACCTCAGTGGGTTTTCCTCCAGTAAATCATGGCAACCACAAATGATGCAGCAGCCACAAGGGAGGCGGTCCTCCAGGTCCATATGGTGCTCACCACGCCTCTCTACAGGCAGACAGAAAAGGTCTATTTTAGGTTGTGTGTGTATACTGACCCAGCCTTCCTAGTGTCTCTGTGTATGTGTATATATATATATATATACTGACCCAGCCCCCTTGCTGTCTGATCCAGCCATAGATGTTTTCTCTGATAAACTGGAGAACCCAGGAGATGATGCGTCTGATGATGTCAAAGTGATTTTGCGTCAGTGCCTGGGGAGGAGAAACACAATCATGATCACTCCTGCTACCAAGGTCCTACATCCGCCCCTTTATCAGAAGGAATGCTACCATTGTCTGGCTAACAAGGGAAACTAAAAGGTTCCAGAATGATCTCTCACAAACCACACACAAAACTTCAAATCTATATAAGTTATGCTGTTACTTTTCCTTGGCAGACTTTGACATGTTCTCTTTCGAATTCCAGCATCTTTAATGGACGTTTAGAAACCAAGGTGGTTCTTGGAGAGACACTTTCCTCTGTTTTAACTGTGATCCAGTTTACCTGATCCTAATAATTATCTGGTTGACCATCTGAATCAGGCTCCATCGTGTGCACTTCTAGCCAGCTGAGAGAGTGAGATGTATCTGAGCCTGTTTGTCTGCCAGTGGACACACTGATCGTTGCAGTAACATACATTGTAGATGAGCCGGTAAGCCAGGTGAAAGAGGGCGACCACTCTGCCCCAGTTAATGCCATCTGCGAAGATGCTCCTTGCCACCGTGAAGAAGACATCCTGGGCACAGTTGGCTTGCACGGTGCCAATTAACCTATTAGAGAAAAGACATGTGACATCCTCTCCTCAAGCAGCCATTAAAAACAGAGGACACATCCGAATGAAGACCTGGCGGGTGGGATTTACACACCGGCTCTTCAGGTTAGTCTGGTCACACAACAATGGGTCCTGAATGGAACAATGGCCTCAAACGTGAAGTAGGGTGATCAGACCTACAACTAAGGCTTTTCTACTGTTGCTATATTGACAATGTATATCCAGGAGACGCAGGCAGTCAGCCGGGTATCCCTGGAACCCCCACTGCCATGGCAAACATCCCACCTACCGTTGCAGCTCTACGTTGTTGTTGAGTTCGTCCGCAATTTTCAGCAGCTGGCCCACAACCTCTTTGATCTCGGGGTCGTGGAGCTCGTTGGGGCGTCCCCCCAGGTCCTCAGAGGACAGCCGTCTGTCAGGATGCTCAGAGGTGATCCTACCCACCACATACCTGCACACCGGACACCAGAAGAGGCAGGTCAGGGCCTGTGTCCACTACATCCACCTTGCATGTATGAGCAGAGAAAACCGCTCACTAGCAGGGTACTCGACATGGGCCATTGTTGATAATGATCGTGTGAGTATTGATTGAAATGGTTAGAAAAAAGGTTTGATTACCCTCTTAGAACAATTGCTCCTTGTTCCATAATTCGGTCATCAACGACATCTGGAATAAAGATATTAACAATTAGTCATCAATAAACCTGATTTGGATGTTTGACTGGAAAACACAACTCGTGCTTATTTCCTGGAAGCTGAAGGCCTATGCATTGTCTGGTTCTGTAAGAACTCTTATGCCTACATACTGGCCAACCCGTCACCGATACTGATAGCCATGAGCTGAAGAAATTAGTGTGACGTCACGGGGCATTCCCATAGTATTTTCACAACTTCCAGTATTTGGGACAGCAATCTCCAGAGAGAAACATTTAAAAAAAAAAAAAACGTGTAGGTCAAATAGATATTCGGTTGAGAACTAAATGTGTATAAACCGGATCTTATTACTGTAAGTGAGCAACTTAAAAAGTGAGACATTGTGTCCCAATTTCAAATTAGCCTACTGTATTCCAGTTGTAGGCCTATAGTATCTTGTTCAAAGTATTTAAATCGATAACTAGACCAATACGCTCTCTTGCATGAAACTACCAAAATTATCTAAGAAATCAACATTTAAGTTTCTGATAACTTTAAATAAAATACGCGATCATTATAAATATTTTACCTTCGCCGCCGACAGCACCGAGCTCTTCCTCGCCAGTTTTCTCCCCTTCTTCTCGGGAGTCTGCCATTGACGGTAGTTTCTATCCTACGGCCGTGTCGGACCGGTCGTGAGTCACTAGCCTACAGAGTGGCTACTACCGGTCGACAGTCAGTTATTTGACCTAACGGTACATGTACCCTATTAATAAGTAGATACTTTAATTGACTTTCAGAACAACTTGTCAGAGTTGCCTATTTACTCCCAAGTTAGTAACACGGAAATGAATCTCATGAGGGAGTTAACCAATGAGAAGTAGGCTAACTGTTGATGAAACTGCGCCTCGTGTGGACTGTTAATTAAGTGAGTTTGGGCTAGAACTTCTAGAATATCACAGACAAATAAAATAAAAATAAAAGTAGCAGTCAAATAAACAGTGGTTCAGATGTCTGGATTAGAAGTCGCGTGCTTGTCAACCTTCAACCTAAAACCTTGTTTTAAATTACTATGTAGCCTAACAAGACGTAGGCCTATTCTAAAACATTTTTAAAACTCTTAAGAAACTCGCCAAAGGCGATTGGCTGGAATATGATTGCTAGAATATAATTGTGTGAGTATGAGGGGCACTCCAATATCGGAAATTGACATTCCACTGACAGAGCTTTCTGTGTTGCTAAACTCTCATAGGATCTAATTAGCTTACACAACACACATGTTAATAGGGGACAACAACAATTTTTTTTGTAGGCTAGCCTACTTTAACATAAAAAATTTAACCCTATTTCAGTAGAAACAGAAATTTCGGTAGAAACAGAGTGCCAATAGATGTCGCTGTCTAACCTGAATTTCATCTCCTTTTCCGTCTACTGAAGGCTTTTCCGAGAAAGTTGGACGCCAGTCTTCTTTACCTTGTTGGTTACCAAGGTGGTAACCAAGGTGGGTTGTCTTTACCAAGGTGGGTTAATCAGCTTATCAGTAAATATTTCTGGCAACAAGGCATTTACTCAATCCTGAAACAGATAGCATTACAGCAAATACAAATGAATAATCACACACGTTCTTGTTCCATACCATACCACAGGACTCAAGGTTACAATTGACAGTGTTAAGTGCAGGTCACAGGTCCAGGTGCAGGTGTGCCTTAATAGGTCATTTGACGTTTCTAAATGACTCAAACACCCCTGGAACAAGCTGGGCTTCATTAATCAAAAATATGTATTGGTGTATAGTATCCCCCTTCCCACAGACACACACAACCAACCACCACCACCCACCCCATTCTCTTTCCTTCTGTGTGAGAAAATGTCATCCCTGCAATTGGACAGTCACTAGCAGCCTGTTTTAATTTTAGCCATGTCATGACAGGATGCTGGTTTGGGTTGTGTGTGTTTTGGTGTGTAGGAGTGGGGGTGGGGGTGGTGTGGTGGGGGGTGTAGTTGCAGCAGGAAGGGAACAGTCCCTAGGAAATTGATATTACTAAATACATCATGTAACTTCTGCTATATAAAATTCCTAAACTCAATGTACAAATATACCTTTGTCTCAAGCCCTCTTCTTTTCTGCAGTTTTTTCTTAAATATCAAATGTTTAAACATATATTAACCGCTCTGTCAAACCATTGTGATAGGTTTGACAATATTAACATGGGGAAGGTTGTATTTCACCACTGTCCCTCCACACAGTACTTCCTTCTGTTCTTGTGTGACAAGTATAGAAGGGAGAGGAGGAGGAAGTAGGAGGGGGAAGAGGGTTGAGTGGGTCTAAGGTCAAGTTGAAAACATGGGAGAAAGCTTTTTTGTCCTGAATAATCTCATTTCAATTGGAGTTTTATGGTGTCCTGTCCTCCCTTTCCACTAAATCCTTTTCCCTCTTCCTAACCCCCCCCCCCCTCCACACACACACACACACACACACACACACACTCTCTCCCTCATGCCAGAGTATTTTCATTTATACATACAAATGTGTATTTGTCCATATCATATATAATGAATGCCATTTCTCTCCCCGACACAATTATGATTCGGTCACTGTAATTGCTCACCTCATCATTAATCTTACCAATTCACACAGTTGTTATTATGAGCCCATATACAATACCCAACACCAATCCCTCAGATTAACATTCAGTTACTGATATGCCAACAGCAAAGGTTTTTCCTTTCCTCCAGCTGTTTATCCTACTACACAAAGTGTGGTAACTAAATAAGTTGGTGTACTATAAATCCAAATACATACAGTGATGCATGTTTGAAGGAGAGGGAGGAAGAGAGAGATTTGTTGTGAGTGTAAATGCACGTGTGTGTGTTTGCACAAGTGTGTGTTTTACGTGGGAACAGCAAAACAGAACACATGGTTTCCATTCAAGTAGAGACTTCCTGTTGGTGCTATTACGTAAACTAAGAGTACACTATTAGGAAAGGCTCGAACAAGACATCAACATCTTGTGTGCGTTTAGGGCAAATGTTTCTTTAATACTATTACCATCCCATTGAATACAATTCTCTTGCTTATTAGGGGGGCTGTTTCAACTGTCATGGGTGTGCTTAATTAATGCTTTCTGAATCCTCCTCCGCAGTTAGATATGTTTTAAATAAATTGGGGCTTGGTAAGATTGTTTCTTTCTAAATAATTACAGTCCATTGTTTTAAGTAGAACCCCAGAGAATGTTAAAAGAATGTATGGGCAAATTCGTAATAAATGAATGAGTTCTATGGAGAACCATCCATATCATCCACAGGTTTTGGAAGTCGCCTTTCTTAAAAGGGGCTAGATACATTAATCTGAGTACACAGACAATTTAGTCGTTTAATCTCCAATAGAGGATTAAGAAATAAGAAATAATGATCTAAATATGAATGGTAATCAACACATGAAAATGTTTGTAGGCTGTACTCCCAGAAATATAACCTGTGAAAGCTACCTGTAAATTGTCTGACATGCAATTTTGAATAAATAGACATAGATAGATTGCCAGACCAACCACTGGCTACCATAAACTATGTTGTTGTTATTGTGTTCTAACCACTCATGTTATGAGGTACACAGCCAGAGCCAACAAGTGTGTGAGACCTGAAGTAAGTAGTAAATTGTCCACTTGGCCTCTACAGCCATTTGAGTTGTGAAGTAGATCAGTCTTCCGTAATGTGAAGTGTCGGCCAGCAGTTTCGGGTGCTAGATACTTGTTAAAAAACAGGGTGTGGTTGGTAACCTGATACCCAGGTGGTATGTATTGTGTGGAAGAGGGGAGGGGCAAGTTGAAAACCAATCTCCTGCTCTTAGAAAAACAGGTGTATAAAGAGGACAAACTGGATTTGTTTTTGTACCTGTGCAGGGAACACACACACACCTTAAACCTGAATGTATTGTTGACACGCGGTCTACGGGATCTTAGTTTCCATTAAAGAGTCCAAGGGGCACATGGATGATGATGATGGCTTTCTCTTGTTCATAGCTGACCTGATCCTCCATGGGACCTTTCCCTACCCCATCCTATTCACAAATGGTCAGACTTGTGTTTGCAAAATTTGTTAGGGAAAAGTATTCTGAACGACTCATCGTTATTTGCATGCAGTCTGTGATCTCGTGCAATTTCTCCAGTGGCTGAGCGCTCAGATAGCAAGGGAAGCCCAGACCCCTGGGGAAAAAACCTGTTTAAGCAAATGTATTTTCTGCTACAGCTTAGCCCCAGCCCGTGCCCTAGCCCTAGCTTGAGTCCTAGATCCAGACCTCGCCTCTGCACCAGCGCCAGCTTTAGCCAGGGCTTGTCCGACCCAATAAACAAACTAAACATTTCTTTATTGGGTTGGCCCCCAAAAAAAACATTAGTCAAAAAAAATGTTTTGCCAATTAAAGAGCCCCCTACACAATTTTTGTTTAGGGCACCCAAAACCATATGGCTGGCCCAGGCTCAGGGTTAGTCATAAACTATATCCAACTTCCACCCAATATAGTGTGATATGGCCCTGATCTCAGATTAAAATATCTGAGATAAAATCAGCTGTAAAGGGTTTATTATGATGAAGGTCAAACTAATGCTGCTATAATCTGTAGGGTGATCGGTTGTCATGGTATTAACTGGACAGGAGATTTTTTTACTGGTCTTAGTGTTAAAAGGATCTTATGGAAACGGGCGGTGGCTTAGGGGTCCATCTGAACATCATCCGTATGCGATCCCCTTCTCCAGTTGCCACACGCCTTTCGGAATGTTTTAAGGAGGAGTCAACTCAGGTGCAAGTGTTGTCAGAGTTTCATTCTAGTCAGTGTCCAAGCCTGGAACTAGAAATCCGATCAGAATCAGATCACATATCAATCTAAATTCCTCAGGTAGATTGGTCAGCCTATAGGCTAGGGGCCGTGCAGTGAATTTACTCAAAAGCTCGCCATATGCTGAGTTTATGGCATTCATATGATCTTATATAGTCTTGTATAGGAAGTAGCCTACGAGACAGGCTGATATGAGTTTCAGAGGTGAGCAGCGCGTTAGAAGAGGCAGTGGTTGATAGTTCTGCGGTGCTCCTGTACAATTACACATCTTCTATTGTCTGTCGTGACACAAGGTAATGGTTTTATTTTTAAATGTTATTTGATTCTTTATGGGGTGGTGGTGGGTTAAAATAAAACCTGCAAATGTAATGTAGGCTAACTAATCTTCTTTCTTTTTCTAAGATTTTCTTCAGCGAAATCTTATCAACGTTGTACTTGTTAAAGACCTATTGTGTTACAGAACCCTTTGTAAAAACGTGAGAATGTGTTGCAGTTTCAGCTTGCCATAAAGTCGTATTGAGTGGTTGGTTGTACTAAGGTGTGCAACTTGTAAGTTTCCATCGGTGGAGAGGCTACTGCATCGGTGAGTCCTGAGCGAGTGTATTCACCAGTTTCATGGCGTTACAGCGAGGTTAGCGTCCATGAGACTGACACTCATCCAGAGTCGCATAGTCTGCACAGTCCCATGTTTTTATTTATATTTTTTTACTATGGTCTACATTAATTAAAATGCTCGTCCACCAATCGACTGAGAGCAACTCATGTCGGACTTAAGACCGCGGGACAAACATAATTCACTTTAAACAAGATTACCGAGCGCTCTCAGCACAATGAAGATGAATAGCCTTTTGAAATGAAATTGTAATAAGTTATAACACAAAAGGCCTATGCAAAACTGAGTTTCAATTTTGTGTCTTTGCCTAAATATTTGAATATCTTAAAATTGATTTACGCACAGGCGCGTAAAATGCAAACTGGAGAGATGCTTCGGATTTGTCTCCTACATGCGCTCTGGCGTGTGGAAGCGCCCCAAGATATTAGAGCTTCGCCGGTAACACTTTAAAATAATGGTCCATTGTTAACAAGTGGCTATGCTGGAAGTAATAGGTAGTTATACATTAACACCGAATGTAACACTATTAAATACTATTTTTTTTTTTACAAAATACTTTCTTGCAAAAACATACATTGAATTCTGACAGATTCAATACCCCACGGCTAGCACTATCCCGTGTTGTAGGTGCTGTTAGATCGTCGCGTGGGCGGCACCAGCTGGCTCGCTTCTCGAGCTCCCCACGCTGACAGTAGTGATGCGCAAAGAAATGATGCTGAAAACACAGTTGGCACGACGCACGCGGTGGGAGGGAATACATCCAATAAGGCGTGTTATGATGTGGGAAACACAAATGGATTAGAGCGGGGCTATAGAAGCACAGCGACTTTCCCTCCGTAAAGACTCTGCAGGTTGTCCCCAACACCAGGACAGAAGGCGGCGAGGCCGGAGACGTGGGAAACCCAACGTTTACATGCAACGCCATGGCACTAAACCCACAGGCGTAGGGGGTAGTTCGTCCGCAGGCTAGATGGTTACCGGAAAGCGGGGGATATAGGAATATAGTCTGATTGGAGTGCCCGGTTTTAAGTATCTAATGGAAAAACGAGGTGACGGAAACGACCCGGTGGAGACCGTTGACAGTCTTGATAGGAGAGGATCCGGTAAGCTGTCTCGTTCTGAGAACACACAATTTGAATGTCCAAACATTTCCAAACATTCAAATTGTGAGAACAGCACCATATATTAATATTGCATAAGGATTAGAAAAGTCTCGAATGAACTGGAAAGTAGGCTTTAATCCCTGATTCAACAAGCTTCTTTTTCTGTGGAATTCGGAATGATCCTCTACATTTTATCACACGATCAGTTAACAAACATGATAAATATTGTTTGTATTTGTGTAAGATTCTTGACTAATTGATTGTTTGGTTTCTGTGCACCTCGCAGTGCTGCTTATTCCAGTACAGTGTTGATAGTATTTGAAAAGTGTACAGTAAGACCCATAGAATCTTATTTATGTAAGCACGAAACACCGATGCTTTTTTTCAGTCAAACATTTCATTCGGAAAATAGATGCATGATCAAATGAATAAATGGTAAATGGACTGCTTTTATATAGCGCATTTATATACCTTAGCGGCACCCAAAGCACTTTACAATTTTGCCTCTCATTCACCCATTCATACTCACACTCAAACATACCGACGGCGGCGGGCTGCCATGCAAGACATGAATAGTAAATAGGCCAACGATGTCGATAACATCAAAATATAGTCGCTAAAAATATAATTTATTGTATTTATGACTGTAATTATACAGCTACAATTATAATACAAACATCATAAGTAAAAATAAGAACCTGACACTTAACCAGACCAGAACGCACTATTATGCTCGCTTAAATAAGTGTTTTCTGGTTTGGGCAGCTCCTTCAGTGTAACTGTATCATCGCAAGCTTAAGGCAACCTTTCTGCTCATGCACACCAGGCTGAGTCCTAAACTGTTTTACTCTAGTAGTCAGATTATAACAGGGACCTGCTAGTCCATCATCTATCACAGCCTGATGATGGGAGTTGGAAGCTCTCCCCTCCATGGCCTGAGGAGAGCTACTGACCATGGTTCTCTTAGCAGCATGGTCACATCTATTGTAGTGAAAAGATGTAGAAATCTGTAAGGGCTTGCTTTGTGCTCCCTCTAAACTGCACGCTCACATTCACCAGCTGGAGCCCTGCAGCAAAGAGATTGTGATGTCACAATTCAATGACTTTCAAGCATTTGTCTGTAAAGACTGAAGACTTGTCATTCAGACCTGCTGGAGCCATGCAGGCCAGTGCAAGCCCAGACCCTAGTCTGCAGGACCTGGAATGATCAGATCAACACCTTTCCGCTCCGTACGGTGTTCAGACTAGTCTTCCTGAAAACAGTAGGTCAGTCATGTCACCAGTTATGGACATAAATTGCAACCCTTAGTCCCTTGTCCCCAGCGAAGAGGAGGGGTGGTGTGGTTGTTTGTACATGGCGGCCTCCACCCTGTTAAGATGGATCCCCATTTGATGGAAAAGCATGTTCGGACCAAACTTGTCTGGATACATAAGAGTCGTTGTTTGTGCTTCTGCCGTAGCTTTCTAGTGCTGGTGTAAACACTGTAACACAATTGCAACCCCTACACACGAGGTGAGAAATCAAGTGAATATGAGGTATTTATGTCAATATCGGAACAGGCTTGCTTTGGAATGGGCGTTTTATACAACCCACCTGGGATGCAATTTCTTATAGAGGGTACGCAGTTACAGTTATAACACATTCCAGGCAGCATCTACTGACATGAAGCAATGTGGCAATGTACCGTACCTGAGCAGACATCATATAATTCAGCCAACTATTACTGATTCACCTGCCACCTGAATCACTGGCACCTTAGATCCAGACTGGCATGTCTTTTTGTTTGGTATTGATGGAAATTGACTTCAAATCCCCCTTCCCTCTTTACTTAGGCTCCCTCCCAGGTGAGACCTTCATTGTCCATAACCAGTCTGGAATAAGTCTCCCTGAGCAGGAGCAGAGTGCCACCATGAAAAGTAAAGACAACTATGTTTCCGTCCCGTTGGAGGAGAAGTTTCCTGAGCCGGGCCTTCTGGGAACCTCCAAGGAGACTCAGGACGACTGCTACAACCAGTATGACTCCATAGTAAGTACATAGTGCTCTCGAACTGGACCCAATGCAACTCAGCCCCACAGATTACAATACAGCTCAAAGGAGAACAGAACAGAGTAGTAACAAACCAACCCAGGCAGAAAATGGAACTTTACTACCTAACCCAAGCCAGGAGGAACAGAGCCAACAAAGCACAACACAACAGGGCAGAGATTGACACAATTAGTCCATTCTTTTTACTCTGAGGTATTGGCACTAGTCTGCTTCTGTTTGTTGTTCTGTGTTCTCCTGTCCTTTTTTTTGAGTTCACTCTGCTCCATCCTTCTGCCTCAGGAAGTTGAACACCCTCTCTTATCATTTGGGTACTCCTGCTGTACACATTGATGATACTTCCTGTTCTCTCTAAATACGCTCATTAAAACGGCTTTGATGCTGAGCTGAGAATGCAAGAATGTAAATAAAGGATGAACCTCTGGTTGTACTCTGGGGTCTGTGTGGGGAGTACAACAATCTCCACCAAACCCAGACAACGCTGATAATTATATTAGCAGTAATTACGATGTTAATAAACATCCCCAAAGCCATGTCTCCGAAGGCTGTTAATAGCTTTTGAAGTTAGCCGAGAAACTCTGGTGAAGACCTTTAAAGATGTAATGAGACTTTAATTGTTTTTTAAAGGGATAAAAATGTAGGGTGAAAAAGTTACTGTTGGGTCCATGGATCAGTGTTTTGAGAATTCTACATCTTGTCAGCTTCAGACACAATGTTTCGGGATAAGGTCCCCAAACTAAATGATGGGCTTATGTAATACCCCATCAAATCCCTGTGTTGCATTTAAACCAAGCTGGACCAAACCTTCATTAGGCTGTGCACATGTTCTGTGTCTGTATCACAGGTATGTAAAGTTCACAGTGTAACTTTACTGCAGAAATGATCATGCTTATAGGGCTTATCGAGGTTATCTACGCATTGTGTTGATGAAAAGAGAGTGATGTTCTCGGCTACATACTGTCTCTGCTGCAGAGTTGTTTATCATCGCTAAGTGTGCATCCTCCATGTTCAGTCGGAGGTGGCTGGGTCAAGTCCCCTCCCTCAGGTCACAACTGTACAGTGAATCAGCGTGGTCGTTAGACCCTGACCCCCCCGCCACCCACCCCCCCCCCCCCCTCCCCATCCCCACCTCTGCTGAGAGTGATAATGTATGCTAATATGTGATCTAGTGTATGCCTGATGATGCCTCTGTAGACCTAGGCTGAATAATTGCTATGCAGGCTGGCTCTGTAGTGTTCTGCTGATATCTGCTCACAGCCGCTGCAGGAGGGTGTGGGTGGTGGAGGGAACTCTGGTACAGACGCTGGAGATCTCCGTTCCTGTGTCTGTAAACGGAGCTCTCCTATTGGTCCATGGTGGCCTACTGTGCTGTTCACAATGCATCCTCCTCCCGACCTGGGGGGACTTCCTGTTGTGAGGGGGCTGAGGCTGGGGCCGATGGGGCTGCTCTGTGTGGGGAGTATCAAGGCTGGATTGTGTGTCGGGGCTGAAGAAAAGCAAGGGTGGGTGTGAAATACTGGTTGATGGATAGACATTACGTGAATATTGTCCATTTCATTTACCCACATATTCAAGTGCCCATAGCCTAGGTGGTAATACTCATTCTTGGTCCTTACATAGCAACCCTTCACATCTTTGTTTTAAATTCCAGTATATGTACTATAGTCCCTAGAGCCTCAACATTAAAAACATAAATAGGAAATTACAAGAAGATAGTGTGTTTTGGGGGGCCAGTGTGGCTTATGCGTCACTGAGGACAAATTTCCATCTCCAAAACAAACAGCTGCTGATTAAAGGGACACATTTTCTCTGCATCATCTGCACCCCACCCCCATCTCTCCCCAACCTCCCTGACCCCCTCCCCCGACCCCCACATCCTACCCTCAGCAGCACTGTCATGTTTAATCTGTCACTGTCTGAAGTAGCCTGACGATAACCATGCCTTTAAACTATAGCATTGTTGTTTTTATTAAAGCCAGAGATGAGGTCAGCCCTCACAGGCCTAGTATTATGGGATGGCCCTCCATGATTTCTACTGTCTGACGGGATACCTTAGTTAATTTCACAGTTGTTATGACTTCGATGGGATTAGATTACTTTATGACATAACATGTGATATTCCTTGGTAGACAGATAGATTATTATCATGGTATATCTCAGTAGATGTGTGGATGACTGAGCTATGATATAGGGGTGACCTAACATAAAGTCTGGGAAACTGCAGGTCTCACCTACAGTTTAAAGATGCCACGTGTCTAAAATTGAGCTTTTTACACTGAAACTACAAACCCATGTGCTCACAATTTGGTCCCCTCCCTCTCTCAGTTGCTGAACTCCCTGAAGCCAGACGGGGCCCCACCAGATCACGGCTTGGGCCCGTACTTCCAGGATGGCAAGCGCAGGGTGGACTATGTTTTGTCCTACCAAGTCCAGAAGCCTGCCAGTGTGAGGCGCAAGCCCTCGCGCTTCTTGGACAACCCCCTGGTCCGAGGCCTGCGACGCAGCCTGAGCTGGACACGGAGCCGCCACGCCCCGCCACCCCGGCAGGACCCAGAGCTGGCCGCACAGGAGAACCGGCTGGATTACCATGACGATGACCGACGCTTCAGACGACAGGACTTTGAGGAGAACCTGATGGAGATGGGACTAGAGCTGGAGCGGGATGAGGGGGTGAGGACTGGTGAGGTAGAGGAGGGGTGAGGTGAAGCAGAAGGAGGAAGGTAGGAAGATGGGTGGTGAGGTGGTGGAGGTGACAGGTGAGGAGATGTGGATGTAAATAGGAGCCTGCTGAAGATGGGTGGTAGATGTTGCAGAGGTTGAGAAGAAAGGGGGTGTGTAGGGCGGATGAGGTTAAGGAGATGGAAAAGGAGGTTGGGGGGAATGAGGGGATTTCTAGACGACTGACACTTGCCTGTCTGTTGTCTATGTATTGATGTTTGCTGATTACGTTCTCTTTAGCAACTGAATAGCACATTAAATCACCTCTTACTCAAATTGGTTATTGACACCGGTGCTTCCCAGGTTCAATACTTTGGCCAGGGCTGCTGGAGAGAGCGAAAGAAGCCGCTGCTCACAATTAGCCACGGTGACACAGCGGACCCTTGTTCTCACTGTTGTGGCTCAATCTTTGTATTTACACGGTGACAGGCTTTTTAACACCAGCACACCTCCACCAAGATTCAAAAGCTAGAAATAACTAGACAAACCACTCCATCTCTCTTTCTTTCCCCTTCTTTTGTTCTCTCTTTATCATTTCTTTCTATCTATAAAATGATGTGATGAAAGGGTATATATATATCAAATCTCTTCCTCTGGAGGGAGAAATCTATATTTTTCGGTGAAAAATACAGCGACTGTAGACTAAGACAGTTTTACATAGTGGGTAACATATACAGCTAGACATCAATGTGAAGCTAAGGAGTGGAGACATGTGTGGACAACCATCTGACAAGCAGAGAGGTCTCATGAACACAAACCGTAACTGTTGGTTTTAACCCTTAACATAGAAAAGTTGATTGACGAGAAGGAAAGTCTACCATTGAAACCACCACCCACACCCCTGTAATGCATAGTTTACTACACAAACAAATACACCCACATACACAAACACATACAGAGAAAGGTATTGAGACAATCATCAGGACGAAGATTTGTGTGAACGTGTGTGAGAGAGAGTGTGTTTGTGTGTTCTGGCTGTTCCACTGCAGTACAGTCAGTCTGCAGCGTTCGGAACAACAGACAGGTCAGAACCTTGGAGTGGGCCGAGAGGATGGGAGGATGGAAGAGGAGGTGGAGGGAAGGAGTGCAGGAGAGGAGGAGTGCAGGAGTGGAGGACTGGGGAAGTGGTTTGGTGGCGCAGGAGAGAGGGTCTTATATAAGCACTGCTGTTTATACAGGAGACAGAGGAGGTAACGTCTGTCCTACACTGTATATCCTCTGTACATACTCTGGACTGGAGATACAGGGGGGGGGGGCGCAGGCAGCTGGAGAAGAATCAGTCAAATCAGGTCATTAAAGTGACTGTGTAATACCATTATACTTCCCATATATTGCGCATGAAAGGTTATAGAAAAGCAAATAATTGGAATGATTGGAAAGTAAAGTATATTATCTGTCATTGAAACAGATTATTGTAATGTGAGTGAACTGAATGAAAAGCTGATTTCAGATAAAGCTATGACAGCAGGTGTGTTATGTGAAAGGTTTCAGTGTGGAACAGTATTCTATTACCCTACCACTTCCTTCCTTATGCCCATACATGTCTGTGTCCCCAGAGTAAGATTCCTGGGATCGGCTTTGTGAAGATCCACGCCCCCTGGAACGTTCTCTGCAGAGAGGCGGAGTTTATGAAGCTCAAGATGCCTACCATGAAGGTATTTCAATGTCTGTCAGTGCAAACTACATGTCTGCCTTTTATGACATTACTTGTTATAAAAGAGCTGTAACACAAATAAAATCATGGTTTGATTTGATTGGTGATAGGAGGAAGATCTACCTTATAAAATCAGCAAATTACAGGTTTGATTTGAATTATCGGACTGTCAACCACATTGGCTGGTGAACACAGTTGACCGGTTGTTTTCCTCCTCGGTGCCCACACTCCCTGTTCTGTCCTGCAGGTGTACGAGGTGAAGCAGGGGAGCAACCTGGTGGAGAAGGTCCGGCTGTTCATCCACAAGGTGACGGCTCCCCTGCACCCAAAAGTGGAGACCAGCCGGCAGCAGAGCGTCAAACCGCTGTCCCATCCGTTCTCCAGAGAGAAGCAGCACCTGTGAGTGTGTCAATAATTAACATCTAATACTCACACCGTGGCCTGTGCATCTGGGAGTACTGATACTATACAACTTCAATACATCACTGTTCAAAATGCTATACGACCAGACCCTAGTTTGGTTCGAAACACGCGCTCTGTGGAAACATTTAGGCCTCTTGATCTGGTGACTGATCCACTGCAGATATTTATAAAGGTTGGATTTTCTTTCGGTCTGAACGTGGGCCAACTGAAAGCTCTTCACCGCAGCACCTCTCATGGCACTGCTAGTGCCAAGTTGTCTCATGGTGCCTGTGTTCTCTGTCGCCCTGACACGTGGCTGTGGAGAAAAAGACACTGCTATTACAGGAGTACGGTCAGTGTGTTGAACCTGCAGACGGAAGTGAGAACAGAAGAAGTGGAATGTGTTCAGGAATGTTATTGTTTAATTCAAGTGTGTGTTAGTGTCTGGTGCAGGAGCATCCTGGCGGTGTGTCTGTGTGTGAGTCACAGTGTTTTTTACCACAAAGCTGATTATATTTTCATGGTACCTATAATTCACATTTCACGGGCAATGACAGTAATCACCTAGCCGACGCTAGCTGGACTGAAACGAAAGGAGAAGAAATAGCTTGAAGCCTTTTACACAGGCTTGCACGCACACACATAATTACGCACATGTGCACTAAGGGACGTACACAAAGTTGTGTACCCACACACAAACACACAAGGGCACACAGGGACACATGCACATACACACACTGCTGAGTCCTCTGTCATACTGACATGTGTAATAAGGATCTTACAACTGCTACAGGCTCTAATCATGCAGTGAAACCTGCTGCAATACGCTCTATGGCTGCCGGAGTATCTGGATCGCTGGCATTCATGACTGATTTATTGGGTTCCGGTTATTGTAAAAGGATTTTAAGATGATAGTTGTTGTGTTTTTGTTCACAGGTTTGATCTTTCAGACAGAGAATCCTTCTTTGACACCAAGACCAGGAGTTCTATCGTAAGTGTGTGTGCGCGTATGTGTGTGTGCAAAGTGCCTGTCAAAACAGCTGGCCTCCAGAGCACCACTCCATTAGTTGAGTGAAAGTGTTAGTAGATTAGAGTCAACATCTCCATGATAATGTGTCCCAGATTAGTTCATGTCTGGCACAGGAACACTAGTAACACATTTTAGAAATGACCATCTACACATACTGTCAATTTAGGTTTATTTTATTGTTCTCACCCACTGCAATGAAGCCAATTGGACCAGTCTGAAACGTGTCAACTGTGAGGTAAATCAAATGTACCTGGAAAGGGAATCACTACAGCTGTCTAAGCTAGAGATCCTGCTATGGTCTGTATGGTGCCTGTGTGATTGTGTGATCAGTGTGTGCATGTGAACATATCTCTGTCCCTGTCCAGGTCTATGAGGTCCTGAAACGCACCCGCTGTAGTCAGGTCACTTACACCATGGGTAAGACTTCTCTCTACCGCTTGAACCAATCCTCTCCATCTGTCCAGAAGCCCATGTGTCCACAGCCAGAGCTGTGTTTGGTTTGATACTGAAGCTCGAGTGTGGGATTTCCATGTTAGAAAGTGAAGCTTCTCCATTTGACTTCAACAGGACTCACCAGTCTCCTTGGCAACGCTGTCTACATGTCTGCCTACCCTCTGCATGATGTGAGTGTTACATCACATGAACTAGACCGGCCCACGGAGCTATGCTACATGTGTAAAAACATGGACGTAACCACGGCGATCTGTGTTACAGGGAGACATTGACAGTCCCACTGATGAGGCCAACGACAGGAAGGTGAGAGGTTAAAGGTCACATGAGCACGCACATATACACAGGGGCAGAGCTCTAATATAGAGCTACTCTGACTTTCACCAGCAGAATAATTATACTGTTTGCCCGACGCGTTGGATGTGTCACCAAGGCAACCGCTTTCATTTCTGTCTGGGCGGTTTAGGAGTATAAAAGCTCACACACTTGCACACACTTACACGTACACAATCACACACACACACACACACACACACACAAACACACATACACACTCACACACAAACCACACACTCACACATACAACCCTGGCTCTCTCAGTACTCCAATAGGGAGGGTAATGCTGCTGAAGTTTGAAATTGCTTCTCTTGACGCTGTTGTGATTCTGTAGGACCTAACAGCCCATTATGCCCTTCACATGACCTTGGGACATAGAGTAATGCATCATCCTCCTTCTCCATGTCTGGGGTGGAGGTCAATCAAATAAACAATATACATTCCTGTATTATATAATAATAAAAATAATCATAGTAATAATAATAAAGGTAATAATTGCAATACATATTTTTTTTTAATTATCATTGTATAAGTGTTACAGCAGTTATACAATATCCTGTAGTTTGAGGAGACCTCAACCTTAACCTGAAGTCTTGTAGCTGCAGGACAGTTTGTTGGTGAGCTACCCTGAATTTTAGGAAAGCACAACGTTCCTACATGACAGGCTTGGCTTGAGGGGGTGTGATTCACAAACACACACACGCTCAAACATATTCACGCACAAACACATGGACAGACATCCACAAACACACACACACAGTTTAAATTAGGAGTTTTAAGGTTTTTCTTGTTTGTCCCTTTATGCTCTTTCTAGCTGCTGCACGAGGAATGGGCAAGTTACAGCGTGTTCTACAAATACCAGCCCATTGGCCTTATCAGGTAGGAACACCACCCTAGGACCAGAACATGGGAACTCACTTGAGTAGTAGCACAACAAAGGAACCAACCTAACCAATAACAGAACTTAGGAACCCACCTTGCCAGTGTCAGAGCAAAGTAACCTCTCCAATCCAGAACATAGGAAACCACTACACTAGTAACAGAACACCACATCAAATACCCTCAGAGCTTCATGGATTTAACTTGTTTATTAACTGTTGGTGGATTCCATCATATCTGCATGTGCATGTTCGGGTGATGTAAGGGTCAGTGAACTGTCTCGTCTCTTACAGGAAGTATTTTGGGGAGAAGATTGGTCTGTACTTTGCCTGGCTGGGCGTCTACACCCAGATGCTGATTCCTGCTGCCATCGTGGGAGTCATCGTCTTTCTGTATGGCTGTGCCACCGTCGATGACGACATCCCCAGGTGCACTCTCCAACTCACTCACTCACTCACTCACTCACTCACTCACTCACTCACTCACTGACTCACTCTCTCTCTCTCTCTCTCTCTCTCTCTCTCTCTCTCTGTCTGTCTCTCTCTCTCTCCCTCTCTATCTCTCTGTCTCTCTCTCTGTCTCTCTTTGTCTACACACACACCTACACACACTATCACTGAACACAAACAGAGTTGGACCAATCAGATGTCCTGAACATGCCTCAGTGAGGCATCTTGTCACCATGAGGACTGTCTAAGTGAAAGCAACAGAGGGTGGGCTACACACACAGTGCAAAAAACTGATTCAGGATTATTTCTGTTTACCACTAAACAAAATTAAATTAAAATTTATATTTTTAGATTTTTCAGTAAATCCAGACGTGTGCTGTCCTAGGGCCAGATCAGGAGTATTGTAGGCTGGAATGATTCAAAACCCAATTGTAGAGGTTTTAGAGGGTCTATAGATTTTTGTCTGTCTCTTTAATCAGATAGATTAATTTGCTGCCTTGTTAAATTAACATTTCTTCATTTATCAGACGCTTTTATCCAAGAGAGAGCTTTACAAAAAGTGCATAGGTCAATGATCATAAACACAGAGATAGTCCCAAACATTGATGAACTGTCCGCCTCATTCAGGCTTACTAATGAGCTTGATTATGTCACCTTTCTACCATCCTCCCTGTCTCCCACTCTTTCAATTATTCTCTCTTCTTTTCTCTTTTTCTGTATCTCTCCCTAATTCTCCCCCTCTTCTACCTCCTCACCCCTGTCCCCCCTCTTCTGCCCCCCCCCCCCCCACTCCCATCACCCCTCCCTCCCCTAGTATGGAGATCTGTGACCCAAGGAACAACATCACCATGTGCCCCATGTGTGACCGGGCCTGCAGCTACTGGAAGCTAGGGACAGCCTGTGGCACAGCCAGGGCCAGCCATCTCTTTGATAACCCTGCCACTGTCTTCTTCTCCATTTTTATGGCTCTCTGGGGTGAGGATGCACACACACAATAACACCCACTCAAACACACACGCACGCTCACGCACACGCATTTACACACACACACACAAACATCTTTCATGTCTTGTCAGCCTGCCTTGCCATCTGCCACCCAGCAGTAGAACTAGAGCAGGGCCAGGTCGTCACAGTTACAGAGGGATCGTTGGCCGCTGACATGCAGAGATCTCTCCAGACCCCTCCTCCTACAGCATCTGTCTAGATAGAGCTTAGCTTCCTACAGGCTGGAGACTTCACTGAGTCATGTCAAACTAGGGATGCACCGAATCCAGGTTTCGGATTCGGCCGAATATTGAGCTTTTTTTAGTTCGGTTTCGGCTGAACCCTAGAATTATTTTCCACCGAACCCTACGCTTGCACTCTGTACGCTCGTGGATCGTTCAATGCAGTAGGCTGAGAGAAAGTGAAAATGGAACTCGTGAGCAGAAAAAGTGTGTTTTGGCAGTACTTTCAGTCAAAAGTTGAGCTACATGTTCAATTTGCAATGCCGATTTGTCTTGTGGTGGCAAGGACCCTAAACAATACACAACATCTCCACTGTAAAAACATTTACATATGAAACATCCGAAAGAAATTCAAGACATCTAAAAGGCTAATATTTGGGATATTGGTTGGATCTTGAGATAAGGTAAACATAGCATATGGTAATTGTCAAAATCGTTTTCCCCACTTTTCTTCTGGGCATAATGTTGTCTTTTCTTTTTTTGTTGCAATAAAAATAATAATAAATAAATACACAGCTGTGGACGTTGTTTACTTCATTAATGTAGGAGTAGGATTCAGAGTAGGATTCGGTATTCAGTTTCGGCCAAGTCTTAACCAGTGGATTCGGTATTCGGCCAAACCCCAAAAATCTGGATTCGGTGCATCCATATGTCAAACCATACCTTAGAGTTCTGGAGATCAATCTTGTCTCATCCAACACTTGCCACATCCCCTTTCTATGCACTTGTTGCCTGGGGTGGTGTTGATGTTGTTGTTGATGTGCTTATCTATGCTAGCTGCCATGTTTATGGAGCACTGGAAGAGAAGGCAGATGAGGCTCAACTACATCTGGGACCTGACAGGCTTCGAAGAGGAGGAGGTGAGCTAAATACCTGGGTCCGAATCACTACCAAGAAGTTAAAATATTCATATTAAACATCGTTAGACTTTGAGAGATCCAGTGATTGTTCTGTTCTCTCTCTGTGTTTGATGTTCCTGAAGATGGCTGTCAAGGTTAGGAAAAATACAATTTTGTTTACCGAACCTTAACCTGTAAAACCTTTTGCAGACTGCTGACACTCAAAACTGCAAAAACTGCTACTAACAATGATTTATATTCCCCCCTATTTTTTACACCTCTCTGTATCTCTCTTCTTCCTGTTGGTTTAATCCTAAATATTTAACTCTGATGCCCTGACTGGAGCTCATATGAACCTGTTTCTGCTTCTGACTGACAGCTGCTGCTTCTACTGCTTCACTCACTCACTCACAATCACTCGCTCACTCATTCACTCACACACTCACACACACACTCTCACACACTCTCTCTCTCACACACACACAAACTATCTCACACACACACCCACACACACACACACACTCTCTCTCTCTCTCTCTCTCTGACTTACCCTGTGTCTTTCCCTTAAGGACCACCATAGAGCTGAGTACGAGTTCCGGGTCATGCAGAAGAGACTGAAGATGGAACGCCTCTCCCCAGAAGTATGTCCTCCCATTCCTTGCTTCCTGTCCCTCCTCTTCTCCTCTTCTTCCTCTCCTCACATCTCTTCACCTCTCCTCTTCCTTCCCTGCCCCATCTTCTCTCCTCCTCTTCTTCTCTCCTTTCTTCTTCCAAATATCAGTATGTTGCAACCTCAACAAGGCTCATTGATTCTTATGTCTGTCAGTTAAGCCCCTTTGGCTAGCTAGATAAAAGACACACACATACAGTACATTCTCTCTGTCTCTTTCTCTTCATTCCTCCATGTTCCCTCTCTCTCTCTATTCCTCTCTTTGCACCCCCAGCCTGTAGCTTGTTATCCAGCCTTGCTCATCTGGAAGGCCAGTCTGTGGCAGTCCTGACCCACTTATCAGAACACTCCTATAGGATGTGACTGACGCGGTGACTCCAAAAGGCTGCATTATATTAGCCTGGCCAAACCACAGTGCACACACCCCCCGGGCTACAGCTGGGCAAGACATGGAGGCTTTTTGTGTGTTTGTCTTGGTCTAGCGAGTTTCTACATGAATACAAACAGCTTGAGACATACCTACTGTCTGAGGCCTGTGGTTCATTTGTGTATATCTCTCAAAATATTTTTTACATGTCTGTGCTTGCATGTTGTGTCTATGTGGATGTGTGTGTGCTTGTGTGTGCATGTGTGTGTTTCAGACGGAGAAGGTGAAGCTGACGTGTACTGACAGGATGCCAGCCTATATGACCGCCTTGTTCATGATGATCTTCATGGTAGCTCTCCTCTCCACCAGTATCATAACTGTCAGATGCCACAGTCAAGCCAGTTCCGCTTCTTCTTTCCCTAAATATCTGTTGACCTCTCTCTGCAGGTATGTGTGACCTTTGCCATCGTGTTTGGGGTCATCCTGTACCGGATCTCCATCAAGGCTGCACTGCACATGAGCTCCTACCCTGCTGCCCGCTCCAACATCCGTGCCACTGTCAAGACCACCGGAGCCATCATCAACCTCATCATCATCATCATCATGGACGAGGTCTATGGGTCCGTAGCACGCTGGCTTACCACACTGGGTATGCTACTGGTTTGAGTATAAAAGGGGATGGGTGGGGCTAGGATAGGCACCCAGAAGGTTATTGTCATTGGCTGGTTTTCTGTCTGTGTGTCCCAGAGGTTCCGAAGACTGACAAAAGCTTTGAGGAACGTTTGATTGTCAAGACCTTCATCCTGAAGTTTGTCAATGCCTTCACTCCCATAGTCTACCTGGCCTTTTTCAGGGGGAGGTGAGTGGCTCCCTCTCTTTCTGTCTTCTTTTGTTCTTTCTCTCAATATTTCACGCTCTCTCTATAGAAATGGATCCTGTCTCTAACCGTGTGTTTACATGTGTTTGTCCTAAGGCTGGTGGGTCGCCCTGGAAACTACCTGTACGTCATCGGTTCCTACAGGATGGAGGAGGTGAGAGTTTTATCCCATTGTTCACAGAGAATTCCAGCTCATCTAGCTAAACAGACAAGTGTCTGTGGGCCTGTCTGATCTGTGATTTGCATCTTCCTGTTTGTGTCATCTGTGCTTGGTTGGTCGTGTCTGGCAGTGTGCCCATGCAGGCTGTCTGATGGAGCTGTGCATCCAGCTGTGCATCACCATGCTTGGAAAACAGCTCATCCAGAACAACCTGTTTGAGATCTGCATCCCGTGAGAATACACACACATACAGTACACAAAGACACCCCCTCACCCAACATAGACATGCAAATATACTCTTGTGCACACACCCAGTGATGTGACGCAATACAATACAGCAAAGGGACTATGATGATCTAAAAAGATAATGGTTTGGGACATACGCCCATTTTCTTTTGTACTCTACTAAATCACCCCCCCCCCCCCACACACACACACACACACACACACACACACCCTGAAACAAACAGAAAGCTGAAGAAGCTGATCCGGAGGAGGAAATCAGAGATGGACTCCCAGCAGGAGGCGGAGTTTAACAAGACACTCCAGCGCCATGAAAAAGACCACTTCCTGGGTCCCTTTGTGGGACTGACTCCTGAGTACATGGAAATGAGTACGTATTAATGACTAACATTTAAACACAAAAACAAAACTATACATTATAAACTAAATACAAGTACTTAAAGTATATGTATATATTTTTGACTCCCGAGAGCCAGCAATTAATTGAAGTCTTCTGCAGTGGACATCGGTTTTGGGCTAGTAACGTAGCAAGCATACTGTCCTTTATTATTTATTTTTTTGTCCAATTGAGAGGACATTCGACCTCTGATTGAATTCAGGAATAGCCATGTACTGTAATTCTACTTAGTTTATTTAATTATAGATGCATAACCATAGCAAGGTCTTCAACTTACAATATGTTGCTTGGCCTAAACACTTTCGGTTATGTAAAATGTGAACATTAAAAAGGAGGAGGAGAATGCGCTGATCCAACTGTCTCTGTAACTATACTTCTTTCACTATCCTTCCATCCTTCCTTTACTCTATCCCTTCACCCTTGATCCATTCTTCATTCTACACGTTCAGATGGTAGAATGAAAGTGATCCTTAACCTGTATAAAGTTGGATAAATGATGTCAATATCAACTACACAAGCACATACATATTTTCCTTCTGTTATTAACACCAAGACTAAACTAGACTACACACTACACATGCTTTAAAGTCCTTTATAATTGTTTTTTCGGAATTAGGAAAGATTATTTATTTGGAGTGTCAAACATCTTTTCCCCAATGTTGATATAGGTCATTTAATCTTGATAAAAACACTAATGAATGATACGAAATCAGCTTGTCTCCATTGCCATGGTAACAGTGCTGGTTGATAGATGAGCAAAATGACCTTTAACCTGTAGTTAGATGGACAGTGCTATTGGATTGAGTGAACAGAGTATTAGTAGGGCCTTCAGCAAAAGCAGCAGTCGTGTAATGTGGGAGCGATTGACATGGACAAGCCTGACATAAGGAGAAAGATTAAAGGCTTAATGTCCTGAACAGCTCTTTCTCTCAGCTACTATTTCCTTTTCACTATCCTTCCACTACTCTATCCCTTCCCCGCCTTCCTCCATTCATTTACATATCCATCCATCCCTCTCCTTCCATCTCTTTAATCCCTTCATCTTTCTACTTCTACACCATTCCACGACTGAGATCTCTCTCAGTCCATCCATCCAGCCATCCATCCATTCCTTTTTCCTTCCATCCATCCAGCATCCCTTCATTATACACTTTCACCAGATCCTTAACCTGTTTAAAAAGTGGGAACATTTGGAAGCTGAAATTAGAAAACTTTTCTGCGTAAATATCCAAAAAGACTTGGTGTAATAGTAGATTTTTCCTTGTTCCAGTCATTCAGTTTGGGATGGTGACTCTGTTTGTGGCCTCGTTCCCACTGGCTCCTCTGTTCGCTCTGCTCAACAACATCATCGAGATCCGTCTGGATGCCAAGAAGTTTGTCAATGAAGTCCGTCGACCAATTGCTGCACGTGCCAAAGATATTGGTAGGTGTCTAGGATCTCCAATCATAGAGCCGTCCAATCGTAGAGCTGGACTTGGTTGTAACAGGTGGTTCTAAGTGTTTGATCGAGACCGTTGGTAACATAGACTTCCTGTGTTCCAGGAATCTGGTACAACCTTCTGAGGGGCCTCAGCAAGGTGGCTGTCATTGTCAATGTGAGTACCTATCTGCTAACCTTTACCAAACCCTGACCCCAACCCCAAACTCTCTGCTGCCTGCTCCTACACTGGATATCAACATGTACCCAATGCGTTATGAAGCCTTTTAACCTGTCAGTGCTAAGGTGAGTTGTCTCTGGGGCCTTTCTGCATGGAGTGTGCATGTTCTCCCTGAGCTCACATGGGTTTCCTCCTCAAAGAACCCCAATATGAAGCATGTAGAACAGATCGCTCTCCTGCCCATGTCCCTGACCAGGACATGAGATGGGCACCTGGACCAAACCCCCAGGTGGCTGCCCACTACTGTTCCTGCTCACCCTGGAAGTTGGACGGATGGAATGGGGGGGAAAAGGCAGAGATAGAATTTCTCCTTTGTGTTCCACAGCTCCCTGCACACACGTGTTTGTTTTTGCCACAATGTTAGATCAGTAAAGTAATGTTCCTTTTCTCCTCTCCTCTACAGGCATTTGTGATCTCCTTCACCTCAGACTTCATCCCCAGGCTGGTGTATCAGTACATGTACAGTTCAGACGGCTCCATGCATGGCTTCGTCAACCACACACTCTCCTACTTTAATGTTACTGACTTCCAGCCAGGCACCGCCCCTGTGGAACCAATGCACCTGGGTTACAGCGTGGAGATCTGCAGGTATGATGTGTGTGGTATGTGCGTGTGGGTCGTTTAGGCTGTATTGGGAATATGGTGTGCGAAGTAAACAGTTGTGCCGAATAGACAGGTTTATAGAACTACTCCCTAGTGCAGCAATGTGATGCTTTATTGATTCTGTTAGCTAGATTTCCAGCCGGTGCCATTATTGACTTCCGTAAATTGTCAACCGCAGCTGGCAATCCAAGACACAATTTCAATTAGTGTGTGTATTTGTGTGTGTGTGTGTGTCTGTGTTCAGGTATAAAGACTACAGAGAGCCCCCCTGGTCCAACGAGTCCTACGAACTTTCGAAGGAATTCTGGGCCATCCTGGCAGCGCGCCTCGCGTTTGTCATTGTATTCCAGGTCAGAGGCCACTCACTAGTCAAACGCGTGTTCTCTAAACACTCACACGTGTAAGGCGCAAGTGGACATCCGAAACGTGCCATTCATATTTGATTATTGAATATAGAAAAAAGCGCAGTTTTAACATAGTCTTCCTAAAAATAACAAAAAGGCTTTGCACTAAACATCCATATTTCATATGTGTACATTGGTAAGTACTCATCATCCATGTTTCAGAGAGTCAACATCGAGGAGTTATTTAGATGTGAGTGTTATGAAACTGAGATCTCTCAGTGGTGCTGAGAATGGACGGCTGTCTTCAGAACCTGGCTCTGACAGGGGATGTGTGAACAGAACCAAGTCCATCATGTAGGATGCCATGCAGAACACCTATCTAGCATTGTCACTCTGCCGCTATGCTCTCTGTGGAACCATGCCCTTGTGTAGAATGCTATGCAGAACAGACATACTATGTGATCCCTGTAGACAACTGGATCCCTCTATTCTATTCCTGGAGGAGAAGAGACTCCTCTCTCTCTGTTTTGCGTCCCATTATGGATGTATGTCTTGTAGTTCTTGATTTACTGGTAACGGTGTAATGTCAACATTTCAGATATAACTATTGGGGTCTCCCAATAGTTGAGTCTATTGGGATGTATGTACAGATCATACATATATAATTCCAATGTATACTGTATTTATTAGAGTACATATAAAGTGACAGTTGTGTCTCCTCCATATAGAACGTGGTGATGTTGATGAGTGACTTTGTGGACTGGCTGATCCCAGACATCCCCAAGGACATCAGCCTCCAGATCCACAAGGAGAAGATCCTGATGGTGGAGCTCTTCATGAAGGAGGAGCAGGGCAAGAGGCTTCTCCAAGACCCACCTCCACATAACCACACAGCCAATCAGAGCCTGACTCAGCCTCGCTTGCGCCCCTCTTCCCATACTTTCACAAACAGCTCTAACTGTTAACTGCTAACCAGCAAGCTAACAAGCAGGTCCTTTTGTCCAAAACTCTAGTCTGGTCTTGTCTACTCTTAATTGATGTGGGCTGGTATGGTCTGGACTGGTTTAGGCTGGAATGGGCTGGACAGGGTTATGACAACTGTACATAGCAGAGACTCTGTGTCTACAACTGCTCCATTCCCCTGACTTGTAACAAGTTGTATACAACCTGAACCCATGTCTAATTCTTTCTCTGACTTAGTTTTCCACTTGTCCACTTGTCCCCTTTTTATTTCCACTTGCTTGCTTAAATCGTTGTGTGAAGCCCAAGGACAAGGGGATGCTTTAGGGGAAAGGATGTAGAGAGGGAAGGGTGATCTCTATGACTGTCAGGTATTTCACAGATCATGAAGCCTTGCATCCTCTTTTTATGAACAATGAATCGCGATGTTGGAGAATACTTTTTCTTTCTGGTATTCTAACTTATTTTGTAACGTTTGCCTTTGTATGAGATCTAGAGGATGTCGGGGCACAGATTGGCAGAGCTAAATAAATCCTGACCTTCTGTCAGTCTGCTCTCTGCTCCTCTCAACGTCTCTTTGGGTCTGTCAGCCTGCTCTCTGTGTAATAGTATAGCTAGTAACTCATTTTAGAACAGCTACATGTATTCAATATAATGTCGATATTAAGCCTCCTCAGCAGATCTTAAAGGTTAGGAGGTGAGACTAGCTTTTTCTAGAAGCACAGGGTGTTCTGAGCAGGGAAACATGATAAAAGAACAACGTGATAAAATCTTGATTCTTGCCAACTGGATCAAATGGGTCTGTGTTTGTTAGCTAAACATCGGAGATGTATTGCTCAAAAACAAAGATTATAATCTACTACTTCTTTCATATATTTCAATAATATTTTTTAATTTCAATGGGGGGCTTGACTTAAAAAGTGAAACATTGCTGAGACTAGAGGAGTTTGTGAAGGAGAGGGCAATCTTCTGTCATCCAGTTCTATATACTTTGTTAATTTATTTGACTTTTGATATTTACTCTGCATTTCACATGTCAGAGATCTGTTGAAATTCAAAGGTTTCTAAAGATCTTTCGGAGGGTCAGTGTCATGTTTAAAAAACAATTTTTAACCTGCACACAAAAGGTCCTGAAAAAGTACAATGACTGAAATCTGACGTGGCAGTAACATCATCATGATATTGAGTGATAAGGTAGGGGCTGTGTTGCTGTTGTACAATCTGATTCTGACTGAATGACTAGAATGTCAAGTTGATGTCTGTGTTTGGGAAAAGGACTGATGTTAGACAGATTTACTAGGTAGAGAATATAGCTAGTATCTTAGAAATAGTGGGTATGTATCGTGTTTAATATATATATATAGTATAGCATACTATACAATAGTACAAAACTAATACTGTTGAAGATATAGTACAGGGAATGCTCATATTGAGGTGGTAGAATGTGCAAGAATCTATGCCAAGATTTGTACACTGTAGATGTTCAGCTGTAGATGTATTTCCCATTAACACACACCCACACACACTCCTCCCTCAGACCACTGGAATGTGTAATTTACTTGTAAGATATATTTTTCAACGATTCTGTCCTACATCTACCTGTATTCGTGCGTGACAGATGTTTCTTAGCGAGTGGAAAACTGGTGTCCACAGAACAAGGGATCTATAAGGGACTGCAGCAGTAGTTCCAGATTTATTGACATTTCTCACTCTTCTTTTATATGATCTTTGCTGCTGTAGATAAAGGACGACATAATGATACCAATAACTAGACTTTGTGCTTGACTTCTAACCAATAGTCAAATCGATTTCAAACACTCCAGTGTATCCCTGAGGAATCTGCTACAACTTGAAAGAAAAACATTCTCACACCACTCTGGTTGACTTTATTGGTCAGTAGAACCAGAGCAGTTTAATTTTAGTATTTAGGTTAATTTATTGCTTCTTTACTCCCGATGTTGCTGTTGGACAGCTATGTGGATGTCTATTTATATTGTACATCACTACAGTTGGGTTCTCATATCTATGAGGTACTCTGCACAGACCTCTCTGGTAGGTTTGTTTTCCAGGGGTTAACTGATTGCAAATGTATATATTTTAAATAAAATAAGGTAACTAAAAATGTTAAATGTCCTGCTTGTGTATGTGTCCATCAATATTCATATAAAAACCATCAAAAAGATGAAAGGGAAGATAAATTAAGTAGATTAGCTGGGGATCTGTTTTGTCTTAATATACCATTAGGTTAGATTAGAAAACTATCTGAATTAGGAAATAATCAAAATAAAAGAAGCAGGTTATATCTGATAAAAAACAAGGTTAGCCTGTCGTTTTATGTGCATTTGCTTGAATGTTCGAAAGCTTAGCCTGGTTTCTCGAACAACTGTTATGATAATGAATTGCTCTCTGGGTTTCCTGCCAAAGTCAGATTAGAACAGCAAGTCCAAAGTCTATTTTTCAAGTGAACCTGGCATTGTGCTACACAATCATAATACAAATGAAAGAAATGCAGTTAAAAAGCACTTGGACTGATGACTTTCCCCTTTGCCTGAACAAGGAATTACATATAATATTTATTTGTTTCATAATCACACATTATATTCCATGTTTTAAATTGCATATCTAATCAGATAAATTCTTTGTAAAAATGTTTCTGTTGTTACAAAAATATGTTGTTGAAAATAAAACAATATTCAAACAAACGGATAGACTTGCCCTTAGCAACATCCAAGCTGGTGTACACCATTCAGTAGGAGCAGAGGGAAAAGGGGTATACAGGAAACAGGACATTTATACAAACAGCTTTGACAAAACGCCTGGCTCTATGTTGAGGTCTGCTGGTGTTAAGCTCCAAATGAACAACGCTCGTCTCCTCTGACCGATGCGCAGCGCGACACAAGTTGTTTGTCGGCCAGAAAGACCGCCTGATAGCTACTGGTCACCTCTCCAATTTGGCCTTTACCTTCAATAGTCAGTGACAACTAAAATCAACAGCTTGATGTTTGTATTGCAGATTCACATTTAGAGAGATTACTCCTTTCAGCTCTGAATCTTCATCACAGGACAAGACAGCGTACCAAACTGACCTGGATCAATCACAAAGATCAACTCCATTTGCTGAACTGAAGCTTTGGTTTCATTGCAGTGGGTGAGACAATTCAAATGCAACGTATCTGCAAATTGTAACTCATAGTCATTAAATCATAATCTATATCTTATAATGGGCAGAAAGCAGCACCCACACAGCCCAGTACAACATGACGACCACAAGCAGAATCATACTTCCCTACAATTACACATCCATTCTATTACTTTCTTTCTCATTCAAACATCCAAGCAAAGCAGCACCAAATAATCAGAAACAGCACACATGGTTGAGATGGAATTACTAGGACTCTGGGTAACCTATTAAGCCCCTTTAGTTCTCTCGCCTTTGTATCCTCCTCCTCCTCTTCTTCAAACTAATTTATTCCTCCTCTTCTCTTCTTGTCCTCTTCCTCCTCATTCTCCTTTGAGCTTTTCCAGTTCCTTCACCACCAGATCAGCAGTCAGGTTCAGGTCACAGCTCCTAAGGGCTCGTACAAGGTCATCCGCCTGTGCCTCGGCACCCTGGCTCTTCTCCCATACACACAGCATCCCTGCCACTTGATCCTCCAGGACGTCGCGGTGCTTGGTGACCACGCCGTCCAGCATGGCCTCTGTCAGGCCCAGCCTCCGGCCCAACATCCGCCACTTCCTCCCAAGCTGGGCCATGATTACTTTTCTTGCAGCTTTAAGTTTGGCTGGAGGTGAAAAAGCAAGAGCGAGAGCCATGTCTTTGATTAGATACTGGCTAAAGGAACGACTTGTGTGGTAGACTATAATCTTTGTCTATATTGGATGCAACATGTAACGCTATGTCTTTCAATTACGATAGTAGGCAACAATCGCCTGATTTATGTCAACACCTGTCATCATAATTGCCTTACTTTCGAGATTTTGCACAAAACATAACTTACTACACAAAAATAAATGAGTTATAGAACAACAGTGCATGTCATATTGCTGCCATGTTACAGTTGATATACAATTAGCGACGCCAAACTGTAGAGAGAAGAACAACACAAACCTCAGTACGGGAAGCCCGCGCCAAGGCTAACCTGCCACCGGCTGTCGGTTTTCGGAAAACAGTAGCTAGCTAGCCTAGTAGTAGTATTAGCACTAGCTAACTATCTTCACCCAGACAGTGGCATCTCTAGAGTTACCTTGTTCCGTTTTGTCCGGTAGATTTGTATGTGGTCCATGAGACTGACTTTCAAAGTTATTCAATGTCTCAGCGAGATCTTCCCGACGAATTTTGTTCAAAAGTATTTTAAGAGGTTCCGTGTTGTTAAGTCCAAGTTCTTTACGCTGCATCAATTCTTGAAAAAGTTTAATGCCACTGTCAATTTTCTCGAGACGCCTTTTCCCTAATTCTTGACAAAGGAACTTCATTTTTTCCAAATTGTCATCACGTAGATCGTCTGAAATTTTCAGTAAAACGCTGAAGAAATCAGTCATCTTGATCCAATTTTGAAGCGAAGGATTACAATACCTACACGGGTAGTCGAAACCAAAAGTAAGATTAAATCGTTAATTTCCTTGTATACGACCGGTTGACCTCTAGGGGCAGTATTGGATTACAAAAACATTTATCACAGTAAAAGTTAAAGCATGCTCTGTCATCGTACTCTTTAAGTCAATGGTTTTCTCTTTGTAAGACCTTTTAACTATATTTCAAGGGCATTTTGCTGTCTGTCCTCGTTAACTAAACATATATAAAATATGCAGTGTCGTTTTTGTTGTTGTCTAATCTATGGTTCTTCGTCTGAGCATAAAAAGGCATAATACAATATTTAACGTTTTGAATCGTACACAGATCGTTGATTTTATTTTTATTGTGTTGATCACACAGTCCAGATGGTAATAGGCTAAATGAATGTAGTGGGTACTTCAACATAAGTGGACTTCTCAGTCAACAGATGAAGGCAGATTAGATGTTTCTGAGAGGGAAAGAAAGGGAAAAAAGCATAAACAATTTAGCTGTTGAACCACATGATTTGTGTTAAAGTTAACTGAGCATCTTGTGAGGGCAGCTTAGATAAACTCACAGCACTTGTACAGTGAGGTGAGCCTGATGATGTCATTCCTGCTCATCTCAGTGGCTTCACCAAAAGCCAGGTTTCCGTTGGGGATGGGCACCATGGTGGGTTTGTTGTTTTTGGAGAAGGCATACCTAGAAAACCACAATACCCACAATCCACCACTCTTTATACAGCAGGGTGAAATGGATCTTGTTCTCAATGCTTTGCAAATCACTTGTTTTTAGGCTTTTAGTAGTTTGAGATGCACATTTAGAGATTACATAGGAATGTGTGACTGACCTATGGTACTGCATCACTGAGTTGTAGTCATAGGGAGTGCCCTGGTTCAGAGTGGCGATCTTGTCATAGGCAAACTTGTAACCTGATGGAAAGAGATAATTTTTTCAGTACTGAGAGGATTAAACATACTCATAAAGTGAGAGCAAGCTAACAACACAGAAAGAGACTGATAAAGAGAAACAGGCACGTTGGGAGTAGGTGAGAGTGAGAGAGGTGGACACCAGATGGAGAGGACAGAAGTGTTGTTCTAGTGTTACTCACTATCTAGGATGTTTTCCCAGTAGATCCTAATGTGCTTGTCCCTGTCAGAGCGGGTCTGCTCGTGGTTGAAGCCCAGGGCGTGCAGAAGCTCATGCTGAACAGTGCCGTGGTACAGGCAGCCCTGGCGATCCAGAGACACAGTCTGGCCACCACCACGGCGACCAACATAGGAGGAGCACCTGCGAAGAGGAGAAGAAGCCACTGGAATTCTAAACCTCAGATTATAAATTGTAGGTGATATGTTGTTTATATGGTAATCTGTAGCAGGCTGACTGACCCGCTACGTGGCTCAATGCTGAGGTAGTCCCTGTCACTGTTGCGGTAGGGTCTGAAACGTATGCAGGAGACGGAGGAGAAGGACTCCAGACCTCTCTCAATGATGGACCTCTCCCTGGAGGCTGGCAGAGGAGAGAGGAGGATAAAGCAGGAGGAGGAAGAGTGAGAAAGGAGGCATAAAAAGGAGCAGGTAGAGGAGCGGGAGACCGATTTATCAAGGGGGAGGAAGAGGGAGGGTCCGTAAAAAAGCCTCAGAACAGGCCTGCAGCTGACGGGGGTTTCAAGATATTTGTCATAAAAGTACATTCCATCTGGAGTATAGCCATGCAGTACTGTTACATACAGTACTGGTTGGAGATGTAGTAGGGAACGTAGACCTTTCCGTCTGTAAACTTTCCCCACATGCAGCCACGGGAGGTGCAAGGATCAGCGTTCCTCTCAGCCTCGGAGTCCACAGCGATGTCACCCTCAACCAGGATAGGTCCACCCAGGTCAGGGACTGGGGGGAACAGAGCAGAGGAATGACAGTGGGTAGAAGGTAGTCATTCTAACTAATGAGAGAAGCATATGTTAGAGGATTAATAGACTCTAACCAATGGGGAAAACGGTATGTTAGGGGGGGTCCCTGGCCCCAAAACGTTTGAAAACCCCTGTGTTAGAGAACTGGCAGACTCTAACAGTGCATGTTGAGAGTCAGCAGTCTTACCCCTATTTCTATTGGCTCTCTCCAGCAGCACAGACACAGGCAGGCCCTCTGACAGTTCGACAGAAGTCTCTTCCTTCAGTTGACAGAAATGCAAAAGAAGATATGAATATGATATTAATATTAAGTTATATTAATAGGTGTAGCTGTAGAAATGTTTCTGAGGTGCGGTGTATCCAGCAGGTCTACCTTCGTGAGCTCCTCGGCCCAGACAGAGACCAGCAGCAGGACCAGGACAGCCCAGGAGAATCTGAACACAAACATGTTGCTGCAACGGACCTGCAGAACATCAAAAACACTTGTCAGATGTGGTCAGTGGAAACACTTGCATACAGCACTCTGCCCGCTGTCTGGCACAAAGACTCACCTTGCAGCTTCTGCAAGTAGGTGTGAGGAAGGTCAGTGCAGCCAGCCTCTTATATGGTTCCCTCAGGTACACGTGTCAATACCTGAGCAGCCCGGGAATCCCAGCATGAATCATCAGGTGGTAGTGGGAACACCAGAGTGCTGATGGGTCAATTTGTTTTATCGCTTTTGACCTAACCAAAGAGACTGGTTGTGGTATGTTTGATTCAGTTAAGCATAAGGGCAGGCGCCCCGGTAGATCACCAGATAAGTGCATGTAGGGGGGGGTTAGATGGCTGAGCGGTTAGGGAATCGGGCTAGCATTCCGAAGGTTGCTGGTTCGATTCCTCGCCGCAAGGCCTTCACCCTACTTGCCTCGGGGGAATGTCCCTGTACTTACTGTAAATTGCACTAGATAAGAGCGTCTGCTAAACGACTAAATATAAATGTAAATGAAACGTGTCAACTGAGTCTTTACCACATCGGCCACAGGCCTTAGCGCAGCAGTTCATTAGTACATTTAATGGTAGATCTCTCGACTTCTCTGAGTCATACAGCTTTCTGGTCAACAACTTATATAAACTTAATATTGAATGATAATTGGATGTAGGCAGTGCCAATTGTACTTTGGATATGTATTTAGACACTGTATATTACTGCTGATTTATTCACATGGCTTTTTATCGTTTTTTTATTGCTTGGACTCATGCCATCAAAAATAACTTTAACTTTTAACAACATTCTTCATCTGTAGTTTTCCAGTCTGAGTTGTAAAATATATGCAGGTGGGAACTGAACATACTCTGAAAAGCCTTGGGAAGCCTGGGAAACCCAGCATATGTTTGATGGGCACACAGCCACATCTTGTTTTTCATAGCTCTGAGTAGCTTCTGTTAATATTCACAGATCGGCCTTTGTGAAGGACATCGAAACATGTATTTTGTTTAATGGATTCTGTTACTAGCCTGTATCCAACATAGACTCAACTAAGAAACCTTTAGGATATTTATCAACTGTCTATACCTGGGTGTTGAATAGAATAGAACATTTTGAATGATAGTCATGTATGATTGTCTGGATGTCATGTTCTACTTGGGAACTGAGCTGCTATTTTGTTATTTCTTAATGGTACACCTTTTAAATGGTGGTTATACACAATGTGAATTGCAAATATAAGTATCGGACAATTTCACAGTGTATGGTGTGGATAATATCTTGTCTACATCCATGTGAAACTGGACATGACATAATATTGTGCTTGATGAAGTAAACACAAATGTATAATAATGAGTACAGTCCCATTTCAGATTTTCTTTGCTCAGATTTATTAGGTTGAAGTTTTGAATGTAAAGTTAAGTCGTGAAATTAAGTTGTTTCACGGGATGTCCGCCACCAGGGGGCCTTGAGTCCACGGAAGACCTCAACGCATTTCTAAAGGAGGGGGAGAAAAAGAGAGATAATCATTCAAACTATCTCATGTTTTGCAACTTAACATAGAGCTGTTGAGTTTGACGTTATATTGCATGGAACAGTTGTCATGTATGTAAACCCTCAACCTTCCTCTTTGGTCTCAGGGTCGTAACACAACTCTGTAAGCTAGATCCGAGAACTCACAGCACTGGTAGAGTTTGTTTATCCTGGTGATGTCGTTTTGGCTCATCTGGGTGGCCTTGCCGAAGGAGATGTTGCTGTTGGGGATGGGCACCATGGTGGGCTGTCCATTCATAGAGAAGGCATACCTAGAAAGGACATTTCCACATCAGAATGCATTATTCTCTGTGAAGCAAACCAGGGGTCACAGCCGAGGCTCTATGTTGGTGTGTGCTACCTCTCATACTGCATCACAGAGTTGTAGTCATAGGGAGTTCCCTGGTTCAGAGTGGCGATCTTGTCGAAGTTGTACCTCATGTCTGGTAGACAAATATATGGATAGATACAGACGGGAGGGGAAGTGAGGAGGAGAAAGATCAGATTTGTTGAGTGAGCGTTTTATGACCATAGTGTAAAATTAAAATCAAGAGATGTCGGATGGTGAGGAGTGAATGACAGACAGGTTGATGTTGTGTTTTTCTCACTATCAATTACGTTTTTTACCAGTAGACTCGGGGGTGCGACCCCCCTTTCTGCACTGCAAACTCACTAGACTGGACGTTCTGCAGCAACACCCTAATGTGGTTGTCCCTGTCAGAGCGGGTCTGCTCGTGGTTGAAGCCCAGGGCGTGCAGAAGCTCGTGCTGAACAGTCCCGTGGTACAGGCAGCCGCTGCGAGCCAGAGACACAGTCTGGGCACCACCCTGGCGGCCAACATAGGAGTAGCACCTTGGCGGGAAAGAGGAGTAAGATGGAGAGGGGAAGGAGAAAGGGGTGGACAAAATATGGTAGGAGGAGGAGAAGTAGCCAATGGAAGAGGAGCATTAGAGGATAAAGAGGAGGAGGAAGAGTTAATGAAATAGGGGGACTTGTGAGGGAGGTTGCTCAATAAGACAGCCTACTTAGCTGGAATGCAGGACCATTGTTTTGTCTGAAGTGTTTACACTTAATGATACAATTTGGAAGATGTTATTTTACCATGGTAAGCTGCTGCATCTGATTGGATAGGGACTCACCCATCGCGGGACTCGATGCTGAGGTACTCAGAGTCGCCATTCTGGTAAGGTCTGAAGCGGATACAGGAGACGGAGGAGAAGGACTCCAGACCTCTCTCAATGATGGACCTCTCCCTGGAGGCTGGCGGAGGAGGAGAGAGGATGTAAAGGAGCGAGGAGGGATAAGGAGTAGAAGACAGGAGAAAAATGGACAAGGGGGATGGAGGAGGAGGGAGGCAGAGACCAGGTTGGGACGGAGGACAGATCTTCGCTAAAAGCTTGTTGAGGTTTTATATCTGCTGGTGTTTCTTGTTCTCGAAACCATTCAATGATACAGTAGCTGTATCAAAGTGTCCTTAGAAGTGTACTTACAGTACTGGTTGGCAATGTAGTAAGGAACGTAGACCTTTCCATCGGTCCACTTCCTCCACAGGCAGCCACGGGAGGTGCAGGGGTCGGCGTTCTTCTCAGCCTCGGATTTAACGGCAATGTCGCCACCAATCAGGAAAGGCTCATCAATTTCAGGGTCTGTGATTGGTGGCGTGGGAGCGATGCAAGAGACATCAGGTCTAGCCAATGACAGTTGTGAGTTTCAGAAGACAAAATGTACTGCAGCCAACAAGAACTGTTTTTGTAAGTGGTCAGACTTACTCCTGTTCCTATTGGCTCGCTCCAGCAACTGGGACACAGACACTTCCTCTGATTTGTCCTCTACCACAGCATTCTCTATGAAGAGCAGAGAGATTAGTCACAATTCACACTCAACATGCAATCAAAGGAAGCCAAAATAGTTACTTTCTTACCTTCCTCCAGAGGACAACACAAAAGGGTTGGGGAAGAAAAAAAAGAAGTTAATATGGCATAATTAATGTTCTATAAATGGTGTCACTTCTGTCTCTTCTGAACAGTGTCCAGCAGGTCTACCTCGGTGAGCTCCTCGGCCCAGACAGAGACCAGCAGCAGGACCAGGACAGCCCAGGAGAATCTGAACACAAACATGTTGCTGCAACGGACCTGCAGAACATCAAAAACACTGGTCGGATGTGGTCAGTAGAAACACTTGCATACATCACTCCACCCGCTGTCTGGCACAAAGACTCACCTTGGCGCTTCTGCAAGTAGGTGTGAGAAAGGTCAGTGCAGCCAGCCTCTTATATGGTTCCCTCAGGTACACGTGTCAATTCCTGAGCAGCCAGGGGATCCCAGCATGCATAATCAGGTGGTAGTGTTCCCCCCAGGTACACCTGTTGATAAAGATAAGCACATACAAGGAGGAGGGGGGAACATTAGAGTGCTGACAGGTCCATTTGTTTAATCGCTTCTGACCTGCAGATTTTTGGACAATCCAGAGAAAACATTGAACCATGGGGGAATGTATTAGCAATGTAACCAAACATGTTGACTACTTGTGTAAGTGCTTTAAACTTGAGGTCAAACAGGTGCTACTTTCCAGATGCGCATCTGTCATTTTCAGTCTGATGCTCCTTCAAATTGTTGATATTTTATAGGGATGCACCAAATCCCGATTTTTGGGGTTCTGGGCGAATCTAAAACCGAATACCGAATCCTACACCCATCCTCAGTCCATTAACACAGTAAACACATTAATGAAGGAAACAACGTCCACAGCTGTGTATTTTTTATTATTTTTACTGTAAAAAAAAAAGAATAGGCAACATTATGCCAGGAAGACAAGTGGGAAAAACTATTTTGACAATTATCATATTCTTATGTTTACCCTATCTCAAGATCCAATCAATATCCAAAATATTAGCCTTTTAGATTTCTTGAATTTCTTTCTGATGTTTCATACGCAAATGTTTTAACAGCGGATAGGCCTATGTTGTGTATTAGGGTCCTTGCCAGCACGAGACAAATTGGCATTGCAAATTGAACATGCTCGACTTAGATCACGTCCTTTTTACTGCAAAACAACACTTATTCTGCTCACGAGTTCCATTTTTACATTTTTTGGTATAGATCTCTCGACTTCTCTGAGTCATATTTGTGATTAGATTTGTATTTAGACACTGTATATTACTGCTGTTTTTATTCGCATGGCTTTTTATCTTTTTTTTTTATTGCTTGGACTCATGCCATCATTGATCGAAAATTACTTTGGAACTGTTAACTACATTCTTCATCTGTAGGTTTCCAGTCTGAGTTGTAAAATAGATGTCGGTTTTAAAATGTTCCCTTTTATCAATTGAATCAGTAATGACTAAAACACATCTAACATGTTAAATGCCATGTATGATCTATTAAGGAAGACAGTAAAGTCAGTGATGTTCAGTTTGGTGCAAAGTTTATTGTTGGATCAAAGTCATGACACAAAGTCTTAGGGGGATAGAAGTTCAGTCCAGGAAGATGAAACTGAATACATGCAACAGAGATGATTTGAAACACGCTTAGGAGGTCCCCTTGCTATATTGGCAGATTCCTGGGCTTCGGCAAGTCACAACGATTGTGGTGAGACCCTTGCACGGGGAAGCATCCAATACGGTGTTGATGTTTGCCCATCTGATCTCCTTCTGTAGAAACCAGACAACAAATGTGCAAAAACAGTTACCATTGCAAAATCTAAAATAGTTTACATAAAAGTATTTACGTATATAAATAAACTTCCTTGTACTGTATTATTTTAAGTAAATAATTATACATATAATTCCAGTTTAATCCAAATGGTTCCACTGGTACTTTTAATATATGGACATTTTTTGTCAACTTGAGATTTGTGGAAATTTGTTACACAATCAAAATATGTTGATCTGAGTTCATAGGTGAGTGGAAAGCAGCCAGCAGAAGTGCTACAGATTCCAGAGTTAATACGACTACCAGTTTAATCTACAGTGAGGGGGACTAAGTTCAGACTTTCCACGCACCCCAACACTGTGGCAGTACTGTTGTACAACTCTCTTATGAACTTACAGCACTTGTACAGCGTGTTGAGCCTGGCCTTGTCATTCCTGCTCATCTCTTTGGCCTGGCCAAAGGCAACGTTGCTGTTGGGGATGGGCACCATGGTGGGCTGGCCGTTCTTAGAGAAGGCAGTCCTGTAGGAGACATATCCATGAGGAAAAGGTTATTTTTTCTGTAGAACTAAAGTGCGGATTATTACCTGGTGATGTCTGTTTCCCTTAGACTGAAGTTTAGACTAGTCCCTGTGGTTGTTCTCATAGGCAGAGATCCAGTACTGACCTAAAGTACTGCATGACAGAGCCATAGTCATAGGAGGTGCCCTGGTTCAGGGTGGCGATCTTCCTGAAGTTGTGCTCCATGCCTGAAAGCATAAAGGGAAGAGACATTCAGTATACAGTGATATTATATTTATTAGTCAGCAAAGTACTCCTGGCTGGCTATCAAAGGTGCTCAATATGGCTCTTTAAAATATATATCTACACATAAGTATGATACAACTTTGTGTGTACATATACAGTGCATGTACATATTTCTAATTCACAATGTTAAAGTAGCAAAGATGGTTTGGGGCTACAATGGTGAGGTGCTGTAGCACTGTCAAAGCAAGCACGTCAGGGGTTCGATCCCCCTTTCTGCACTGCACACTCACCAGACTGGACGTTCTCCAGCAACACCCTAATGTGGTTGTCCCTGTCAGAGCGGGTCTGCTCGTGGTTGAAGCCCAGGGCGTGCAGAAGCTCATGCTGAACAGTGCCGTGGTACAGGCAGCCACTGCGAGCCAGAGACAACTCCTGAGCATTACCACGACGACCAACGAAGGAGTAGCAGCTGCAGCACAGATGGAAAGGGAGTCATGACCATTGTATAGTTTAGGTTTTGAGACCAAAAGCTCAAATTGTAGTGTTTTCTTTTGTGTCCTTAATCAAATGGAACCAGAGACATTACGTTTATTCTCAGTAGTAAAAAGGTATGTCTATGTTAAGGTCTGATTAGATGTTAGACAGCTATCCTAGAAGATTTTTATACCCTTTTTTAGACTGGATGTTGAGGTAGTCCCTGTCATTGCTGCGACGGGGTCTGAAGCGGATACAGGAGAAGGAGGAGAAGGACTCCAGACCTCTCTCAATGATGGACCTCTCCCTGGAAGCTGGGGGAGGAAGAGAGATGACACAGGAAGGAGACATGAGAAGGGACAGGGAGGAGACAGGGGGGAGGACAATAGAACAGATAGTCATTGACTGTTTCTGAACTGGGAGGGTATCTTTGATTTTGCTCCAGTTAGCATAAGATTGTGGCCTGTATGCTGGAATTGGGCTAGGATTATAAACAGCTGTACAATGCAAAATTAACAACCATTGTACTAGGCTTAGAGTTGCAATAGCAAGACTAGGCAATTTACGTACAGTACTGATTGGAGATGGCGTAGGGAATGTAGACCTTTCCGTCGGTCCACTTTCCCCACATGCAGCCACTGGAGGTGCAGGGGTCAGCGTTCCTCTCAGCCTCAGATTCCACAGCGATGTCACCGTCCATCAGGATAGGCATATCCAAGTCAGGGGCTACAGCAGAGGAGACCACCATCAAGAAGCAAGACACGGTTAAGGTACATTGCCAGATTTTTCCTTAAGCCCCTCTTAATGTTGTCAAAATATGCAGCATGTTCCTCAAAATGTGTGTCTCAAACATCTGTACTACTCCAGTCTTGTTTGTTTGGTGATCCAACAGGAGGTGTTTGTTTTATATATTCTTCTACAATGTCTGGTTGAGTTGGTCCGCTAATAGCTTCTATACTAGCATTAGTATGTTGAAGGGCTAACTGACTTACTTATGTTCTTATTGGCTCTCTCCAGCAGGGCAGACACAGACATATCATCTGATTGGTCCTCCACACTCTCTGCAAAGGAACTAAAGTTAGGGCTCTCATGTGCAACATTACATACTCAAGTTTTGGAAAATGTAGTTCATCATGTTACACAGAACAAAAATAACTGTACACACCTGTCTGCAGAGCCGTAACGGTGATTGGAGAGAGATTTAGAAGAATACAAAGTTATGGTATGTTAGTATATAAGTGACAAAGCACACAGCAGGATCTGTAGATACAGTACATAGGTAGACTAGGTGGTATACCTCCTCCTCTGCCCAGCAGGCAGACACCAGCAGCAGGGTCAGCAGGGTGAACTTGAAGGCAGACATCTGGAGGTAGAGAGGGAGATGCAAGGCTCAGCTACACCACAAACACACTGGAGGACCACAGAGTAGCAGAGGTGGTTCAGGGAGGAGGTAATGCTGCCAGGGACTCACCTTCAGTCTTCAGGGAAAGTAGGCCAGGAGTAAAGAAGAGGGTCTTCTGATGGGTTAATATACATTTTTAGGGTCCTTGCGATGACGCCCCTACCTCCATATATGGGCTGGAGGAAGAACATGGACACCTGAGTCAGCTCAACTGATTTGTCTGATTAGGTATGGGCCAGCAGAATGGTCTATGTCAGTATGTCTGCCTGCCTGCATATGTCTTCTTGTCATTAAGTCTGTGTTTAAGAGTGTATATTTTAATAATTGAACAGTATTGGGTTCTCAATACCATTTGGAACAGTCAAGGATTTCCTGTGTTTTGATAAACTTAGTGATCCATGTTGCAAATGTTCCAGTCAAGTCAAGGCCATGTCCCTGGCTAATGTGTGTGAAAACAAACAGGTGTTTCATGTGCAATGTTTGGAAATGTTTCTGTCAGAGACTGGTTGTGGTGTATGAATAAGTCAGACACAGCAGACTTTTGACTCAGACATGGGACTTAATTTCTGCATTTTATTATTGGTATCCTGACTTCTCTTCACTTGGCCCTTACTGGCCCAATGATTGAAGAGCATTATTATGTGTGATATTGCTATGATTATATGATTATAGACAAACGCTATGTGGTGATGGGCAGTCTAACCACGCTTTTACCTCCCTCTATGTCTTCCTCATTCGACAATAAACCATTTATTGTCCCTTTGCTCCGCCATGTTTCCCAAATTCATGCAGATGTGAGAAATAAAATGTTCAGTCTGAGCTAGTTTGTTTCTTGTGAAATTGGTTTGTTTGCAGTCGTTACTTCCAAGTCGTGTTGCTGTGTTTTTAACGAACGCAAAAGGGCTGTTTGGGAAATAATTCCGACTCTCCCTACACAAGAAACACATACACATTCATATGAAATGCTCACACATTCATACTACTGAAAACTTACACACACATACATATGAAATACTCACACGCATGTGAAACACATTCACACACTCATTTAGGAAACGCTCAAGTCTAATAAGGATGAGTTCGAATTTTTGAGAATGTAAGAGTGTGTCTGAGTAAATCTGATAGGCATTTCAGTATATCCGGAACTCAATTTAATAGTTAATAATGTTCTATGTCAGTATGTCTGCTTGCCTGCATATGTCTTCCTGTCATTACGTGTGTGTTTAAGAGTGTAAGTTTGCCTGTCTGCCTTTTGGTCTCTCTGTCTGACTACAGGCAGATTGCTATAGTTGAATAAATGAACAGTAGGCTATGGTTTTCTCAATACAGTTTGGAACTGAGTCATTGACTACTTGTGATGGTTGCTAATGTTCCAGTCCTGTCAAGGCCATATCCCTGATTATGTTTGGGAAAGAAAACAGGTGTTTCATGTTGTGTAAGGACATAAAGCACCATTCCTTTAACTCAGCAAAGATGTATACACAGAGTGCGAATTATACAATGACAATCGGGGGGTCAACTTCTTCTCCAGGGCGTGTATTGACCCCCCCCCTCCCGACCTGTTGTTTTAATCAAAGTCTTAAACCCCCCCCAACCCGGCCCCCCCTAATTTAAACCCTGTGTATACATGTTTTCTCAAGCATAAGCACACCTGTGAATGTTCTCTGGAGAGCAAATGGTTGACACTATGGTGACCATTTTGGGGTTCTGTATATCACAAATGACACTGTCTACATAACTCTACTATGATCTTATAGGCTGGGAGACACCTGGCCTTAACCTCTTAAATGCTACATTGGCTTTGCTTGATGTTTGTCACACCTGATAATGTCCTGTTGCATTGGTAGTCATAACGTGAAGTGTTCAAACGTGGTATGATTTTTCTTTTTAAAAGTTGTGTATAAAAGGAATGTGGACCACAGTCTAGCCTTTTCTTCTCCCAGCTTTTTCTTCTTGCTCACTCCTACTTCTTAAAAAAATATATATTTCTCTTTCTGATGTACAATAATCAAAGTAAAGTAGGGAAGATGTAAAACCTTAATATTGTAAAAGATTATTGACTTGTAATTGATAGAATTTATCAGCAAAATCATATTTTCATTCAAATCTATAAAATAAAACAAATTAAGAATGTTTAGATTTTTTAAGGAAATGTCCTATTTCTATTCTACTTCAACACACATAGTACAATAACTGCAATTCCAGCATATTTAGTTCATACACTGTTCAGTTTACCCCTCTTCCAAAAGACACAGTATAGGTTTGGCCAATATAAAGTGAATTTGTTTAGAATTAGGGAAATGTACAAGAGAAAGGATATTCTGTGTATTCACAATCTGACTGTTACTTATTGTAAAAAATTTTTTTTTATATATATCTTTTTCTCCTTATATAGGCGATATGTGACATGGTGACTGAAGCAATACATTACAGAATGCTAGTACGCAAACAAATGCAATGTTTATTTCAGTTTTGATAGGATTTTGGTACAGACCACAAAATATGACTTGAGCTGACATGAAAATGTTTGCCAATGCAATTTTTATGCACAATACAGAAAGCTTTTCTTATGAACATTACGTCTTCAGAATATGCTACTCTTCTATTGAGCCAAACATGTTGCGATCTGAGAATGAAAGAGAGAGAGATGGGAGGTTACCGTCAATCAAATCACAGATGATCCCTTATTAGACAAAAACAGCCGTAGTTAATTGTAGTTACAGTGGTTTTACAGCTGTAATTAGATGGAGTTACAGTAGTATAAAGGTATTGTTTAATGAAGTCTACAGCTGTAGTTAGTTGTTCTGAGTGTCTCTTACTGCAGTTGTAGAGGAGGTTGATGCGCATGATGTCCATAGGACTCATTTGTGTGGCCCGGCCAATGACCACGTTGTTATCTGGAATGGGAATGATGGTGGGTTCTCTGTTCTTGGAGAAGGCATACCTGCAGCAGCCACAAGGGACATTAAACACCCATTAATACATACATACATACACACACATACAGTACAGGACCACAATACATACATACAGGGCAGGAGAAAGAGGATATTGTAATAGCTCTGTCCTCAGAACTACATTATAATAACAGTATGGATTGTAGCCTGTATATCTAGTTGTATGTTGAGTTGGACTGTGTAACTGACCTGCTGTAATGCATGACAGAATTATAGTCATACGGAGTACCCAGGTTGTTGGTGTTGATCTTCCTAAAGTTGTGTTCTTGTCCTGCGAGTGAACAATGTGGCACAATAAGACACTTTCTTCCTAAACAGGATATTAGATATTGCACAATGCAGACAGTATCTTTGTCCTTGATGGAATGTGTAAATGCTCGCATATCAGAGGGGTTGGGGTAGTAAATGTATGCATTCATTGATTTATGAATGAATTCATAATTAAATTTGTATGTACAATTGGTTAGTGTCACTGAAACACCTACCGGGTATGACATTTTCCAGTAGTATACGGACATTCTGATCACGGTCAGAGCGGGTCTGCTCGTGGTCGAAGCCCAGGGCGTGCAGCAGTTCATGCTGGACCACGGAACGGAACACACACCCATTCCGAGCCAGAGACACCACCTGACCAGACCCCTGCCGACCCACATACGAGTAACATCTAAAAGCACAGGATAGAGACACGCATGATGTCAAATATCTCTGAAGAAAACTCATAGAATAGAATACACACATGAGTATTAGCTGTTAATTTATTTGCATTGCTTTTCCAGTTCTGACAGAGGAAGAAATGTATGTGTATTTATACTACAGTTGTCTTCACCCTGAGCGACACTGGATGTCCACAAAGTCCCTCTGTGTTGTCCTGGGGATGAAGCGGACACACGTGGAGACGGCGAAGGAGTTGAGACCATCCAGGATGACAGAACTCTCCCGGGATGCTGCACACAGAGACACCAGGATTTAGTCACACCGGTTCACTACTGAGGTACTACAGTCTGATTAGAGTCTACACCAGCAAGCCAAGATTCAACGAATAATTCTAGATTCTAAGATTCTAACTTCTGAAATACTTTCTAATCTAACAGGTTCCACAGAGGATCCACACTCACAGTAGACTTTGGCGATGGTGAAGGGCACATAGACATTGCCGTCAGCAGCCTTGGGCCACTTGCAGCCTTTAGCCGTGCAAGGATCAGCATTTTGCAGTCCTGTCTTTACTGCAATGTCTCCGTACATGACCAATGGCTCATCCAGACCCTCCCCTGAAGGAGAGGACAGTGTGTAATTGTCTCAGGTTGTAGTTAAGAGTTTAGATTAGTTGAGTTGATTGTGTAATGTGATCTGCTTGTTGCCTCACCAACATGGATATTGGCTCTCTCCAGTAGGGTTGAGACAGCAAATTCATCAGCTTCTATGCTGTTGACTGTAAGACCCAAATAACAAGAGAGACAAATGGTTATAAAGGTATCTCTGTACCAGTCATTGATCAGTTACCATAAACAGATTAAGGTTTACCTTCTTCCTCTGATTTTTCTTCAAACAAAGCCTAAAGAAGTTGAAGAGATGAAACACATTATTCATAAGGTAATAAATTGTCAACATAGAGTTTGGTAAATATAATAGTTAACAAGCAGACTGAACCTTACCTTTATATAGTAGCCCTGAGTGGAGCACAGGAGAGCCGAGAAGATGGCAAAAACACAGAGAGGTGACATGATAGAGATCGACCCACAGACGAAAGCACCCTGGAAGTTAAACACTGCTGTTTATATACCTCTCCAAACTGTCCTCTACTGCATCAGTGAGAACCAGCTGACCAGGAGGACATTACTGAAGAGCAGGGGATCTTGACCAACTCAAACCAGTTTCAGCTAGTTCCTAGAAGTATGGTTATTACGGGGAAGATAAAAGTTATGCAAAACTACTGCTCAATATTTGTACATTTAGCTTAATGTTTTGAAAGATTGTACAGTATCAAAGAAATGTTGTGTTCTGCCTTTTTTTATTTGATCTCATGCTGACTTCAATCTAATTTGAACTGTGCAATCTTTGAAACTGTTACGGTGTTAAGTGATAAACATTTTGAAGATTTGAAAATGCAATTTTACAGCTTCTGTTTGAACTCAAATGTGTCTATAAACAATCTTTGTAAAAGCAGAACAAAAGCTTTCAAAGGGGATGTTAAGAAATGACCATTCATCACCACGAATGAGCTGCAATAGACCACCAGACAAGTTTAACAGGACTGAAGTTATAGATTTCTAGCACTTGCATTGTATCTATGCAGGTAATGCTTTTTGATCAAATATAAATAACATCACAATTTAAAACAGAAACAGAAAAGTGTCTTTATTAATAGATTAATATTCATGATGCACACTAAAATTGCAACCACATTTTTATCACATAATCTTTGCAACTTTTCAGCAGCTGTTGCATAGGCTAATGTGAGAGAGAAGTTTTGAAACAAATGATGAAACATTGTTGTGTCTCACCGTGGGAGTTTGTGTTCCTAAACATCAGCAGGTTTGTGGTTTCTTGGGAACATGATGTTGCAAATATAAGATGTAATCCAGTTCTTAGGCCTGCAATGTGGTCCTGATGCAGATCCCTAGCCCTTGTGCAGTCTTAACTTTCTGTATACTCTCCCTGTCCTCGGGGTAAAACATGACACACCTTCACGAAACCCCTAAAATAGAGCAGCTACATTAAATTTTAACCCCCTAATCTATTTGCTTTAGGAAAAAACGAGTCATTCATCACAAACTTTGTGAATATGTGGAGTTTACCTCTTAACAGTGCAGAAAGACTGCATTTAATCAGTGGACAACCACTCGTTTTCATTACAGCAGACCTGTCATAACTGTTTTCTTTACTAAAGTAGAGGTGTGTTAGTCAGATGCCTCCTCTTCTAAATAACTGTTCTCTTGTTCCTTCTGGGCATCTGAAAATATCAGATCTACGACCTGTAGATCTGAGAGCTGAGACCCCTAACCCTGTTGGGCACTAAAATGCAGTCATGGCTTCAGCAAAGAATACTGGGGGTACTGTCATTTGCAGCACCTTTATAGCCTCTTACTGCATTCCCCGTTAGTAAACAATGCTTTCAAGACATTTTTTTTTCTATTTTATTAACAAATCTCTCAATAAGAGTCTTTGTGATCCTGGAGGAAACATCAGGTCCAGCCAATCATTCCTAAGTACCATTGTACTCCCGGAACAAGTGCATTTTGAGCCTTTTCTTGAAGGTGGGGAGACAGTCAGTGTCTCTGATGGAGGTGGGGAGTTGATTCCACCATTGGGGGGCCAGACAGGAGAAGAGCTTGTGTTGGGACCAGGCGCTCTTGAGTGGTGGGACAACCAGAAGGTTGTCAGAAGAAGACCGTAGGTGGCGGGTGGGGGTGTAAGGCTGGAGCATAGACTTGATGTAGTTGGGTGCAGTCCCGTTCACCGCTCGGAAGGTCAGTACCAGGGTTTTGAATCTATTCATTACCATGAATGAGGTGCAATAGACCACCAGACAAGTTTAACCGAACTGAAGTTATAGATTTCGAGCACCTGCATTGTATCTATGCAGCTTATGCTTTTTGACCAAATATAAATGACACCAGACAGTGTCTTTATTAATAGGATTTATGATACACACAAAAATTGCAACAACAAAACATTTTTATCAAATAATCTATGCAACTTTTCAGCAGGTGTTGCATAGGCTGAGAGAGAAGTTTTGAAACAGATGATGAAACATTGTTGTGTCTCACTGTGGGAGTTTGTGTTGTCACGAACCCGGCTCGGGGGTTGAGACAAACAAAGGGGAACACATGCGCGAGGACTAATGCTTTGGTAATTTATTAAAGAATAGTAATATAACATAACAAAAGGGGGGGGGGGTGCATTTCATGGCAAGAAGCTATACAACAAGCCATTTATTAATCGTTTTTATATATAATATACAGGGGCGCCGCCCCTGGTAACCAGAGTAAGTTTCAGGCATGTAACACTTTCCTAGTCAAAGTTAGCAGGGGGTGCATTGCATTTACATCAAAATGAAAACAAGGCCTGCCATGAAATGCTCTCCCCCCGCATACATTTCTTCCCTTCTACCCCAGCGTCATGTACATTTAATAGCATGCATTTAATACCAATACACTTGGTATACATATACTTTTGTAGGCTGTAAGCATGTGAACCTTTGGTCCGTGCAAACTAACTGCATTAAAATCACATGCCTTTGAACCTTTATCAATATAAAGAGCCATGTGAAAAGAAATACTTTGAACTTGCTAAACAAAATACATTTCCTTTGTAATCATAGCTGGGGTATATTTCCTCAGAATGCAATGTCGTGGAGCAAGAACGTTGCGAATTTTGTGAATAACATCTGTTATTTACACAGATAACCGTCAATCTTCTCTTGAATTCTATAACAAAGAAAGTATAATGTGAAACACCTGTGTCCCCTCCGTTTGGTTGCGATATCAAGACGCGAGGGAGTGCTGTCACGCCAAAAACGGTCCTAGTACCAAAAGCTGTTCTATCTGACGTCACAATGCCAAACCAGAGAATGTCTAATAAAGAGAGAACTCCCACTCTCGGGAAACTTCCGGGTTCTGAACTGGTTGCAGTTCCACTCAAGTTCCATATGAGGACGCTAACGGTCGAGTGCAGAATGAATGGAGGACTATGGAGCTATACCCCTCAAAATCCACTTTTCTCAGAATAAAATTTTTTGTCTAGTAATTTAAATTCTGAAATCGAAAGGGGAGGCAAAAAAAAGTTTTTTTAAAGTCGCCTTTCTGTTCTAAAAAGCCTTTGAAAATGGCATTGACGTCATACACATCATACGACCAGAGCTACTGCTTGACGACAAGCTCTGGTTACTTCACTTTACTCTCAGGCATCGACAACAAAGCTGACAGGTTAGGCTCTCCCTGTCAATACACATGCTAGAAAGAGTTTTGGCTTGCTAATGTTGTTGCTAATGTTGCTAATGCTCTGACATTCTGGTTCTGCTTCGGATGCCATCAAGCGGGATCTCTGGTCTTAGTCAGTCCTTCACTAACCAATCAACATTCGTTAGCAGAATGCTAGCGTGTTATGGGCAACAACGACTTACCCTGTAAGAAATCGAAAGGACATAAGTACTCGTTCATTCAACTTTTGACCTGTAATCTATCTTGAACATGCAAAAACTATAATCAAATCTGAGATTTATCAACAACAATCAGGCGAAAGAGACAAAGTTAGCCGTTTAGCTCCATAGACTCCCATTCAACATGCACTCGACCGCGATCACTCCCAGTGGAACTCTGGTGGAACTGCAACAAAATTCGGTACAATGCGGATTAATAGGGAGTGGGCAGGCTCTCCTTAAACAGGCTCTGGCCAAACTGCCTAGTCCTACCGATTTAGCCTACGATGCCCCGATTTGAGGTTTACACTTGTTCGATAGCTAGTGCTAGCTAGCTAGCTTTTTTCGTGAAAAAAAAAACGTATTTAGCATCGATTTTTACGGGAAGGCAAAACGTATATTCTACCTGCGCGCGTTGCTGTCTCAGGAATGTCCTGAGGCAGCATAGTAGGCTAAATTGGTTTAAATAAGCCACCCTCTGGTCAAAAGAATTATAATTTAACACAGGAGAGATTATTCAAAATGGTAGTGAAGCGTCTATTCGCCAAATGATTTTGCCTGAATGGGAACCACTCAATCAAACAATATCACACAAAGCACTTCCCTTGGATCCTAACCCAAAACACATGCCGACTTGCAACTTCATACCCGGTTATAGATAAGGAGATGCACACAGACAAATTTACTGATATTCTTCAGTTGTAGTTTTCTGATCATAAATTGAGTCCGTAATTACTCAAATATAGGCTACATGTTATATGTCATGTATAATCTATTAAGGAAGACAGTAACGATGTTCAGTTTGGTACAAAGTTTATTGTTGGATCAAAGTCATGACACAAACTCATAGGGGGATAGAAGTTCAGTCCAGGAAGATGAAACTGAATACATGCAACAGAGATGATTTGAGACACGGTCAGGATCGACTTCCCCTTGGTGTAGCCTATTGGCAGATTCCTGGGCTTCGGCAAGTCACGATTGTGGTAATACCCTTGCAGGGGGAAGCATCCAATACGGTGTTGATGTTTGTGCCCATTTGATTTCCTTCTGTAGAAACCAGACAACAAACGTGCATACACAGTTACCATTGCTAAATCTAAAATAGTTTAAATAAAAGTATTTTCGTATTTAAATCAACTTCCTTTTGCTGTATTATAATTAAATACATGTAAATAATTAAACATATAATTCCAGTTTAATCCAAATGGTTCCACTGGTATTTTATTATATGGATTTTTTTTTGTTTAATTAGTTTAATCAGATTAAAAAAAATATGTTGATCTGAGTGCGTGAGTGGAAAAAGTCAGCAGAAGTGCTAAAGATTCCAGAGTTAGACGACCAGTTTCATCTACAGTGACGGGGGCTGATGTCAAAAATGAGCAGTCCTTGTATGCACCTTTTTGTCTGATATAACAAGGAGTTCAGACTTTCCACAAACCCCAACACTGTGTGGCAGTACTGTTGTACAACTCTCTTATGAACTTACAGCACTTGTACAGCGTGTTGAGCCTGGCCTTGTCATTCCTGCTCATCTCTTTGGCCTGGCCAAAGGCAACGTTGCTGTTGGGGATGGGCACCATGGTGGGCTGGCCGTTCTTAGAGAAGGCAGTCCTGTAGGAGACATATCCATGAGGAAAAGGTTATTTTTTCTATAGAACTAAAGTGCGATTATTACCTGGTGATGTCTGTTTCTCTTAGACTGAGGTTTAGACTAGTCCCTGTGGTTGTCTCATAGGCAGAGATCCAGTACTGACCTGTGGTACTGCATGACGGAGCCATAGTCATAGGAGGTGCCCTGGTTCAGGGTGGCGATCTTCCTGAAGTTGTGCTCCATGCCTGAAAGCATAAAGGGAAGAGACATTCAGTATACAGTGATATTATATTTATTAGTCAGCAAAGTACTCCTGGCTGGCTATCAAAGGTGCTCAATATGGCTCTTTACAATATATATCTATACATAAGTAGGATACAACTTTGTGTGTACATATACAGTGCATGTACATATTTCTAATTCACAATGTTAAAGTAGCAAAGGTGGTTTGGGGCTACAATGGTGAGGTACTGTAGCACTGTCAAAGCAAGCACGTCAGGGGTTCGATCCCCCTTTCTGCACTGCACACTCACCAGACTGGACGTTCTGCAGCAACACCTTAATGTGGTTGTCCCTGTCAGAGCGGGTCTGCTCGTGGTTGAAGCCCAGGGCGTGCAGAAGCTCATGCTGAACAGTGCCGTGGTACAGGCAGCCACTGCGAGCCAGAGACAACTCCTGAGCATTACCACGACGACCAACGAAGGAGTAGCAGCTGCAGCACAGATGGAAAGGGAGTCATGACCATTGTATAGTTTAGGTTTTGAGACCAAAAGCTCAAATTGTAGTGTTTTCTTTTGTGTCCTTAATCAAATGGAACCAGAGACATTACGTTTATTCTCAGTAGTAAAAAGGTATGTCTATGTTAAGGTCTGATTAGATGTTAGACAGCTATCCTAGAAGATTTTTATACCCTTTTTTAGACTGGATGTTGAGGTAGTCCCTGTCATTGCTGCGACGGGGTCTGAAGCGGATACAGGAGAAGGAGGAGAAGGACTCCAGACCTCTCTCAATGATGGACCTCTCCCTGGAAGCTGGGGGAGGAAGAGAGATGACACAGGAAGGAGACATGAGAAGGGACAGGGAGGAGACAGGGGGGAGGACAATAGAACAGATAGTCATTGACTGTTTCTGAACTGGGAGGGTATCTTTGATTTTGCTCCAGTTAGCATAAGATTGTGGCCTGTATGCTGGAACTGGGCTAGGATTATAAACAGCTGTACAATGCAAAATTAACAACCATTGTACTAGGCTTAGAGTTGCAATAGCAAGACTAGGCAATTTACGTACAGTACTGATTGGAGATGGCGTAGGGAATGTAGACCTTTCCGTCGGTCCACTTTCCCCACATGCAGCCACTGGAGGTGCAGGGGTCAGCGTTCCTCTCAGCCTCAGATTCCACAGCGATGTCACCGTCCATCAGGATAGGCATATCCAAGTCAGGGGCTACAGCAGAGGAGACCACCATCAAGAAGCAAGACACGGTTAAGGTACATTGCCAGATTTTTCCTTAAGCCCCTCTTAATGTTGTCAAAATGTGCAGCATGTTCCTCAAAATGTGTGTCTCAAACATCTGTACTACTCCAGTCTTGTTTGTTTGGTGATCCAACAGGAGGTGTTTGTTATATATATTCTTCTACAATGTCTGGTTGAGTTGGTCTGCTAATAGCTTCTGTAGCATTAGTATGTTGAAGGGCTAACTGACTTACTCATGTTCTCATTGGCTCTCTCCAGCAGGGCAGACACAGACATATCATCTGATTGGTCCTCCACACTCTCTGCAAAGGAACTGAAGTTAGGGCTCTCTTAACACTCCCTTACAATGTGCAACATTACATACTCATGTTTTGGAAAATGTAGTTCATCATGTTACACAGAACAAAAATAACTGTACACACCTGTCTGCAGAGCCGTAACAGTGATTGGAGAGAGATTTAGAAGAATAAAAAGTTATGGTATGTTAGTATATAAGTGACAAAGCACACAGCAGGATCTGTAGATACAGTACATAGGTAGACTAGGTGGTATACCTCCTCCTCTGCCCAGCAGGCAGACACCAGCAGCAGGGTCAGCAGGGTGAACTTGAAGGCAGACATCTGGAGGTAGAGAGGGAGATGCAAGGCTCAGCTACACCACAAACACACTGGAGGACCACAGAGTAGCAAAGGTGGTTCAGGGAGGAGGTAATGCTGCCAGGGACTCACCTTCAGTCTTCAGGGAAAGTAGACCAGGAGTAAAGAAGAGGGTCTTCTGATGGGTTAATATACATTTTTCGGGTCCTTGCGATGACGCCCCTACCTCCATATATGGGCTGGAGGAAGAACAGGGACACCTGAGTCAGCTCAACTGACTTGTCTGATTAGATATGGGCCAGCAGAATCGTCTATGTCAGTATGTCTGCCTGCCTGCATATGTCTTCTTGTCATTAGATCTGTGTTTAAGAGTGTAAGTTTGCCTGTCTGCCTTTCTGCCTCTCTGTCTGATAGGCAGGTTGCTATATTTGAATAAATGAACAGTATGGTTTTCTTAATACAGTATTGATATAGTTATTGACTACTTGTGATGGTTGCTAATGTTCCAGTCCTGTCAAGGCCATATCCCTGCTTATGTGTGTGAAAGCAAACAGGTGTTTCACGTTGTGTAAGGACATACAGCACCATTCCTTCAACTCAGCAAAGATGTATACATTTGCACACCTGTGAATGTTCTCTGGAGAGCAAATGGTTGACACCATTTTTGGGTTCTGTATGTCACAAATGGCACTTTCTACTACATAACTACTATGATCTTATAGGATGGGAGACACCTGGCCTTTACCTCTTAAATGCTAAACTGGCTTTGCTTGATGTTTCTCACACCTCATTGTGTGATGATGTCCTGTTGCATTGGTAGTCATAACGTGAAGCGTTCAAATGTGGTCTGATTATTTCTTCTTAAAAGTTGGGTATAAAAGGAATGTGGACCACAGTCTAGCCTTTTCTTCTCCTAGCTTTTTCTTCTTCTCTAGCTTCTACTTCTTGTTCACTCCTACATCTCCTTGATTTTCTTCTTTCTTTTTATCTCTTTCTCTTTCTGATTTACAATAATCATAGTAAAGTAGGGAACAGATTCTTGCCTTGTAAATGATTGAATTTATCAGCAAAAAATAATTTTCATTAAAATCTTAATTTTTAATTAAATTAAGAAACGTTAAGATTTTTTGAAGAAATGTACTATTTCTATTCTACTTCAACATACATAGTAAAATATAAGCAATTCCAGCATATTTGGTTCATACACTGTTCAGTTTACCCGTCTTCTAAAGGGCACAGTATAGGTTTGGCCAATATAAAATTAATTCTGTTTAGAAATAGGGAAATGTACAAGAGAAAGGATATTCTGTCTATTTAACTAGAATAACCAGCAACCAGTCACATCTGACTGTTAATTTATTGTAAAAAAGAAAAAATATAAGAATATCTTATTCTCCTTATATAGGCGATGGGTGACATGGTGATTAAAGCAATACATTACAGAATGCTAGTACAGCAAACAAATGCAATTTATTTTAGTTTCGATGGGATTTTGGTACAGACCACAAAATATGAATTGAGCTGACATGAAAATGTTTGCCAATGCAATTTTTATGCACAATACAGATAAGCTTTTCTTAAGAACATTAAGTCTTCAGAATATGCTACTCTTCTATTGAGTCAAACCTTGTGCGATCTGAGAATGAAAGAGAGAGAGATAGGAGGTTACCGTCAATCAAATCACAGATTATCCCTTATTAGACAAAAACAGCTATAGTTAATTGTAGTTACAGTGGTTTACAGCTGTAATTAGATGGAGTTACAGTTGTATACAAGTATTGTTTAATGTAGTCTACAGCTGTAGTTAGTTGTTCTGAGTGTCTCTTACTGCAGTTGTAGAGGAGGTTGATGCGCATGATGTCTATAGGGCTCATTTGAGTGGCCCGGCCAATGATCACGTTGTTATCTGGAATGGGAATGATGGTGGGTTCTCTGTTCTTGGAGAAGGCATACCTGCAGCAGCCACAAAACATACATAAATACAGGACAGGAGAAAGAGGATATTGTAATAGCTCTGTCCTCAGAACTACATTATAATAACAGTATGGATTGTAGCCTGTATATCTAGTTGTATGTTGAGTTGGACTGTGTAACTGACCTGCTGTAATGCATGACAGAATTATAGTCATACGGAGTACCCAGGTTGTTGGTGTTGATCTTCCCAAAGTTGTGTTCTTGTCCTGCAAGTGAACAATATGGCAGAATAAGACACTTTCTTCCTAAACAGGATATTAGATATTGCACAATGCAGACAGTATCTTTGTCCTTGATGGAATGTGTAAATGCTCGCATATCAGAGGGGTTGGGGTAGTAAATGTATGCATTCATTAATTTATGAATGAATTCATAATTGTATTTGTATGTACAATTGGTTAGTGTCACTGAAACACCTACCGGGTATGACATTTTCCAGGAGTATACGGACATTCTGATCACGGTCAGAGCGGGTCTGCTCGTGGTCGAAGCCCAGGGCGTGCAGCAGTTCATGCTGGACCACGGAACGGAACACACACCCATTCCGAGCCAGAGACACATCCTGACCAAACCCACGGCGACCCACAAACGAGAAACATCTAAAAGCACAGGATAGAGACACGCATGATATCAAAGATCCTCTCTAAAGTAAACTCATTTAGTATAGAATACACACAAGTATTAGCTGTTAATGTATTTCAGTTCTAATAGAGGAAGAAATGTACGTGTATTTGTACTACAGTTGTCTTCACCCTGAGAGAGACTGGATGTCCACAAAGTCTCTCTGTGTTGTCCTGGGGATGAAGCGGATGCACGAGGAGGCGGCGAAGGAGTTGAGACCATCCAGGATGACAGATCTCTCCCGGGATGCTGCACACAGAGACACCAGGATTGAGTCACGCCGGTTCACTACTGAGGTACTACGGTCTAATTAGAGCCTCTTTTGAGCTTTGTAAAGAGTTCTTAAAACATTTCTCTCAAAAAATTTACGACATTAGAAGCTCCATTGTTCCCTCTGAACCATGTCACTTGCAACTGCCCTGTCCTATGAGTTGCCTGTCAAACTTTAAACCTGTCTCTCAAACTCAGTTATCTGATATAATCTCTACTATGAATTGTTCTGGTTCTAAATTAGACATAATCCCGGCTCGTCTTTTTAAGGATATTTAATCTCCACCGTTAGTCATATGGTAACCGCTATCATAAACAGCTCTTTAACCAAAGGTGTCGTTCCAGCTCATTTTAAACATACAACTTATGTTGAAAAAACTTCAACTTGATCCAGAAATTTGCACCAATTATCGACCGATCTCTAAATTGCCTTTTATCTCTAAGCTTTTAGAGCACAGCTCCAGTTTTATTTGAATTCTTTTAATATCGTGGACAAGTTTCAATCTAGCTTTAGGTCATTACATAGCACTGAGTCAGCTCTGTTGCTTTAGATTCAGGATCTTGTGTTGTGCTGGTTTTGTTACACCTGAGCGCTGCATTTGATACCATTGACCACAACATTCTTCTTGAACGGCTAGAATACATGGTGGGTGTCAGGGACACTGTATTACAATGGTTTGCTTCCTACCTTGAAAAGAAGAATTTCTCTGTAAATTTAGGAAATTGTTCCTCGTCATCTGTGCCTGCTTTGTTTGGTGTGCCTCAGGGATCTATTTTGGGACCTTTACTGTTTTCCCTTTATATGCTCCCCTTGGCCCTCATTTTTAGAAAGAGGGATCATATTTCTCCTGTTTTGGCATCCCTTCACTGGCTCCCATTAAGTTTAGAGTTGATTTTAAGATCCTTATGTTTGTTTATAAGGCGTTGTCTGGCTGTGCACTAAGGTATATTTGTGATCTCATTGTGCCATATTGTCCTGCTAGGGCACTCAGACCTTCAAATCACTAGCTTTTAAATGTGTCACGATGTCGCTACAAATTAACGGGTGATCTGGCTTTTTCTGTGGCTGGGCCAAAGCTTTGGAATGCTCTCCCTTATCATGTGAGGTCTGCTCCTTCATTGGATATTTTTAAATATACTCTAAAAACACATTTTTATTCTTTAGCTTTTGGAAACTTAATTGTTGTTTTATAGCGTAGTTCTGTTATGCACTATGTCAGCACTTTGGATCAATTTGTATTGTGTTAAATGTGCTTTATAAATAAAGGTTGTTGTTATACACCTGCAAGTCAAGATTCAACTTATAAATCTGAAGATTCTAACTTCTGAAATACTTTCTAATTAAACAACATTTAAATGTTGATACTTTGAGGTTGTGAGGGGTCATTTTAGTGGTCCCTCACAACCCTGATCTAACAGGTTCCACAGAGGATCCACACTCACAGTAGACGTTGGCGATGGTGAAGGGCACATAGACATTGCCGTCAGCAGCCTTGGGCCACTTACAGCCTCGCGCCGTGCAAGGATCAGCATTTTGCAGTCCTGTCTTCACTGCAATGTCTCCGTACATGACCAATGGCTCATCCAGACCCTCCCCTGAAAGACAGGACAGTATGTAATTGTCTTAGGTTGTAGTTCAGAGTCAGGTTAGTTGAGTTGAATGTGTAACGTGATCTGCATGTTGCCTCACCAACATGGATATTGGCTCTCTCCAGTAGGGTTGAGACAGCAAGTTCATCAGCTTCTATGCTGTTGACTGTAAGACCCAAAAGCAAGAGAGACAAATGGTTATAAAGGTATCACTGTACCAGTCATTTTTCAGTTACCATAAACAGATTAAGGTTTACCTTCTTCCTCTGAGCTTTCTTCAAAAGAAACCTACAGTTGAAGAGATGACACACAGTATTCATAAGGTAATAAATTGTCAATATAGAGTTTGGTAAATTTTATAGTTAACAAGCAGACTGAACCTTACCTTTATATAGTAGCTCTGAGTGGAGCACAGGAGAGCAGAGAGGATGGCAAAAACACAGAGAGGTGACATGATAGAGATCGATCCACAGACAGCCTTTAGGGGAGAAGCACCCTGGAAGTTAAACACTGCTGTTTATATACCTCTCCAAACTGTCCTCAACCGCATCAGCGAGAACCAGTTGACCAGGAGGACATTGCTAAAGAGAAGGGGATCTTGACCAACTCAAACCAACCGTTTCAGTCAGTTCCCAGAAGTATGGTTATTATGGTGAAGATTAGAGTTATGCAAAACTGAACCTCAGTATTTTCGTATTTCCAATTCATATTCACATTTTTGAAAGATTGTACAGTATCAAAGAAATGTGGCGTTCTGCTTTTTAGAACGAGGACAAAAGTCTGGTGTCATTTTCATTTGGTCTCATGCTGACTTTAATGAAATTTGACACAGTACAAAGCAGTAAAAGCTTTGTAAAAGCAGAACTAAAGCTTTCAAAGGCCGATGTTAAGAAATGATTTACTTAATTACAAGAATGAGCTGCAATAGACCATCAGACAAGTTTAACAGGACTGAAGTAACAGATGTCTAGCACCTGCATTGTAGCAAAGCAGGTTATGCTTTTTGAACAAATAAAAACAACACCAGACTTTAATACAGACACTCACAGTACTGTATTACAGTAATAGGATTTATGATGCACACAAAAATTGCAACAACAACAAAAAATTATCAAAGAATCTGTGCAACCTTTCAGCAGCTGTTTCATCAGCTGAGGTGAGAGGGAAGTTTGTAACCAGATGACGAAACATCATTATGTCTCACTGTGGGAGTTTGTGTTGCTAAACATTTGCACGTTTGTGGTTTTTTGGAAACATTATGTTGCAAATATAAGATGAAATCTAGTCCTCAGGGCTGCAATGTGGTCCTGATGCAGATATCACCAGATTGTATGATAAACATTCTTCTCTGGGTTTTACTCAATATAATTGATTTATGTTGGTCTACAAAGTATCAGGTCTCTGAATCATGTCAGTGATAAGTGTGACTTAATCATTGCTTTAGATGTCTGAACTTGAGGCATTGCTTTGCATTAATTCCCATTCTTACGATCATCAATATATTGCATACCATCAGACCAAAAGGGGTCTTTTTGTGGTCCGAAGGGGCAAACTCCAGTCCGACAGTCAATCCAAATACTGGCCTATTATGTGCCCTGCAAGGGTTTGTTTCAGTATACCTGTGTGCATAATAGGGATTTCACAAGAGCTACATTTCCAGTCAGTGGGGAACTTGCTAAACTTGGTCAAAATAGTTGTTAAAAACCGCAATCTATGTTATCTAAAGCACAAACTTTCATTAGCCTGGACAAAGACAGAAAAGTAAACCTGATCTTAATCTTAAAACGTTGTGTCTTTTATATTTGTTTATCACTTTTACAAGATTCAGCTTGACAAGGGTTTTCATGAAAAGGAGAAGTCAAGTGGACGTTTTTTCTTAAATAATTTAGGATAGGCTATGTGTAAACAGGTTGCCACTTACCTTGAATTGCTACGCAGCTTATCCCAGTTCTTGTGTGTATGAACTCTGATTTAGTTTATACATGTCTAACTTAGTTAGAACCACTAATGTAGTGATAACACAATTTCATAATGTCTGATTTCATCCGACATACATTACAGTGATTATGAAATATATAGCAGAAAACTAAATATTTATGGTATTGTGGTTAACCATGTTTAATTGCCTTTCCATTTGAGCATTCTTGTTCCGTCGACTGGATTGAGGGACCAGTAGTCTACAGTCTAGCTCTCTGTATTCTAAAATATCGATAAAGAAATATCATACAAATGGTCATATTTACCACTAAATTTACTATTTATTTAAATGTAAATCAAGGTCTCTTGAACAAACGTCATTGGTCGAACGGCCCCTTCCACTAAACCAGCAGGGTAGCCTACCTTACTGCCTATGAGACGTCTGTAGTTGTGCACACTAAAGTACCCAACATTGACAAAGTCTGTTTTGTGTTTTGTATTTAGTGAGGTTTGTATTTTGTTTTAAGAGGCCGTTCCACCGCTCCACTTGTGAAATGAAGCCGAATATCAGCATGTTATATTTATCCTGTTAAAATAAATCTTACACAATAAAATACCCAGAGAACACATAGCTGAATCTGATTTGGCACTGTGTTTTCCATATAATTTAAATGCTTAAAAAATGTTCTAGGTATCCAATTTACCATACCCTTATGGTGACTGAATGGCCGAATTTGAACATTGCTCAACGATCTCTGGGCTGTTCTTGAACGGACCCTTAAGCACTGAAAGCTTCCTTCCTTTACGGCGGCAGATGGGAGAGCCCTGTCAATTTCATAATGGCGGACACGTGTGGACAAATACTTCTAGGGTCTGGGCTAACAGTCCTATCCCACCCGCTTATGTACATCAAAGTACTAGTTCAGGTAAGAGCGTTATACATTATCTTGTGTGCATGTAGTTAACAAGTTAACAGATTTTGCGAACTAGGCGAATCCATCGGTTCTTGTCACTGTCAGTGACAGATAGCTAGTTAGCTAGGCTAACGTTAGCTTCCTGGATACATTGTGTAGATGATTACATCGCTAGGTTTATAAATATTTTTTGTCTTCACCATATTTGATCTGCTTCCCACTTCAGAAATAAATTTTACTGAATGTCAGTGTGTTGTACGTACATGTGCTTTCAAAGCAACGAAAAAGTAGTCGCTAACAATGATAGCTCGCTATGTTTTGACGTCACGAAAGGTCATTCAAAGGAACTACTGTCGACCGCAGCTAACTATCATGCTACCATTAGCACCACACAGTAGGGATTGGTTTGATACGACAACACAGTAGTAGTATTCAAACATCACCTTTTAATTAACTCGTCTAGTTATATGCATACGATAGTCACACGGGGCATTACTATTAAGCACAGCATTTTGCAAGCTCGTTTCTTGCTAGGCTAGTTGGATAGCACTAGTACTGTACGTAGCTTCTACTGTAATGGATGGGTGCCCTTTGGTCCACAACAGTCAGTACTGTAGCTGTTCAGTCTTGGTTAGTGGGTTTTGTGGTAGGGCGTGTACGTTTGCATGCAGTTATGTTGGTTAGGTAAATGTTGATACTATTACTTCTAAATAAATGTGAAAGTTAAAGTTAAACAGTCTGACTAAGTACAACGTTAGTGCAACAAAAACGTTATCTTTTGTTGGCCAGGCACCGTCATATTGAAAGTGAAAGTAGTCTCGTGTAGCTATAATAATGTAGCTTGTCGCCAATGGTTCTACTTAGTTAGGTTATAGCCCTAACTTCCCTGTGTTGTGGCTCCAGGTAGGACATGAACCCCTGCCGCCCAGTCTTGGCAGGAATCTGTTCGGCCGCCAGGTCTACCAGCTACCTGGGCTGTTTGCTTATGGTGAGACGAAATCACATTATTTGTAGTTTTGCAACAGAGCATGCTATATCAATCATGATGAGTATTCAAAGTTTTACATGTCTATAATGGGTTTCCTCTGATCTGCATGTGTATGTGTGTTCCAGCCAAACACATCACAAAGATTGATGGCAAGGCGGGTCTGTTCAACGGTCTGGTCCCCAGGCTGTGTGCTGGCACCATCGGCACCATCGTTCACAGTCGGGTTCTGCAGGTCAGATGAGCCATGAGCAAGGCTTTTTACACCACATGAAAGGTTGGATCCACCACCTTGGTTATAGCCCAGTGTACATCAGGGATCCCTAATCTACAACCCCTTATTTGAAACTTTAGCTGGTTGAGGATCTGAATCAGGTTAGTCCCAATTGGAGTTGAATCAAAAGCATACAAGTTTTCCAGGAACAGGGTAGGCAGCTCTGGTCTACATCCCAACTTTTACATAGACCTAATTACCTTTGTAATAACAGGTTTGTCTAACTTCTTATCAAGTCAAGCTTCAGTGTTCCTATCAGAGGCCTTCCAATATTACATGTTTTCATTCTTTGAGACTTTGGCCCCCAGGTGTGTAGAGGCTTAGCAGATCAGAGTCCATGCCAAGCTGGTCAGGATGTTGGTAAAGGTGTCATTGTCACCTGAAATGGGCTCTGCCTGGTGGTGGGAGGCTGTAACACCACCTCCTTCCTCCATACCTTCTCTCACATAACTAATGTTGACTTCTATATTCAGACTCTGCCTAGAAGTGTGAGCGCTGACAAGCTAATGTAGACACACAGTCTTCTGTCATAACCCTGCCCCCACCTCTCCCACACATACACACTCACTAGTTCCACTACGCCTCACCACATTCTACTTAGATCTGGAGGACACTTCTAACCCAGTTTAACTATGAAATATGAAAAAATAACCCTGATGGGTTGTTAGAATTCAGACATTCTCTGAAACTTCCCACTGATTGTCTGTCTGTAAATCTGATGTCATATTGGTCCTCTCTCATTCAGAGATGTCATGACGCAAAATTTGAGGTTACGGGCAGTGGACAGAAACAGGAAGAAGGCTCCCTACAGCATGTTGTCAATGAGGTACGTCTGCAGGGGTTGGGGCTTGGATTGAGGCAGGTCAGTGATGCCAACTGCTTGTAACTGATCCAGATGATGACTCGTCCACTGTTAAAGAATATGTTGACACGATGAATAGAATTTCCCTAGCTAACTTCACTTCCTCCCTGACTTCCTGTCTGTCCTTGTGTGTTTCGTGTCAGACGACCAAGGAGATGATTGCACGCTCCTGCGCCACCATCGTCACACACCCCTTCCACGGTGAGTCTTCCCTCACCATGCTTTCTGATGTGATACCTGTGTGTGTCCTATCCCCGTTTATTGTCCTCTCTTTTTTATGAAGGGCTATCCCTGAGACCACAGTCGTCCATAGCGTCCATTTCCATAGCGATAACAAATTATGTTTTCTGTCTCCATAGTAATCACCCTGAGGTGCATGGTGCAGTTCATTGGGAGAGAAGTCAAGTACAGGTGAGCTTTTGCTGTTTCACCTGCCTCACTCCACTAAACACACTGGGGTTTGTAGTTCAGCTATTTTGGGGTTTGTAGTTCTGCTATCTTAAACTCTGAAGTAGTAAATGCTATTACAAGACTGAGCAGATGACATGAAGTGAATACATCACCCGTTTTTGGAGTTAGTAATTAAAAAAGTGTGGTGAGTTTTTTAATCCAAGGAAGTCTGAACCATGATCCAGTAAACTGAACTGCCCCGTCTCTCTGCAGTGGAGTGTTTGACTCCGTCATTACAGTCTACAGAGAAGAGGGCATCATGGGATTCTTTGCGTAAGTAGGAATCTGCAGGAATCTCCACTGTATTACAGGATACATATGTAATGTACACTTGTTTCCTTGCACACTTGGCTCTGATCCCTGTGAGGTTGTGTCTGGGCTTGCTTAGTGTTTTTTAATCTGGAACATCAGGTCTAGTTCCATCCCCGGATAATTAGTTGTCTGTCAATGCAGGATAATCTGATTGTACTTGGTCCATCTCTTGCGCCCCTCCCTTCCCTGCTCTTAGGGGTCTTATTCCTCGTCTCCTTGGGGATGTTTTGTCCCTGTGGATCTGCAATATGCTGGCTCACCTCATCAACACATACGCTATTGACGACTCGGTATGACAAACACATACACAAGATGTAGTATTTGTTACAGTACTTTATATGCTGTATGTACATGTTAAGATGAGTTTGAATAATGCATTTAAATGATTGTTTTCTCACTAGATGAGTCACACAGGAGAAATCAAAAACTGTTCTCAGGCTGTGACTGGGGTACGTATCAAATACACCCTATTTCTCTAAACCGGGAGAGATGTTGCCATATCATGACAGCCACTTGGCACCTTTTAAACCTGGCCTCAGTTTAAATTACTTGTGTAAACTGACACTGTGGATTTGTTCCTTCCAGTTCTTTGCCAGTATGCTCACTTACCCATTTGTCTTGGTGTCGAACCTTATGGCAGTGAATAACTGTGGGTGAGTTAAGCAGCTGGTGCACCACACATTTTCATTCTGCTACTGTGGTGGCTTTAGTTTCAGAGTAACGTGTCAACTCCCATCCTCTTTTCCTTCATCAAGGTTGTCTGGAGGCCTGCCACCCTACGCCTCAGTGTACCCCACCTGGGTGGATTGCTGGAGACACCTCAGCCTGGAGGTAAGTGACTCACACACACACACACACACACAGACAGACTTCTACACAGCCTGCTCTCCTGGTCTTTTTCATTCATTCACTGCAAACCTCTCTTCTCTGCTACCTTCGTCACCAGGGCAACATGAGCCGGGGTAACAGTCTGTTCTTCCGCAAACTGCCGGTGGGGAAGACGTACGCCATTGATCAGAAGAGGTTTTTTTGAGATCGAAGCAGAAGGAGCAGCATAGAATCTAATTGTAAAAATATAAATTTACATTCTGCCTGAAATTGGTTGGGGGGGGGGGGGGGGGGGATGTTGACACTTAATCCTTTGTATGCATTTGTTTACGATGGAACTGATTTTGCTTTTTGTTTTTTAACAACCCGTCTGTCTGCCATCAAGTAAAGATGAAGCTGTGCTGTTTTTGAGGGTGCTCAGATTGGGACAAGGGAGGAGCTGTGTTAAAACAGACCTGTGACTGCTGCTCCTCTAATGGAGCTATGCCCCTCCACCTAGACCCACCCACCCCACAGTGAAGAGACTGACTCCTTCCTGTCTGTCACTTCCTGCCAATAAACTTTCCCTTCATCTCGACCCCCCCCCCCCCTCTCCTCCGGTCCCCTGGTGTGTCTGCTGTAATGTTTGATGGACCACACATCTGCAGCCTCTATTCCTGGTCGCCTTGTTAATATAAATTAAAGATGGGGATTGTTGCTAAACCTGCATGTAGTAAATGTTTAACTGATGAGATATTAAGCAGTGAGATCTGTGTCAGGGGTGTGGGTATCTGTGTAGTGTCCTGGTCCGTGTGTGTGTGTGTGATCATGGTGCTGGCACAGAGGGTCCAGGGAAAAGAGGTGTGATTGTGTGAGAGGGCACACACAGCCGGACCAGCGCCAGGGCCTTCAGACAGCGAGGAGGCACCATACAGCTGGAATGTTGACAGTACAGGATGGTATCTGGCCTTGTCACAGTAGTCAGGCAATTGTATGAACTCACTTTGACAAACCCAAATAAAGAGTCTTGCTTTTTTTTGATCTATTGTGTGGTTTTTTGGGGGTGTGAAACCATGTTCGACTATATGCTAATGTTTGTAACAGACCTGTTCATTTGCAAGTTTTCTTCAGGGTTCTTGCAGGTTTCAGTAAGTCAAATTTAAGACCTTTTAAGACCATTAAGACCTACATGACGCATTACCACAAAAACAATAAAATCTAAGACATTTTGAAAAAAAAAAAAATATTTCAATAAATTCAGTAATTGAAAAAGTTATTTTAATTTACAGATAGATAAATCACATTAGTAACCTAATTTAACTTCATTCAGCACTAAGTACTAGGGGGAAAAAATCGATTCACATATGGATCTTCTAGCGATTCACATCGATCTATCGATTCACGTCCATTCACTTTATTTTTATGTAAGCATATTGAATCGCAATTTGATAAAAAATCCCTGTGGTGTAGTGGGTTGAGAACAAGGGCCTACACCACAACCACCTGGGTTCAAAACCAGCACAGCATGGTGCCAAACTCATCCGTGTGCCCAGATCCCTGTAACTGAGAGGCAGCTAAATCTTTTTTTGCGTTTTGGACGTCCATATGGACGTCCATAGACTGACGGCGATGGCTGCTGATCTTTGCATGGATGGACGGACGGCGATGCTGTTCAGAGTGCCGTCCATAGAGGGAGCATATATTTTGGACGGCGTCATAGCCGTCCATATGGACGGCGATGCTGTTCATAGTGCCGTCCATAGAGGAAGCAGATATTTTGGACGGCGATGGATTAGCAGGGACGTCCCTCGTGCCGTCCATAGAGGGAGCAGATATTTTGGACGGCATCATAGCCGTCCATATGGACGGCGATGCTGTTCAGAGTGCCGTCCATAGAGGGAGCATATATTTTGGACGGCGATGGATTGAATGTTTAGCAGGCTGTTGAGCTAACAGAACTGCCGAAGGCTACCATAGCATGTAGCTAGCTACATTAACTTTGGATGACTCAATCTTTTGTCAAGTTAATTTGTATGAATTGCATGTTAGTGCAATATTTACGCCTTTATTCTGTTTTTTTTACATAATCAGCAGTATGATCTCATGACAATATAGACTTGAAAAACAATATGTTATGGTTTGGGTTTGCCTATAGGCTACATATATTTTAATTATTTCGAGAATTGTTAATAAAGACTCATTTAAAATTTTAAAATTTGGAGTGTTAGGCCCATAGGCTATTACGTTTTGCATTTGTCTCCGCTCAAAGTGGTTCGTGCGCAACATTGGAGCTACTGACTGGTGGCTCCAAATCCACCCATAAAACACTTTAAACTGACGGCTTCAAAGACCTAAAGGGCAATGTATTTCATAGGGTCATAACACAATGTTAAAATCTTAATTGAGTCTTTATTAACAATTCTCGAAATATTTAAAATATATGTAGCCTATATCTAGGCAAACCCTATAACATATTGTTTTTCAAGTCTGTATTGTCATGAGATTATATTGTTGATTGGCCTACTTTTGTATGTTAAAAATAAAATAAAGGCGTAAATATATAGCCTTCACTTAAATGCAATTAATACAAAATAACGTGACAAAACTTATTGAGTCATCCACGGTTGCTGTAGCTACATTCATGGTAGCCTTTGACGGCTTTGGTTTGGCTCAACACATCGTATTGTGTTTTGCATTGGTCTCCGCTCCAAGCGAGTGTTTGTTGTTTTGCGTTTGTCTCCGTGCGCAAAGTTCGTGCGCAAGATTGGAGCTACTGACTGGTGGCTTCAAATCCACCCATAAAACACTTTAAACTGACGGTTTAAAAGACCTAAATGGCAATGTATTTCATAGGGTCATAACACAATGTTAACATTTTAAATGAGTCTTTATTAACAATTCTCGAAATAATTAAAATAAATGTAGCCTATAGGCAAACCCAAACCATAACATATTGTTTTTCAAGTCTATATTGTCATGAGATCATACTGCTGATTATGTAAAAAAAAACAGAATAAAGGCGTAAATATTGCACTAACATGCAATTCATACAAATTAACTTGACAAAAGATTGAGTCATCCAAAGTTAATGTAGCTAGCTACATGCTATGGTAGCCTTCGGCAGTTCTGTTAGCTCAACAGCCTGCTAAACATTCAATCCATCGCCGTCCAAAATATCTGCTCCCTCTATGGACGGCACTCTGAACAGCATCGCCGTCCATATGGACGGCTATGACGCCGTCCAAAATATATGCTCCCTCTATGGACGGCACTCTGAACAGCATCACCGTCCGTCCATCCATGCAAAGATCAGCAGCCATCGCCGTCAGTCTATGGACGTCCATATGGACGTCCAAAACGCAAAAAAAGATTTAGCTCCTACTGCTGTAACTGCAGCGCACTCCCCGACTGTCCAGATCCCCTCCCAACTGTCGTTTCCAAGTCCCAAACTGTCCAACAGAAAAATCTCAACCAAGAGTCTAATTTTTTTAACCTTTTATCAGTTTTATTTAAAGCTAAGTCCAAGAGCAAAAATTGAGCGGTCAAACCCCCCCCCCCCCCTCCTAATTTGAACCCTGTTCTATAGAGATACGCTTTGTAGGCTACGACAATACTTTTGTGCTACTTTATAATAACGTTCTGCGGCCAGCGTTTCTGGAAATGAACCGAGGGTAAAATATTTCATAGACCTGACTAAAGAAATGTAAGACCTCGGATGAAAATCTGGCAATTTTTAAGACGGTTTAAGGCCTTAAATATAAAGTTCAGAATTGGGACTTTTTACCCCGCAGGAACCCTGCTTATTATAAATCCTTCGGAAGTACAACAAAGAATTTTGGTCTGGTTCATGGTCTCCCCGTTATCAAACCATGCTTAAATAAGAAAAAAATATATACTTTGTAGGTGTTTCTCCATGTGCATCCAATATTATGAACCCGTTACCCTGACTTTCCCCCAAATCACAAAATAATTTAAATTGTATCATTGTTACAATTCCTTATGCTTAACTTCAGAACCATGAACACTTGAACATTCTGTCTGCATATAGATGTACTCACCTACACACCGACATTTCAGACAACAGAATAAAAGAAAAGCTCTGGAAAAAGTTTTATTTTTTCTTAAATGGACAATAAGACAGTGGCTACAGTAATAAACCAGTGCTCTGAGTCCCCTCCAATCCCTTCCTCACACTCAAAAATACACCCCCCCAACAGTTTCTCTCTTCTCACACCTTTTACCACCAGTAACAACCAGATGTTAAGATCATTGAAAATAGGTGTAGCTGTCATCCAATAAACACCTTGGTTGTTTCAGGCATAAGTGGAAGGTATGGCAAACATATAGACACACACGCACTCCCAGTCCTTTTCAGGCATAGTACTGCAGATTGGCCTTCTTCTTGGCCTGCACCTCCAGGATGCCCTCCATGTAGTCTTCATGGTTGAGCTCTGTTGCTCCCCGACGAAGCGCAATCATACCCTGAAGAGAGGGAGAGAAGGAAGGGGTAATGCGTGGTTCAGGGTGTGTTGAGTAGAGTGCAGTGTAGGAGGTTGTGTGAAGCTCTTGATCAAGTTGAGTTTACTCACCGCCTCCACACACACAGCTTTGCACTGGGCTCCGTTAAAGTCGTCAGTGCACCTGGCCAACTCCTCGTAGTTTACATCAGGACTGGGGAGGGAAAGAAGAGAGGGGTCAGACAAGGTCCTGGAGACAGACCCAGGCTGGGCCTGATCTAGCGAGCATGCAGGGTTACAGGTCAGTAACAGGGGTCCAGCAGGTCCAGCAGATCCATACCTGACGTTCATCTTGCGGGAGTGGATCTGCATGATGCGAGCACGAGCCTCCTCGTTTGGCATAGGGAACTCTATCTTTCTGTCCAGACGACCGGAGCGCAGCAGAGCCGGGTCTAGGATGTCCACCCTATTGGTGGCCGCGATCACCTTGAGGGAGGAGGAGGGTGATGGGGGAGGAGGGTGATGGGAGAGGAGGGTGATGGGAGAGGAGTGTGATGGGAGAGCATGGTGATGGGAGAGGAGGGTGATGGGAGAGGAGGGTGATGGGGGAGCAGGGTGATGGGGGAGGAGGGTGATGGGGGAGCAGGGTGATGGGGGAGCAGGGTGATGGGGGAGGAGGGTGATGGGAGAGGAGGGTGATGAGGGAGCAGGGTGATGGGGGAGGAGGGTGATGGGAGAGGAGGGTGATGGGGGAGCAGGGTGATGGGAGAGGAGGGTGATGGGGGAGCAGGGTGATGGGAGAGGAGGGTGATGAGGGAGCAGGGTGATGGGAGAGGAGGGTGATGGGAGAGGAGGGTGATGAGGGAGCAGGGTGATGGGAGAGGAGGGTGATGGGAGAGGAGGGTGATGGGGGAGGAGGGTGATGGGGGAGCAGGGTGATGGGGGAGCAGGGTGATGGGGGAGGAGGGTGATGGGAGAGGAGGGTGATGGGGGAGCAGGGTGATGGGGGAGCAGGATGATGAGGGAGCAGGGTGATGGGGGAGGAGGGTGATGGGAGAGGAGGGTGATGGGGGAGCAGGGTGATGGGAGAGGAGGGTGATGGGGGAGCAGGGTGATGGGAGAGCAGGGTGATGGGGGAGCAGGGTGATGGGAGAGGAGGGTGATGGGAGAGGAGGGTGATGGGGGAGGAGGTTGGAAAGTGTAAGTCACAGAGATGCCAGTCAGGCACTTCTCTTGCAGTTGGTCCTGTCTAGAGGGGTGAATTTATGGTGTGAGGGAAGTGTGGAGGTGAGTGTGGTATGAGGTAGTAAGTACAGGGTGTGCAGGACGACCTACCTTAACCTGCATGTTGGGCTGGAAGCCGTCAAGCTGATTGAGAAGTTCCAGCATGGTTCTTTGGACCTCCCTGTCACCTGCTTTCTCACTGTCAAACCTGCATCACACACATACAGATAGACACAACCTGGTCAGGGACATGTAAACACTAGACCTGGGCCATTACAATGATCAAACACTTGAAAAGTTCCATACTTCAAGAAGCACATTTAAAAACATTGAGGAGAAGACTGATTTCAAATTCAAGCTACCCAGGGCTAGCAAAAGTGTTATAAATGTCAGCACAACCAACAAAATTAAAAAGGCAAGACACATACAACCCCAACAGATAAAAAAAAAAATATGGCACCTCTAAATGGACAGCAAAAGGGGGCATCAAAGCTCATTGAATCAATGGAGCAGGACTCAAAGTAAAGTGCTACTTGATAGCACTTTATTATCCCTTGTCCCTAGATGTGAGTTTGATTTACTCCACAGCAGGTACTTACGCCATTCATCCTTTGTTTAGATTAGAAAGGGTTACCTCCCAGCTCACCTCTTGGTGCCGATGGCATCCAGCTCATCTATAAAGATGATGGACGGTGCTTTCTCCTTGGCCAGGGCGAAGGCATCTCTCACCAGCTTGGCTCCATCTCCAATGAACATCTGCACCAGCTGGGGGCCAGCCAGCTTCAGGAAGGTGGCCTTGGGGGGCAGAGTGGAGTTGACATGATCATAAATGTCACATGACTAGTTAAACGATGCAGTCGGTTGCAATAAATCCCCCAAACACACAGCAGTTGTGGGGGAACTCCTTACCTTGGTCTGGGCAGCACAGGCCCTAGCCAGCAGGGTCTTGCCTGTGCCAGGGGGTCCATACATCAGGACCCCCTTGGGAGGCTGGATGCCCAGGTTCTCAAACTTCTCCTTGTGGTTCATGGGCAGGACGATGGCTTCCACCAGCTGCAAGGAAGAGAAAAAAAAGGGGAGTGGGATGTTGTTAGTCACAGTGAATGCCAATTTAAGCTGTAAAAAAAATCACAAGTGGAATGTTTTGCTTCATCTCTCGTGTGTGATATGCTCTTGCTGCAATTCGGACCTCCTGGATCTGCTTGTCCAGGCCTCCGATGTCACTGTACTGCTCCGTGGGCCTCTCGTCCACCTCCATGGCCTTCACCCTGGAGTCGTACTCCGTAGGCAGGGTCTCCAGGATCAGATACGAGTCCTTGTTGACTCCCTGGAAGAGCATGCACACATACAACACAGGATGAAGGGGAAGGAATTAGACAGTCGCATATGGTCTACATAAGGTTGTATACGTGAGGTGCAGAGGACGGGAGAGCCGTCTCACCACCAGGTCTCCGGGCTTCAACTTCTCTGCGTCCACCAGGCCAATCACAGGAAGGAAGTAGGTCTGTGGGAGCACAACAATCCATCGTAACACCAACTTGGTGATTCGTTTAAAATAACTAATACAAAATGCTCTATTTACCAATCCAGCTACAAACAACAGTCATTGTTGCAACGAGGAGCAGATGCATGTGAGGCCAGTTAAACCATATGTTGTGTGTCTGATGCTCTAGGTCCTAAAGTCTAGGATAATGTATTTTCTGTGTTTGAATGGACAGAGATGTCATACCTGTCGGGTGGACGTCTTGATAACAGCACACTTGCCCTTCCTCTGAGAGTCCAGGTCGATGTTGGCTCCATCTTCCTCCTGGTCATTAGGGTCCACATCCAGCAGCTGGACACACACACAGTAACATTAGTGGTGGAAAATAACACACCAGTAATGTGCTACTGTTCATTTACTTAATCATGCAAAATCATGGACATTTCAACAGGGGTGCACTGAATTCCCCCACCAGAACCTCCATAGCATAACATGTTCCACCTCAATGACATTGGACACCAGGTAGGGCAGGGTCTTGTTGACTTTGATCTTCTCTGTGTTCTCCTTGATCTTGTCCTTCATGGCCTGCAGCTCGTGAGTCACTCTCAGCACCTCGCTCTTCATGATCTAACAGAAATGGCAGAGAAGAGGGGATTAGACTGTCTGGGACTAACTACATCAATGTTGAACTGAGCCAAATACACTCAATGTCATGTAATCTCCGACTATAAAACCCGTTGAAAGGAAATGTTATACCTAGTAGGAAGTAACACGGAGACTAAGTCAGTGTTTATAAATGCCTTGCTTGAGAGATGTATACAAACAGATATTATCACAATTTGAATATAAAAAGTATTACTTCAAACATTTGTATTGATTAAAGTAATGTTTACATCCGGTAGTGGCATGTTGCATCTTTCAATTTTGAAATAAAATACTATGCTTCCAATAACAGTACATTTGGTTGGTGAAAATATGTTCTAGCTAGACAGCCAAGAAAGAAGAAAGCTACGTAACCTGGCTAGCCTACTTTTATTTCACTGTCCAATAGACGTGTCCGCTGGACGATTTCCTCGGTAGACATCTTCAGTACCTCCTCGCCGATGCCATCCTGTTGTAGACACAATTGTCAACAATTGACAAATACACGTTTATTTTGGACAATGTATGAATGATGAATTGAGCAGAGCTAAGCTAACCACAACAAATTTCCCTGTGTCACTCTCGCACACAGTACTACTGTACCGAATGGGTTGGTTAGCGAGCTAGCTAACGCGTTAGCTACTGTGGCACTAGATTTATCGAGAGGCTAACCTTGATTAACATTTTATACTTTCACAACATAATACCAAGCATGTACTTTTACGCATACTACATAATACTTTGAATTAAAAAACGGAACATCGTTAATTTAGGTTAATATATTAAAACAAACCTCCACCTCATCCCAAACCGACTTGTCATTCAGCGACGCCATTTTCGCTCTATTTTCTTCGACGGTTGGAGTGTTGTTTTGTGTTTGGTCTCCACACCGCCCTCGGCAGCGTCGGAGTGGTATCACTGTAAAGACGTTGGATCTAAAAGCGCCAAAATGAATTAAATAAATGCACCAATAAATACTTACTTAAATGTGTCATTAAATAATTTCAATTGAATAGATACCTTTTTTATTTGTTATTAAATGTATCATAGATAAAAAATTAGTTTGACAGATAAAATACATTCATAAGGCACTGCAACACGTGGTGACATGAAAATGAAAATGCAATTGACTGAGGGCGCTGTTTAGCTTATTGCATTTGAATAGTCAACTGCACATTAATACAGGACCATTAAATCATTAATTGAATAATTGAAATAATTATGTGTTTTACATTGGTATTTTAATGAATTCATGACACATTTAAGTAATTATTGAATGATGTATTTATTTAATTCATTTTGGCACTTTTAGTCCTCCATATTCGAAAGCATTGCTTTTCTTATGTTTCAAATATAGGCTATATAGGCTATAATAATATAAATAGTGATGGTATTAACTTACAATGCATATTTGTATTTCCCCTCTATCTAACAATGATCTAACCTTGCATAGATTAAATACATGGCCATTTGTAGTGGAATGTACTCCCTTTGCAAACACTTTAATCCAAGGCTACCTACGGGTTTGTGTATGTGTCTGAGAGAGAGAGAGGGGGGGGGGTTTACATGAGCAGAAACTTTGTAGTATGTAACAAACCTTCCAATGCACGAAGTAGGGTGAGTCAGATTTTTATTGAGTCCACTGTGAGCAAACAATGTCTCATCTTTCCCATCTCAAATTCCTCACTTCCTGTGTGACACATGTCCTCTATCTTGGGTTTATTGGCACATGAGCGTTCACACACATCTCAAAAAAGCATCCGATTCTCATATCTTTATGAAAGTATCAGTGGTATGTGTTGTGCATGGTGGAAATGTACTGTTTATAGACTCAGTGCCTGTTGCCTCCGTGGGAAACAGTGATGTGTTCTGGTTCCATGAATAAATGATTTAACAGTTTAGAGAGTACATCATAACCTCATTCTCATGGACTGATTGGATGATTTTTCAGGCCTCTCACTGTCCACTTCACATTTGTTTAACATGTCTTTAATCACAAACCAGGGGGAACAAAATTATTTCTTGAGATCTTAAAACACAAATATAATAGAGTGACATAATTTCAACAATTTTACATCACACATAAAAAAATAAAGAGAACACCGCCGTACTCATGTGTTCCTTATCAAAAAATACATAGCATCTTCATCTAGTTTGTTTCTCATGAGGGTCACATAGAAATATGGGGATTTTCCACTTCCCAGGGAGTCTGTGTTTCACAAACAAACACACTCTTAACTATCCCTTATCTGCTCTACTTTGTCCTCCTCCATTCCATCTACAGTTTCCTCTCGAGTTCTACTTGGCTGCTCCCTGTCCTCTTCCTCTTCCTCTACATCCTCCTCCTTATCTGCTACCTGTGAAGATTCACAACTTCCCCTGCACCCTCTCCAGCCACCCTGTCTTGCTTCCCTAGCTGCCCCTGCCCCTCCGCAGGGCAGCAGGACACGGCAGCGCTGTCTAAAGGCGGGGTCACAGCAGGCGTAGAGCAGTGGGTTGAGGCAGCTGTTGAGGTATCCTAGGCAGGTGGCGTAGGGGTGTGCGGCCAGCAGGGTGCGGTCCAGCAGGCAGGAGTAGGGCACCAGGCCCAGCTCCACCAGCATTGACAGGGACTTGTTGGTGTGGAAGGGCAGCCAGCACAGGAAGAAAGCCATCACCAGGGTAACGATGACACGGAGCAGACGGCGCTGGCGTTGGGGGTCCGGACGTGGGCCTTGCTTGAAGTGGCGACTGACGAGGTGCCCCAGGGAGCAGTAGCAGACCAATAGGACAGCCAGCGGCAGCAGGAAGCCAATCAGAGTGGACTTGAGCCCCAAAGCTGCTGTCCATAGGAGCTCTGCCCTCTCTCGCTCATCTCGCCCCAGCCCAGTGGAGATCAAACTGGAGTAGTCCATCGCACAGGAAAAGATCACGGCTCTGTGTTCATCTACCTGGTCGCCCTCCCCCTCCTCCACTTCCTGCCAGTAATCATCAGGCTCCTCCCCCAGCTCCACCTTTCTGACAGTCCTGAGTAGCAGAGCAGGCAGAGCTAGCACCCCTGCAACCAGCCACACACTTCCTACTACCCACAGTACCCTGCAAGTCCCGGGCCCCTGAGCACGGCTGGAGCGGCGGTGTCCGGCTATGAGCCAATAGCGCTCCACACTGAGCGCTGTGAGGGAGAAGACGCTGGCATACATGTTGAGGGCAACCAGGTAACTGCTGACCTGGCAGAGCGGCTGGCCAAAGGGCCAGTGGTAGTCCAGAGCTGTGTAGGCAGCCCACAGGGGCAGGGTGACAAGGAAGGCCAGGTCTGCCACCGCTAGGCTGGCGATCAGCGAGTCAGTCAGGGAGCGGGAGGAGCCAGGCAGCCTGGGGGAGGAGCCTGTGCCTGGGTGACGGAAAGGGCGCTTGGTGCAGGAGCAGGTGTTTGCTCCCAGGGGCTGGGAAGAGTGGGGCCGGTCCAGGTAGGCCCAGAGCACCAGGCTGTTTCCCAGGGAGCCTAGCAGAAAGGCCAACAGGTACACTGAGGGGATGAGCACCCAGGTCGGGCTCCACTCACTGTAGTCGCACTGGGGAAGGGAAGGAGAGGGGGATGGAGCAAGGTAGGAGGAGGGAGGGAACAGTTCAAGGTCTGACATGAGGGATCTGGGGTTGGTTGGTATCAGTAAATTGGCAGGCAGTAGACAGTGGCAGACGCCAGTGGACACTTCTCTCTGCTACTCAACATCCAGCTGACTGAAGGCTCCAGCTGTTAATCCATGTAGTCTCTCTCTAGACACCGCGGTGTCTCCTGCTTTCTCACGGTTTAGTCCTGCCTGTGTCCAGCTGGCTACTCAGGCTGTGAAAGTGTCCCTGTCTCCCTCAGTTTGCTTCCTCTGCTTCCCGTATATCTCACTGTGACGGCATCTTGGTTGTCTGTTAAATAAACAAACTGAAAGACAAATGGGAGTCTGTCAGTGAAGAAGAGATTAACTTAACATAAACTAAACCAGTACACACTGAAACAGTAAGTGGGCTTGCATAGTTTACAATATCACAAAACTGCAAGAGTTGATTTAAATGTGTAGATTTAATTTGACATTTAAGAATGTCAAAACCATAGGGAAAACAACACAATATCAGCAATTGAATGTTTTTGTCAAATAAACATCAAGTAAATCTCTTACATATTTGAGAAAGGAAGTCTCTGACCAGGTTTCCTAGGCTGTTGGTGTGTAATGCTGGAAGACACAAAGATTCAGATGTCGTCCTCAGGGCTGGGAGACGAGATCTTGTCAGATTCTTACTTCTTCACTTCTCTCCATCCATACAGTTCTGACCTCTTCTCTTCATACGGTTTAGCCCTTTCAGAGGTGTGTTTCTCTTGAGGGGGTCTGGAGTTCCTTCCCCTGCAGATATAGCCCACCCTCCAGATCCCCACCCCCCGCCACCACAACACACACACCTCTTCCATCGCCCCTCCCTGTCTCCCTTCCCTCCATGAACCAGACCACCCCAGAAGAGGCTTTAAGAGAAGCACAAACACTTTCCCCTCTTCCTGTTCGCAGCCCACAACTTCATACTCTTCAAACATCATACAAACACTGTGCACACTGTACACAAACACCTATACAGTCTATGACAGTAACAAACACTCAGACAACAAGCAATCAACATACGTACACACCAACACATTTGCACATTCCAGTGACAGTACCAGCCACATTGACTGTTAAGACTGTAAAGTAAGACACAATGACAGCCACTAAAAGAAACAGTGTGTATGTAAACACTGAACAATACAGCAAACTCCAACAGACCACACTGAACATTTACATGACCAGGTCAGCCTTGTCCTGAGACATGTGGTATGGTGTGTGTATGCGTGTGCGTGCGTGTGTGTGGGAGGGAGGAGATGGGGGAAGGGGTGAGATAGGGGGGGGGGGGGGACATGAGTGATTAGGGGATATCCCAAACCAGGACATGACTCTGCATCCTGGAACACACTGATTGGCCTAAAATAATAAACGGAAATGAGAAAATCTCACTTGTAGCTTGTACTGGAATTCGAGAAGCACAATTTCCTTAGACTTGTAGATGTGCTATCCCTGTTTTTTGTTCACTGACTGATATGGAAACTAAGCAATCTCTTCGTGCCTCAGGGTGTGGCTGTGTGTCCTTGTGATAGTGATGTCATACAGCAGCTTATGAGACTTGCATGTGGGGAAGGCTATTCTCCACTTTTTAAACAATCTGTCAATCATTTCTAATCATCTACAATTATAAAAAATTACTATCAACATTGTTAAATTGCTTTCAGCTAACAGTTCACCCCGTCCTAACCATTGATATCAGAGATGCGTCTAAAATTCAAGTTATGAGGAGGAGCTGACCTAGTGACCTGCAGAAGTGTAGCAAAAGTCACTGTAAAAACACAGCCAATTGAGAGGCCAGCCTTTGTGATTACATATTTGGACAATGTTTTACACATGCACAAATCTGAGTGCGTATTTGTGGATCCTTGTACACATTTGTGGATAGTACACATTCGTGGATCGTGCTGTGCATTTGTGGATCGTGCTGTGCATTTGTGAATAGTTTTACTACAATAATAGCCCCATGGATAGGCTCCTTAGCACAGTGCGATGTGCTAGCCCATACTTCGAGAGGATCGGTTTTCGGTCATTTACATCATACATTTGTTTCAACCACGTCATATTACATTTGTTTGAACCACATCATATGACATTAAAGATGATAAATTGGAAGTAGCTTTGGATAAAAAGCGTCAGCTAAATGAATAAATGTAAATAAATGAAAATATGAAAGTATGAAAATAAAAAAACAGCTTGTAATAAGCGATAAAACTACTCTACATTTAATTTGGTCTGCTACTTTTTGCCAGCCTTCTTTCTTGGTTTTTGCAGACTGAGGTGTTCCCTGCGTTCTGATTAAATCTTTTAAATTCGGACTAACCTTGGAGCAAACTGTTGCGGAAAAAACAGGGCGCTCATTTTGGCCCAGCCAATAGCAGCTTGCTATCTACTATCGATACCCCCTTTTAGACCAACGCATAACTCAATCCAGCTAATTATAAACAACATGGGTTTTCGCAGAACCTAATTAGCCAGATCATGATTAGCGAGATGATGTAATCTTGGATGTGTCATTTGATCTCGGATGTAATAAGTGACGTACGGAGAACGGGCCCCTGGTGTTCATTGTACTTTCATTGGATTACCTCAGTGTTAACCTGAATGTTATCAAGACGCCAACATTTTAGTGAGAGGAATGTGTGGCAAGCAGGAAACCTTTGGTTCTTGTAATCGTCCAACAACGGAGCCACTGGCACATAAATCAACTGTCACTACATGTTTGTCTGTGTTTGTATGTGTGTGTGCACGTTTTTGTCAAGTCCTTTCCCCTCATTTCCTTTCGACGTGGATTCTGCAGCTGTCCAAACAGGAAGTTCATCAGGTCACAGGTTAAAATGCTACATCTGTAAAATGTATCACCCACCAGTCCCCATTATCCACATTCATTTTGTTCTCAAATGTATTCAGTAGATAGGCTAACCTGGGGGACAGTCTAAGGATGACATGTTTTACCTTTGACCACATGTAATGCCATCAATTCACCACTAGACCACGAATTCACAATGTCAACAACAACATTGATAACTTGGTGTGAAGATATTATTTATTTTCCACTGACAAATAAACCCTCAACATGCATGCATACAAAGCATAGGTTTCAGCCATGATATTCTGAAATACACACTTAAGAATTTATTTTCCTTGCCTCTACATCGGCAAGACATGTCACTAATTTGGTAAAAAAAAACAATTATTAACAGCTAGCAGTGGACATGACAGTACATGAGCAGTTATATGGTCTGCTGACTCAGTACTGATCCTTTAAGGGCATTCACAGGACAAACGTTTTTGTTTAACAAGACATTTTTACACCGAACACTTCTGATAGATCAACTTTGACATACATAGCCCTTTTAGCAGCTGAAGCAAGTCATTGCTAAATCAAAATGTACAAAGTATGCCCTCATTAGTACTGCATCTATTTGAAGCGCCGATCTAGTGCAAACTGAATCCTTCTGAAAACCAAACAGGGAGTCTGGTATGGTCGGTCAGAAAGCACCCCTTTCTGCAAGTCGCTCTGTTGGTCTGGGCGATCATAGAAATATAAAAAAAAATCTGACGGCAGCACCGGAGCTGAGGGCGGGAAAAGACAGGGGCGAGATGGGCAAGAGAGGAACCTGTGTGTGTGTCGGACGTGGCTTAGGTCTGAGGAAGAGGTTAAATGGATGCTGTACGTGTGCATGTATAGTGGGTTAAGGTTGGGCTGTGTATGGTTGTCTAGTGCATACACCACCACATGCCCACAAGAGACACGAGCAGGCCCAGCAGAGGCTTGCCCCCAGAGATGGAGACAGCGCCATTACACAGGTTAGACGTACAACACTTGTAACTGAAGCCTCCTATTTGTGGGTAAGCCAAGCTTAGCTGATCAAAATCACATTCAGAGTTCTTAATACACCGGCGAAAAGTATCACCACCTGAAGGAGTGGGAAAGAGGTGTGGAAAGTAGGGGAGGGGGGTGGGGGTAGACAGAGAGAGAAGGAGGGAGGAGTTAACTCAGGATTGTCCTTCTCTAGGAAGACATTTCTTGACAGAATGAGGGGAACAAAGACAGATGGACTAATGGCAGCAAGAGCGTGTCATGATAATGCACACTGATTGGCTATTGAAATTTAAAAAGTCTACTCAATAGAAACCATTGTTGCCACTGTTTGAGCATTCACAGTTTAATATTGTAGGAAGAATACTTCAGTACTGGTATTGCTTTGAGAAAACCACTCAACACTAAACTGATACTCTTGATTCAAGATTATACAGACGTAGAAAAAAGAACAGGAGTGTTTACCAAGTTTCTATTTAGACTACTGCACGTCATTTAAAGGGAAACTCACCTCTCTGTGTCAGGCTGAGACAGGCATCATCTAAGCTGCAGTCCTGGGTTTTCGTGCAGCTGCCAGTGTAGTCCTGACAGGTGTAACAGCGAATGGCTGAACCTGCAAACAACATCGCTGTCACTCATAACAGTATTACCTATGTAGACAATCAAAAACGTGTCTGCTTGGGTAAATAGACTTTGGCCCACTAAAATGTAAATTATACACTTACCAAGCTCAAAGGTGGCGAAACAGAGCGCCAAGCATAACCCAAATGAGTTCCTCATTGCGATACCTTCTCCCAAGACGTCTGAGGTATACGCTGCATATAATTTTAAACAAGCGTTTAGCTTTGCTATACAATTTATCAAGATGGACAACGTTCAACAAAATACAAGATGAATCGTATTACTGAGGCTATAATTTCCAGACTAACTTTTTATACCGTGCGGGTGGCATTTTCTGTAGTGGATGTGCAATCAGTGTCAGCACGTGGCAACAACAACAACAAGATGGCGTTGAAGTCACAGCCCAGCTAGTTAGCTAACGGGCATTGGGCAATGCACTTTTGTCCAGAAATGTTTGGCAGGGATAAAAGACATATCGTTGATTTGACACCATATGGATTTAAATGTAGCTAGCTAATATTTCATGCAATTCCACAATTTCCGAGGAATAACAAACCCGCATTTAAGGAAATTGCCAGAACAGGTTTGACCTCCAATTTTGAATTGACAGGCCCGATACTGTATACAACACTGAGTATTTCTCAATTAATACATATGCGTTCAACATCTGCGGGTTCACTCCGAGATGTATTCGTGACAGAAGAAAATTAGTCGATATGGCTCTGGGCTGAGACAACAAACAATTTGGCGAACAAGTGTTAGCTGGCCGAATGGCTAGTGCTAACAAAATGGCTGTAAATGTACGTGAACACATAGGTACCTCTTTGGCAAAGTTTAATTAAAAGCTACTTACAATGCTGAGGAAAGTAATGTATTTCTCGGAGTCTGGAACCTGAAGTGTACTTGAAAGTCTGTGACAATCCCAACAACCGCGCCCACTTGTATTGCAAAGCAACAGCTGATCCAGCGTCCCGCCCAACCAATGACAGGAGGGGGCGGGTCTGTATTCCATTGTGGTCAACATACGTACATCATTTGGAGGATAATAAAGATGGAAGCTTTTGTGAAAATGCAGACATTTTGCCATCTCCTAGAACAGGGTTCTCCAATCCTGGTCCTCGAGGGCCGCTGTCCTGCATGTTTTAGATGTTTCCCTGCTCCAGCACACCTGATTCAAATGAATGGTCATTACCTGGCTTCCACAGAGCTTGATAACAACCCATTCATTTGAAACAGGTGTGCTGGAGCAGGGAAACATCTAAAATATGCAGGACAGTGGCCCTTGAGGACCAGGATTGGAGAACCCTGTCCTAGACCATCATCACCCTTGAAAGTGGACGATAACACAGCAGTCTTCTTCTTGGTTGATGTAATGGCAGATTGACACAGCAGTCTACATTTTACTTATACTTTTATAGAGGCATACTGCTGTTAGCTAGAAAGGTCCCTTACACGTTTGGACGCGTGTGGGACACAACAGACCCCAGAGTACTGTCAATATTATTAGCCCCACACTCATATTAACTGTAACCCTTGTGTGAGGGTTAGATAGAAGCACCAGAGGAACAAAGACCCTTTAGACAGTCCACAGGAGGGGTTACTTCAGGCTTATCTGGCAACTAAAATCTGATGCGGAACAATAGAATGATTATTCCTCACACTGTGGCCACAGTGCTGTAAGAACAAATGCCATTTAAATGAAAACATTTGACAGCTTTCATTGTGGATTGTCCTCAGTGCCGACTTTCTAAAACGATCTAAATGGCAGAAACTGATATCAGTGGGAAGGTTGAGCCAGGTGGTGAGTCATAGGGTGCTGAAGCCAACGTTTTTTACATTGTCCAAACAATATACTTATGGATTGATTTATGGGGACAGTATAGCTCAGTCGATAGAGCACTTAACTGCAGACGTTGCAGGTTCAAATCCCCCTCTACCAAATGAAATTTGTTATAGTATGACAACAGTAAGGAAAGCTTAAACAGGAAAATGGTTAGGGGCCCCTCATTCAGCATAAAGTCTTTATTTACCCCAAACATACAAAAAATAAACACAAATTGGCAGTAAAAAACAGTGACATTGAACAAATCAACTGAGGTTTCAAATTAGCATGGAGCAGAGCCAGACGCTGTATTGCACAACTTCCTTACAAATGGGGAAAATAAGCTTAAAATAATCACTTATTACCAAAATAAAACACCCCTGCCTCCCACCACACAGCAGAACTGAGGGCCTGATGCCTATAGAGACTTTATCATCTCTCAAATAATAATCATAGGTAACATACTGTCGTTATACTGTCCCCCAGGTGAATATACAAAAAAAGATACCCCCCCCCCCAAGTGTGTAATGGTCTTGTCCAGAGTATGTCCATGTCCGTTTGTGCAGTAATGTGCTGATGTGACAAACCACTGTTGATGAGCTGACAGGTTTGGGACAACCTGAAAACATTGTCACTCTTCTACATGAGCCCTCGGAGGCACCTAATGCTCATTGGTCAAAAAGGGATCCAATCAAAACACTCAAATCATCTCTATAACACTCTTACACATAATCACAATGTATTATATATGACACTGATAAACGCCGTACATGAATGATTGACAGAGAGAAACCACATTCTTACTGTACCTGTATCACTGCATCACCAGTCTACATTATAGAATACCAGTCTACATTTGTTTAGAGTACACAACCCTGCAGTTGTTTAGGGTAATGGAGGGGGTGTACTATCCTGGTTCTGTCCTGTGGGCTAGCCTGTCTGACAGGGACACCGACTGCCACCAGATGATGGAGCTCAACTTGAGCTGACCGACACTGGGGCCTAGTTCAGGGTCACATCTGAACTTACATAAGGGGATATGAGAAGAGAAATTCCTGAATCCTGTTGTCCCCGTAACGAGCAGGGACACAGGGAGTGTTGAGCAGGGACACAGGGCATCACCCAGTAGTGGCCAGCCGGGTGCTTAGACAATGGAGCTACAGAGAAAGAACTGACAACTGTGCTCTTCATGGCGGAGGGTTGGCGGTTCTCTGTGGGCCAGCACTCCAGATCTCTCCCTGGCTGAAACCAGAGAAGGTAAACAATGGAACCCTAACAGAACAGCCAATCACAATGCTCTGAGTATGCTAGATCTGCCAATCACTCAGTTCCTAGTATCTCCCAGGACTGGGATTGAAAAGTTCACACGAGGGCATGCATTTTCTCTCTCTCCTTCCCACTCTCCCTCTCTCTTTCAGCCACCCAACTGCCATTACATACAGCTTAACAAATAATAAAAACAAATGTTTTAAATCTTCTGTAAATCGTAAGTCTTTTCTCTTGTGGCCTTGCCCCTTCTCCAGTCCAGAGACAAGACGAGGGGGCGCAACCAGAGGACAAAGAGGAGCGTGGTCAGATGTGTCGCGGGCAGCGACCTGCCTGATCGCCAATGTTAATGCCTCTCAGTTCGCCGTCGTCATAGTCATCTGTGTCTGAGGAATTGTCTTCCCGGAAGGACGAGCGAGTCACGTCACTGGCTGAGCCCTGCTGGGGGGGGGGGGGGTTGTGAGGGAGAGGAGACAGTGCTTTAAATCTAGTCCATCTGTTTTTACCTGTTTTACCTTGTTTAACCTCCTGTGTTAACCCACAACTGACTAAGCAGCTCATCATTTGATGGAAGACAAATTACATCTGAGTACAATTGAACCCATTTGGGAGACAGAACTGACCTTCCCCTTCCTCCCCTCTCCTCCAACCCTTCCTCCCTGACTTACCGAGCGTACCATTGACTCGCGGAAGGGCGGGCAGACCATGTGGAAGCGCGGGATGGAGACATGGAAGACCTCTTCCTTGTTCTTGAGGCGGTGGAAAGTGTAGTGGCCCTCCATGAACTCCGACGTGGTGGAGAAGGTGGTGCAGCTGGCATACTCGTGCACCTTCCCAGGGGTCATCACAGGGAACTCCCCTGCAGAGGCAGCAGATCAGGGGTTTGCTTAGTATTATTTGTGTGGCTATTAGGCTAACCCTTGGAACAGAGGGGGGAAGCATCACGTCATTTCAATTCAGCAATTCAATTGTTGTGCACAATGTGCAGGCACTAATGCAACAGTGCAGGGGTGTGTACGTGTGTGTGTGTAGGGCTCAGGGGGCCTCAGCTTGGAGGAGGAGACAGGGGAGTGTGTGTGTGAGTGAGTGAGTAAGGTTCTGCAGGTAGTCAGTTTGAGTTGGTAACATCCTGGAGGAGGAGCTGTTTCTGAGTCTGGTAATACAGGCTCGGAGGCTCCTGTTGCTCCTCCTCCCAGAGGGCAGAACATGTTAAGACCTCTGCGCAGGCAGTGCTTATGATCATTATCTTTCATAGCTTGGTACCGGTGATATGCTGGGAAGCCTTGATGACCTGCTGCATGGCTTCCTACGACCTGTTGCATGGTTAGTAACCTATAGCCATGAGGGGAGTTAGCATCATTCGCATTGCATTTAGGTTAACCCCTAGTACTCAATATGATCCCATCAGCCGCAGGACTCACCAACGACACCAGGGCCACGGACCTCCTCCACATTGCCATTGGCGTTTGTGATCTTCCAGTAACGGCTGTCCAGCTGGCAGGCACTTTCAGGCAAGGCCTCCTGGGACATCTCAATCCTGAGCAGGTCAGAATATGGGTTAGGGAAGGGGAGGGACAGAACATTGACATGAGTCACGTCAACATGAGCAGCGGACTCTGAGGACAGATCAATGTACTTCCAAAGAGGCTATTTTTCTCAATAATATTTAGAATGGGTTCATCAAGCTAATTGATCTACCTTCCTGGGGTTTCAGAAGCCTCAGGAAGTAACTGATGCAAGATGGGGCAGGACAGGGCAAGGCTCATTGTGGGTAAGGTACCTGATCCGGTAGGTGAAGAAGAAATGAGGCGGGTGAACTGAGCTGAGCTCTGGGAGGAAGGAGGTAGACACCGACACAGTGATGTCACCCGTGGTGGCCACACATTGCTTGTCATGGACATACCTAAGGCAGTAACATAAACACATTATTGACATTGTGATAACAATGGCATAAGCAGTAGCAAATGACATACTATTGTGACAACAGTACCGGAAGATCTGGTCGCGGATGATGGGGTACTCTCCTGTCACCACATTGTGGACATATGAGGTAAACCACTCTGTGAAGCTGGACCCTGAAGGATGAAAGAGGAAGAGTCAAACATTGTCTGTAGTTGTATTGCAATACATTGATTTATTGAGGAGAAAAAGAGAACCGACCTGTGATAAACATGTCTATAGCTGACGGATCTTGTGCCATTTGATCCTGAAAGAGAGAAACACTCACTTCCATCAGTTTCCATGATCTCTCTTCCTCTAGTTAAACCCTGCCTGCAGTAGCAGGTGAGGAAGCAGAGTACTCTCCCTAGTGGTACAGGGAGGTACTGACCCAAACAGTTGACAACCTCAGCACTAGCGGGTTCATAACTTTTACAGTAGGATCTTGAACCTGACAGCTGAGTTCTCAGACACAGATCTAGTCTACATCAAGAAATCAGAGACCAAGGTTAAAACTTTGTCAGGAGCACAGAGCACCTACAAACCTTTTCTAAAAAGAAGTTAATATTGTAAATCGTAAAATCAAGAGGGTGGGCGGGGCCTTACTGGGCAGTGGTAGAAGATCTCGCTGCGGCCCCGGCCCTCTGTGGCCTCCAAGGCCATATATTGGCTAAGGCCGGTGTGGAAGCAGAAGGTGAGTGGCAGACACTGCCTCATGCCCTTCCTCTGCTGGAAGCCCCCTGCGGCTGTCTCTATGTCCAGCAGGTCCTCTGACCTGTAGTGATTAGACAGGGCCATGCTGCCCATCAAACTACAGGAGGGGGGAAAAAAATGAAGGAGATAAAGAGAATAAATCAAATTAAACAGTAAGAAAAATTTCTGGAAATAGATAAGCAGAGGGAAAAAAGACCTTCATCTGTGTTCAACTGTTCATACATGTCCAAAGTACAAACAAGCAGTGCTGCCACACCAGCAGCCCTGCTACCCACCCAGGCACCACCAGCTTCTGACCGTTGTGTATCCTGTAAGAGCAGCGGTAGTCAGTGGGAAGCTTGCAGCCAATCTGGGCTTCGATAGCATCTAGCTCTTCCTCCTTCGCACCCTCTGCCCAGGATACAAACAGAGAGACTTTCACTGCCTTGCCAGAGATAAACAATTAACAAGGCAAAATGCACTTCTTGTGCAGTTTTATTAGCCATAAAGATTCTGATTAGACTAGCTGGAGTCCTCATGCACTGTGTGTGTGTTCCAGGCCAGGCTGGAGGGAGTCTCACCCTTGAGTGAGGCAATCATCCTGGGACACCTCTGGTCCAAATAGGCTTTCAGTGCATCCCAGGCTCTCTTCAGGATGACGTAGTGATCCATGTACCGACCCAGTTCAGCATAGAACTCCCGGAACAGATCCCTCCATGAGACAGATCGCTGGCTCCTGTCTGACCTGCTCAGTATACACGCATGAATGCACCCGCACACAAACATCACAGGTGATGTGTAAGAATAATGTTGCAAAGAATGACAGGTTAGGTACTAAAAAAACATACAATCATACAAATGATCAGCACAACAATGTATACTTATATTTAGTAGGGTTAACCCCTAACCCTTAGTTGAGCTTAGTCCAGAAGGTGGAGAGTTTAGTCGTATTTACTCACTCAATTAGGAGCCAGTGTTTCAGACACAGCCCCTTCCATAGCGGGTTGTGACTTGACAGGTCGTTGAGACGACGACTGACAAAAGTGCAGCTGATAAGAAAAATGAGATACCAGCAGAGACTAACTGGTTATGATCGAGTAATCTACTGTGAATTCCCACTGTACACTTCGGCCTCTGAGTAAGAGTTTGAAGTGCCTTCATAACTTCCAAGTTCAAATGTTTTCGCTATTTACAGCACTGTCAACGACAAACTATCACAGTTACATGTCACGTATTATTTATTAATTCATCAATTTATTAAAAACAAATTATGTTTCTAATAGTTTAAACTGTGCGTTCTGATTACGGATGGGATTTTGGAAACTATTGTAACATTAAAAGAAACCTTAGCCAGCAGAAACGGAAAGGTGATAATATCACAATTTGTTTACTTTTTATTAAAGGCAGATGGAAGTTAGCAAGCTGGCTAGTGTTGTGTTTAGCACTGCAGCAATGTTTTGACAGCTACTCGTCTAGCTGTAGCGTCACAGAGCTAACTGGTAAATTAACCTACAAAGACATCGTTACTCATTACATGCTAACTATATCATTAAAATTGTATTTGAAGTATTGACCATTACAACACAATCGTAAGAAACATTCATCTTATATGGATAAGCTTGAAGTTTGTAAACAAAAAGTCTCCCAATACCTGTGCCGCTACCTAGCTAGTTTGCTAGCGCTGCTCAAGCGAAGTTACTACCTTGAACAACATGCACTATATGAACTAATATTAATGGTTTGACGATTACTTTGCGATATGCAACAAACGATATTGACATACATACCTGATAAAGTCTCTGAAATCGAGAAATGACAAAATTAACAATAGAGGATCGGAGGGTAAATCGTTCAAGCTTAGCTCCACGGACGCTGCCATTTTGGAACCTGGAGTTTTGGCCCCAAAGTCCCACCCCATCTCTGTGTCAAAGGGGCGTTCCCGCACGCTTTCTTGTTATCAAATAGTCCCCACATGGAGATGGACACGAAAGGTTCGTCGTAGATTATTAAGACTGCAAAGGGTGTCATGTCAATCTAGTTACAGTTGTATCTTAACAAATGCCTTCATTTCTTGTTCAAATGTGACATAAACAGGCAAGTTTCTTCGACAGAGAAACACAGGAGAATAGAACATGATTATTTTAATATATTATTGTTATTATCGATAGGTTCTCATATGGAACACCAGAAGGTTCTTGTAGCATTCTGTACCTATATGATCTGTCTATTTACAACGAACACAGTGTGATGTTTATTTTTTCTCTCTTCCTCGAGATGGCATCAGAGATGAAGCTATGCTTTTTTAATGTTCAATCAAACAAGCCTCGGCTCGACTGCAGTGCCGAAATGCAAAAAAAGCAAATGTTATTGCCTTCACATAACACAGCTGCATAGCCAGTGAACAATATTATTTCAAAGAGATTATTTCGCCATTAAGAAATTGTACTGCTTTGATCAAAAGCAACACATTCGTGACAGACAAAAAGAGTAGAACTGGGTGCAGAGGTCACCAAACCACCCAGTGCTAAAGACAGCAGAGCCATCATGGTGCTGGCACCGCACCTCCAGAACAAGGGGCACAGACAGGCCAAATTATTGTGCCAGATCTAGACCCCAGTCACACATTCAAGGGGTTTTCTCCAGGGAGGTCACCGTTGCCATGGAAACGCTGCATATCTCGATCTGAAGGGGGGAGGGGGAGGGGGCGACCCAAATATAGCAACAGGAGAAGGTCTTCCCCACCTAAGGAGTCCTGTAGACTAAAGCAAAGCCAGAGTCCTCTTCTCTGACTATTTGGATTATCCCCTGCTGGGTGTTACACAGACACACATAGGCTACCTGGGTCTGTATCCCTAGCGCAGCATAGGCTACAGCTTCCCAGTGTGGAGCAAGGAGGCAAAAAGATGGTATGGTGGAGAAGAGAGCGGCGGTACAGATGCAAGGGGGTTGTCGAAGGGATTGGATGGTAAAGGGGAGGGATGGCGAGAAATAGTTTTTGTCAAAACTCTTTTCAGTTGTAAAGCTAACCACCCACACCATTGAACTGCAAGGTGGCTTTGCAGTATTTTTAAGGGGTGGGGAATACAGGGATAGAGACAGAGAGGTGTTAGAGAGGAAGAGCATCAGGGTTTGTTAGCGGACTGGTTTGTAGAGCAGGGCTCTCTCGTCTGACGTCATACTTTGGTTTCTGGGGGCATGGGAGAGAGGGAAGAAAGGGAACGGGGGGGGGGGCAGCAAGATAGATAAAGATCAGAGAGGAAGAGCAGGCAGGGAGGCATCAATGAACAGCACTCATTCTGTCTAAACCAGTCAATCAAACAGCACACTGACACTCTCTCCCCTCTCCTCTGCATTCCCTCTTCGCTCTACCTTCTCCTCCTCTCTCTTCCTCTTCTCCCCTCTCCCTCCCTTTTCACTCTGCTCTCTCTCCCCCTCCCTTTTTCTCACCATCGTCTCTCCTCCTCTTTTCCCTTCTCCCTCCCTTTCCGCTCCTGAATTGATGCAAGTATTAGAGCCAGTCTGCTGCTCTCTCACTCTGCTCCTCTTTGCAGAGAGGAACACACTCTCTCTCTCTGTAGAAGAGAGATACTGAGCCTCTCTATACCTCTCTCTCTCTCCCTCAGTGGAATGCAAGGAGCCAATAGCAGGACTTGAACCTGGATGAGAACTCTGGTTCTCTGTTTAGGTGAAACCTATTGCTGGAATAGTGTTTCTATCTGCTGCAGGATCTCCTAAGCACCATCCCAAACCACTTCAGTCAGTATGCAGCCTGAGGAGGACTAACATAGCTGTTTTGCACCTTCTCCTCCTCCTCCTCCTCTCCTGTCTCCAGTGGTGGAGGTGGTTAACCAGGATGATCTTCTCCATGGCTGCCATACTGGGCGCCACAATGGGCACGGCCTCGGGCGTGCTCACTCTCTGTGGCCTCTCGCTCTTCTGCCGGTCCTGCCGAAGGAGCAAGCTGGAGGACGGAGACGAGTGTGACCCTGAGAAGCCCGCAGCAGGTGTGCTCACCTCCCTGCAACAGGTAAGCTGCTTTACCAGGTACTCTATGAACATTGTCGCAAAAGATGACCCTCTGTCGAACAAATCTGTATAGAACCTTTGTGGTTGCAGATAGAAACATGAGCATTGCTTGTTTTTGGAACCCCAAACAGTTCTTTCCATGCTGAAAAGGGTTGCAGAACCTCTTTCCAGAGAATTATTATATTGTTAAAGGATTAAACAGTGGGAAAGACTTACTGTACATAGTAGGAATATAAATTATACTTAATGTCAAGGCAGACAGACAAACAGACAGACAGACAGACAGGAGTGTTTGTGATTTGCAGGAAATCCTGGTGAGAGGGGCATTAGACGCAGCTGTTTAATGTTCAGTATTCTACAGCTAGAATACACACACAGCATGGGAATCCTCCCAGCTGCATCTATTTCACAGTTATTATGTTATTTCTTTGCTTAATATTGGTTGACTCATTAGTTGCTAATCATGTGTTGCCTGATTAGTGTCTCTTCACTTATAATCTGTCATGGATGAAAAAAAAGATCAAATCGGTTAGGTTTGTCTCTTTCCTATTAATGTGTCTCAATTGAAGCTAAGGAGAGAAATTGCATCTGATTTTATTTCAGTTCTCCCCATTTCCTTTGCTTTAATACATGGTATGACTGGAAAGAGTGATGGAGAATGGAGGATAATGCAGGGTAGACACTATGTTGTGTACTTAGTTTTGTAGTGAACACACCTGCAGATGAGACATATTCACTCTCACACCTGCATGTGTACATGCTCTTGTGAGTGAATGCCTAGGAAGAAACAACATCAACTCCTGTTATGTTAAATGTATGTGTAGACATGGGTATGACATGTGACCTCTGGCCACCAGCCTGAGCCTTAAAAACAGAAACTAAACCTCACAAATGTGATCAACGTGTCTCCTTCCTCCTTCTCCCTCCTCTTCCCTTTTGTACCCCCCCCCCCCATTCACCCGTCCAGTTCAGAGTGGTGAAGTCCACAGAGTCCATCCAGCCCCAGACTCTGCTGAAGTTCCCCAAGATCTACCAACCCAAACCTTCCGTTACCTGCCCTGAGGTCATCAACTACCCCATCCCTGACCCAATCCCTGATTCCGCCCCAGAGGGGTCACAGCAACTCTCACATCCAGAACCCTCAAGCCAGACAGACAAAGGTGGTAACCAAGCAACCAGCAGTTCTGATGTTGCTGTGGTCCCTAGGCAAGGTACATTTTTGCGTGATCTCTCGTGTAACTCTCTCATGTCATCCACACACATATTGATGTGTTCGGTGGTCTGGATACCATGAATCATTTATTGCCCTGTTCCCATAAGAGAGACTCATGTGCCTCCCCTTTCTTTCAGACTCATGCGGGGAGCCTCAGTGTGCTGATGAATCTGCCAATGACACAGTAGTGAGCTCCCTCTTGCATCCCAAGCTGCACTTCTCTCTAACCTATCACAGCCAGGCTGAGGAGCTGCACATCACAGTCATTGAAGGTGAGCCAATAACAGCAGCGTACTCTGGGGAGATTGTGATTTTCCTCCAAACAGAGCAGTGTTTTAAAGACTGGGTAACCAGAGGGTATTGTCTTGAGTCACTAATGCTCCGTGGCTTGTTAATAGAGACCCTGTCCAAACACACACACCATCACACCTGCACAAATACAGGACAGAGAAGCAATCCATAAATCCTAATAGTGGCAAAGTGATGACACACACACGGACACACATACACAAGTGTGATGTATGCATTGGTGTGTGTGGGGGGGGGCTTGTTGGCTGATTCCACATGGACTCTTGGTCGACTGTAGACTGTGCTATGCTGATGCATCTTCCAATGAAAAGGCCACAAGATGCATTTATTTAGCTCTGAGTCTGCTGGGGTCTCCTGTGAGTATTCATGTGCTCTTTATGGAATATGTTAATGACATTCATGACAATAAAGGATAGCCAGAGCTCCTCTTACGACCAATCATGAGCTGCACACTTCACCTGCCATGGTTTGTTTAATATCTGCAGTGGACTCAATTACAGTTCATTAGCACATACTTAGACACACACCCCCACACTCCGCTAATTTATATCCCAGGATCCCAGTTTGGTGCAGTCAGGTGCAGAGAGAAGTTAATCACGAACAGAGATCCTTCACCACTAATTAATTATCAGACCAGGCACAGAAACATAGAGTAGTGTTACATATCAATGAAAAAATTATATAGTTTTGTAAACGGCAATGAACTGCTCTTTTGGACCAGCACAACAGCTGGGCCAACAAGCAGGCAGTGTGTGGGTTTGGTTGCGTCAGCCTTTTTAAGTGAAGCCGTAATAAATCACCAGGAAGTCTGTGAAGTGTTATTTCGTATGAAAAGCCGATCAACTCAGAGAAAGATGGCATTGTTGATCTGTGGCTTATTCTCTAAAGGCATTTTCATAGACCCAAATACTCCATTACAACTTTGGATATTGATAGCATTGATTGAATGCGTATAGTCTCAGAGGGGGATTATAGGCTACAGTGGTGTATACATGTATGCCTATGAGCTGCTGAGCTAAGGTAATTGCATACAACGTAAATGACGTAAAATGACAATTTACTGGCAGCTCTATAAATATATGTGCTTGACTTACTAATTGATGGAAATATGTTACATAAGAAATCACTGACGAAAAGGCATGAGTAAAGGAGCAATACTGGTGGTATGCGCCGCTCTTCCTCCCAGTCCCAACACCTCCCACACCCATAACTTTCCTCCTCCCTCGCCTTCTCCTTGGCAAACTTTGTGGAATCGACGCAAACACACCTAATAGGTGGCATGACAAATATGAAATAGCCTACCAGGAGCATTACTTATTTGTAGGGGTGTAACAATATATAGTGGAACAATATATCGCAATACAAAATGTTTACAATATGTATCGTAGAGTTATGGCAATATTTGTACAATATGATGTCCGTTTGATTCCATTGGTTGAGCGCGCAACTTACTCTGCACCTGCTTGTATTCATTGCATTCACATAAATCGCTTGGAATGAGTTAACTAAATTGTATGTACAACACAGAAAATTATAAAAAATTATTAATGTTTTCGAAATAAATCTGTTAATTGAATTTCAGTTTCATTTAACATTTTCTTCAAAATCTCGTGATACGTATTGTATCGTGAGCTGGATGTATCGTTACACCCCTACTTATTTGACAGCTGCATTGCACAGGAGCGGGTTATAATCGCGCCCATACAGTGTCTTCGCTCCTCTCTGACTGATCAGTCTCCCTTGGCCCCTATCTTATTTTTCTCTCTATCTCCTTTCATACACAGCGGAGCGCGTGACCATATCTCCAGGTTCCGAGGGCTATGTCTCCGGTGTTCTGACATGTGGCTCGTTCCAGCGGGAGGCGCAGACGTCTCGTCGCCCATTGAGCAAGCGTGTCCGCTGGCAGGAGGGTCTGGTGTTCTCCGTGCCCGGCCCGGGGGGATGCCAGGGGGATGGCGAGGTGGCACTGACTCTCCTCAGCTGTGACCGCTTCTCCCACCACGCCACCCTAGGCAGCATGCGCTTCAAGCTAGCGGACGTGGGCATGATGTCTGACTCAGATTGCTGGGTCGACCTGCAGCCTCCCAAACAGGTAAATACATTTCCTCTGGGATTCTAGAGCTTCACTGAGGTCAACCTGGTTAATAAAGGTTCCTAAAAACAATGTTGTATTACCAACAACATATAGGCAACAGTAGATATAGCCTACTACCATACACAGTCAAAACCTCACGTGCATTGGTCCCCACGCACCTATCACAGCTCTTGCCTTTCAAGGTATCCCCAAGACTATTCTGGTCCATTTCTGTCCATCATTTACATGCTTCCGCTCAGTATCATTCAGCATAATGGTCTGTCAGACGCCAATTTCTTCTCTCACTCATTAATATTCAGAGCTACAGTAGTTTAATAGATAGGTTTACGTTGATGGAGATCATTGAGTCATCTGCATGGTTCCCCAAACACTGACCACTAGGCCGAAAACACATTGCCCAATACCCACAAGTGACACTTGGGCTTGTGAGCAGGGTGCTAATTACAGGGGGGCTTAGGGGGGTTTGACCCCCCTAATTAAGACTTGGACCCCGCCAAAAGAGGTAAAAACAGGTCGGGGGGGTCAATACATTTATATATCGTTCTTACCTGTAATTGTAAATATTACTTTATGCCCTGGAGAAGAAGTTGACCCCCCCAATTGTCAGTCACAGCCAAGGCTACTCATTACACAAGATGTTTCAGCATCAACTTGACTAGCCGCTAATCTGAGTGCTTCTGTTTTTAGAGATAAGCGCTTCATATCACCATGGCACCCGTGGGTCTAGTGACCTTTAAATTCTGCTAATTGGATGCTGCTCTGACTTTTCAGGAAGTGTTGGCATGACGTCCATCAAAGGAGTCACCTGAGAGGAGTATAGTAAAGTGTTTGAGTCATCTGGTGTAGATGATGATTAACATGTCATCAACCCACAGCCCACGGAAGCATCTGCTATGTTGGTGGTCCTGACCAGGAGTGTATAGCATACCATTCATATGTGTTCATATAGCATGATGTGAAGCCCTTGTGAGAGAACAAGATAATATCACAGTCCCCTCTCCATGTTTTCTACACTCAGACTTACAAGTAGGTCCTGATTATACTGTCATATATGACTGTAGGAATGTTCGGTTATCTGAAGATTTGGAGTAGCTTACAGAAGAGTACAGTTCGACTCTGACCCTCCCTCACTTTCCCTTCTCTCCCTTATATCCTTGCTCTTCTACAGTCCCTTTGTCTCTCATCTTTAGGCAGCACATTCTAACAGAAGCTCCTCTCCCCTGTCCCCTCTTCTTGTCATCCTCTCCCTCCCTCCTCTCCTTTCCCCTCCTTTCCTCTCCTATGTACGTCATTAGAAACCCTGGAGGGTAGTGTTCCTGTGTTCCAGGGAAGAGCAGGGAGGCCTGCCAGGAATCACGAACACAGAGGGAGGGAGGGAGGGAGGGAGGAATGTGATAAATAAAACATGCTGGAGATAAAACAGGAGAGCGGAGGGCCGGAGGAGAGGGAAAGGTGCAGCTTGGAGGGGAGGGTCGTGACGCAGTGCAGTTTGGAGGGGAGGGTCGTGACGCGGAGTTGTGTGTGATACCGGCTGTGACGCAGTTCTGTAGAACGAGGTTCATCAATAATGTATCAGACTGAGCTCATACAGAGATGTGATCTCTCCTTTGACTGCTCTCTCTCTCTCTCTTATGATCACAGATGGCCAGGGTACACATAGATTCATATAGAGGTTCTGGAGATTACGTACATACTCATACACTAAGACACACACATACATACACCTAGTTTTGGCAGCAGTGATAATGATTTAGTTGTGTTAGTTGTCTCTGTACAACTGTTAGGAGCAGTTTTCATCTTCAGGAAGATGACGATGAGATCATATCAGAGATGATAACTGTGCTCTCCAGGCTGAAGGGGGAGTGGCTGAACACAGATCTGTATAACTAATCTCGGTCTTTTCATCTGTCTGTGAAAGGTCAGCTCACTATCAAACTACGATCCAGACATCCTCCATTCTGTCATTCTCTGTCTGAACCAGTCTCCTTGTAGTCAGAGCACAAGAGCATCTGGATATAAGAGGGATGTATAATGATAGTTATGATGACAATGACGGGAGTGATGAAGCAGGACTGAACTGACTCACAGACACACTAACCAATCCTTTCATTTCCAGTCAGACTGTGTCCTCCTCAAATGATGATGACTGTAATCATGATGTATACCCTATAATGTAATTGATGAGAGCACAATGTCATCTTTACATTTCTCCTGATGTGTCTAGCCTACGCACCCAGTCCCTTTTCATGTGGACCAATTTAGAATGCATTACAGGACTACACTAGCAGGTGAATTAAATGCAATAACTACAGCTGCAGTTGTGTGGTGTCTCCAGCAGGAGGTGCTGTCTGCAGGGGAGCTCCTGTTGTCCATCAGCTACCTGCCTGCAGCCAACAGACTGGGTGTGGTTGTCATGAAGGCAAGAGGACTGCCGTCTGACAAACTTAAAGATTGCATAGGTACCGTACCACCACTGATTTACACTCACATACGTAGGTAATTAAGTCGATTCGGATTTATAATCCTGAATGTGTCTTCTAACCCTCCCAGACCTGTCAGTCAAGCTGACCCTGAAGCACCAGATCACCAAGCTGAAGAAAAAGCAAACTCGGAGAGTGAAGCACAAGATGAACCCCGTCTGGAATGAGATGATGATGCTGGAGGTTCCCAGGGATCTTCTGACTAGGTCCAGTCTGGAACTTGAGGTCCTGAACCAGGCAGGGCAGGGCCAGGGCACAACCCAGAACCAAGCCCAGTGCCTGGGTAGGTGTCAACTGGGCCTCCAGGCTTCCAGCACTGGCCTGCAACACTGGCAGCAGATGCTAGACAACCCCCGCAAGCAGATTGCTATGTGGCACCCCCTCAACACCTAATAACCTAATCACACACCCCTGACATAACCTCATATATCCCCTTGATCTGAAACAAATACCTCCAACTAACCCCCCCCCCCCCCGGAACAAATACCCCTCTATACATCTCTCACATGGAACACATTTACCTTAATTACCTTCTACTCTTGATACATACACCATAACACACCTAACTAACCCTCTATACCCTATGCGCTAAAATGATGAGACAAACACCACAGTACCTATCAGCTACGGTGCAATATGCTACCCCTTCTCTGTAGCCGGAACCACAACGTTTCCACTCAACCTGGACACCTGAGACAACCTCAACATTGTCCACTGTACCACATCACCTGTTCATCAAACCATACCATTCACTCATGCTGGTGTCATTTATCTTTGATGGCACTTTCAAACATGGGACTTTCATCAGAAAACGGAACTGGACCGAACAAATGGATGGAATCCTATAGACCTGGGTCATGACCGAATACAGTACTTAACACTTCATACATTTCAAGACTGACATTTTATACATTAGTCCTATCATTATCACAGTAGAATACATATGTATACTATATTTCTGTACTATTACTGGCTCTGATGTCTTTGCAGTAGAATCTGTGCGTTGTAGAAGTTTGGTAACTGATGGTCTGTAGATGCTGTAGAACTATCAACAATCAGCTATCCGCTAACCTAAACCTTGACCCCCAGTTGAATATCCACTGAGCTGCTTTTGATAACGTGATTTTACTACATTTGTACACGTCCGCACACTATCAATTGTGCACCTCATTGTCTCAACACGGGTGACGTCTTAATAATGTGATACGTCCTGATGGATGAGCGCTGAGTTGTTACACTGTCTCATCTCAGTCAATATAGGGACCCTCCAAATAAAGTGTGCCTGTTCAGAGTACAGAGAGCTTCGACGTATGTTGGTAGTACTGTATCAGAGCTACAGTGGTCTGTCTGTTTAATATAGTTATGGTTTTACAGATTAGATAAGGTTACACACCAGGTGTCACACTGTTCGTCATGTGCTGTTGCAGTATTCCTTTGGTCATCCTTCTAGTCATCAACAATCCCTCTATATGAGGGTGTACATATTATCAATATATGCTGATTGTATCAATTATAGATTTTGTAATGAGCTTTGTAGTGATGGTTATTTAAGCCTGGGCCTTTCCAGGCTAGTCTATCCATCATGTGGCTGTTTAAATTAGGTGTAGTGGTGGGGAGTGGGAGGGGGGGAGGGGGGTTTAAGCACACTCACTTGATGGATGTGCTTGCCAGCCAATACATTTGCTCTCCCTCTCCTCATCTGAATACTCAATCAGCATGTATATCATCTGTGGCTTTCACAGCCTCTTTGCATGGTTGTTACTTTGAAGTCTCTGCGGTTTACGTAACACGCAGGTCCATTAGGTTAGTGCAGCAACAACAGTAGATGCTTTCTGCTAGTGAAAAACCAACACAACGCTCAAAGCTATGATGACAAAGACATTTAATTTCCATCAACTGACTTTCACCAACTGACTTTCCCATTCTGGAGTAGGCAAAAACAATGAATGTTGTAAGAGGTCAAACTTTGAACAACTTAAAACCCGAATGTGTGAAATTAGAAAAAGCAACCTTCATGCATTTACAAATGGATATAACCTGATGCTTTCTGTCCTCGTTCTGCTAAACTAGTATGAAGACCATTACAGTAGTTCAATGTCTGTTCTAAAGCAAACTGAACAGCTAGCCTAAAAAGGCTGTTATACAGGTAACTCCCAAGTATGGTCTGGTCACTAATATACTGCTTCACTGTTCTGTTGTACAGCATATCAGTGTTGAGTCAGTACTTATCTTATCCTCTGTTACACTGGCATACTCCACTGTCGTCCATCTTGATTTAGAAAACACTGCAGTATCTCAGTTAATAAAAGTGTTTTTAGACCCAACTTGTGCTTCTTTTAATAAAGTGCTCAGTTATAAAACTGTTATATTCTTTTTGATCAGCATCGTGACTGCTACAGCCAACTGTTGTAGAGTGAACATATTATGTGTTTTTTAAGTTACAGTAGGAATGAGTCATCTTTAGTCCGGCCAGGTTGTGTTTCCTGGTAAATGGTGGACAAGTATTGACAACTATTGCAGCATATTGAACAACAACACAGCCAAGCTCTGCTAATGATGACCCATTATTTCCATGTAATGGGTAGTAGGCAGGAGACAGCAGGCTGTAAGAGACAGAGAGCTTCTGTCTGTCTGGTTCTGCCTGTGATCTCTTTTTTCTTCTCTTTTTCTCTCTTTTTGTCTTTTCTGTCTCCTGCTCTTACTGCTGTTGCTGTCTCTCCTTTCGCACCATCTTCTCCCTCTCTGGGTGTCTCTGTCACTGGCCTGCGATCGTCCTCTGCTCCAGCCCATTGTTCTCTCGCCCTTGTTGGGTCTAACTGATGTCTCTCTGTTGTCTTTCTGTTACCATCCCTCTGTCTCTCTCTCGTCGCCCTCTTCCTCCAGAAGCAGACGCATCTGAATGAATAATTAGTGAATCCAATACACATCTTATAAAGTGGAAACTATACTCCAGGCAATCTCCTTCTGTATTTCCCCAGGCTGTGCATGCAGACAAAATAGCATCTCAAAGTCATTGAAATCAAACCGAAAGGTTTATTTGAGCCAATAAGGTCACAGGGGAGTTGAAAAACGATTTATAGACCCGAGGTCAGATTTCAAGGAACCTAGATAAAGTACCACGAGCCAATACCTTGGGTTTAGCGTCAGATATCCTAGCATGTAAAGAGCCTCTGGGTCCATGAACATATCAGTCAAAGTCTCATACTGCGTCTAAAATGTACTGCATGTAAAAACAAACTGTCACGTCAGCAAAGAGTCTGTTTGATGTTCAGAGTGAAAATATGTGAAACAGCTCACACTGTAACATCAAACTACCAAGGGTGGTGTAACCAGGGAGGAAGGGGGAGGAGTTTCACACTTTCTTCTCAGCCTTCATGGTGTGGATCAGCTCCCTCATCACGTTCATGCTCTCAGAATGCTGCTCCCTGAGGAGAGTTCTCAGCTGGTCATACCTTTCCTCCTCTCTCCGCTCTCTCGCTTCTTCCCTCCTCTGCCTCTCCTCCTCCCTCCTCTGCCTCTCCTCCTCCCTCCTCCTGTCCTCCTCCCTGTACCCCTGCAGCACCTCCAGGATGTCCGTCATCCTCCTCCTCCTTTTCTGACCCAGCAGGAGGTGCTGATCCCTGGGTGGAGAGGGCTGGGAGGGCATAGTGGAGCTGGAGGAGCAAGTGGAGGTGGAGGGGGGCAGATAGGGCTCGGTGGGACTGGCGGGTACCTCCACTATGTGTAACAGACTCTGGCTGACTCCATCTTCCTCCACCTCTGTGTCTCCATCTGCCTCTCCATCTATGTCTTCATCTCCATTTGCATCTTCATCCATCTGTCCATCTCCATTTACCTCTCCATCTATGTCACCATTCATTATTGGCTCTGCTTGTCCCTCTCCCTCAGCCCCACCCCCATCTGGCCCTGGCAAATCACCGGACAGTGGGAGGTTGAGGCGGTGGCCAATCAGGTCGTGGAGCTGTTTAAAGCAAGGTGGGGGGCGTGGCCTCCTACGCTTGGAGGCTGAGTTAGAAGCAGAATTGAAGACGGTCCTGTGGGGGTCATGGTTCAAAACATAGTCCCTGTAGGCTCTGGAGAGGTTCCTCCACTTCTGGAAGCATCTCTGGCCCGCCTGCTCTGGCACCGGACTCAAGGGGAACCCCTGCTCCCGCAGACGACTCGCTATGATCTCAAAGATGCGCTTGGTTCTGGTCTTGTTGTCGCGGATCAGCCCTTGGATCTCAGCAGAGGCATACAGCTCCACCAGGGCTTCAGTAGCCTCAAGGTCCAGGCTGGTCACCTTCCCTTCCGACCACACCGACACCACTCCTCCATCTTGCACAGCACCCTCCTCTGCTGCACGGGGAGCGGAAACAATGGGTATAGAGAGGCAGAGGAAAAAGAAAAGGCATTGATGGGAGGGTGGGGCATAAGGGAACCAGACAGGAGGGGAAAAGGGAAGCAATGATGAGTAGAGAGCAAGGCATCAGTTTAAGACACAGACTCTGACTGTAATATTAGCTGAACATGACCCACGGAACTTACCTCTTTCCTCCCCCAGCCACGATCTTCTCTTCCTCTTCTGTTGCTGCTTATTGCCCCTCCCCCTCCCTCGGCCCCTTTCCCCACCTCGCCCAACCCCCATGTCTTCCTGGATGGGTCTGGCTCTGCTCGACTTCCTGGTCTGAGCCTCTGGGTCGGAGGAGCCAGCCTGAACCCTGAGCTCTGCCTCTGAAGATGACGAAGATGATGAAGAGGGAATGCTTAGGTTGACCGTCTGATTGGACGGAACCACAATAGCGTAGAGAGGCAAGGTAGGGGGCGGAGCTACATTTTTGGACTTGACCTTAGCCCCGCCCCAAGCAGAGCAGTCTGCAGCGGCAGCAGCCATCTTGGAGCTGAGCCTCTGGCCCATAAGGGCATGGAACTGCTGGAAGAACTCGGGCTGCTTCCTGCGGCTGCCGTCCAGTTTCTTGTTGGCCAGCAGGTAGTCCCTGTAGGTGCGTTCCATGTTCCTCCACTTCTGGAAGCAGCGCTTCCCTCCCTGCCAGCCTGCCTGGCTCACCACGAAGCCCTGGGCCTCCATCCGACCCGCAATCACCTCAAACACCTGCTTAGTCTTGGTGGTCCGGTCACTTAACAGAGCCTGGATGTCCGGTGAGCCGTAGTGCTGGATCAGTGCCAGCGTGGCCTCGCGGTCCCTCGCAGTCACGTTCCACGGACTGGACCACACTGGGCTGTCCTTCTCTATGGATGGGTGTTGGTGGTGGTGGGGTTAGGGGGGGGAGGGGGGAGATGGTCCTGATCATGCATCTGATTATTTTATCACAGTGTCAGAGCTCCATCTGGTGTCTTGAAAGGAAATTTGAATATTGCATTTTATGAAATGGATAAGTCCATCATTTTTAACATACTGTGTGTATATTATTTGTACGTAGAGGTGTATGCATGTGTATCTATTGTATACAGGTGTGTATGTATGCATATATATGTGTATATGAGTGTATGTTACCTGTGTTCAGGTTGTTGACTGTGTCCAGGGACATGCTGTGAAGTCGGTCCATGTACTCCTGGCTATATCCGACCCTCAGTCTGTCTCCCACCGCTAGCTCACGGCTCACCTGGAAGTAGATGTGCTCGCCATACTGGAACGCCGTCAGGTTACGCTCGCCCTCCTCCGAGGAGGTGCGAACATACCTGCATACAAACACAGTGTTGGTACCTTAGCTAGTAGTGTATGTTTGAGCACATGTGTGCATGTGTGAATGTATAACCCTACCTCATCCAGTTGGCCTTAGTCTCATCACTGCCATCTATAGAGCGATAACAGTTGTTCTCATCCACCAGCTTGAGAGAGGAAAAGTAGAACAACACTTACCTTTCATGGTAAGAGCAGTTAAAAACACACACGATGGAAGGATGGAAGGAAAGATGTAATGAGTAAAAGAAATGATGGGATTGAAAGATGTTCGGCAGTTCACTATCAGCCTTTTGTAAATCAGTGTATATCAGAATTTGTTTATATGATGTATATTTTTTGATTGATGCATTTTCTGTTTCATTTTAATATTATTTTGTGCTATTATAAAAAATATATTTTGTATTGTTATTAAAGTATTTTTTAATGTACAAAGGGGGATATGTTTTTATTCAGTTAATTGATTTGATTAAAAAAATATATAAAGGCAAACTAATTAGTTATCGTCTTTCACCCCTCCTACCAATCTACATCGATATCCGTTGAAAAAAATCTATATTGGTCTACCTCAAAAAGAAACATGCGAATCCAAATAGTTATTTAAATAGTAAATAGTTTTGTCCCAGACTTCAGATACTCACCATCCAGGAGAAGAAGCCAGAGGACTGGTCCTGGGCCACAACCTCTCCTTGGTAAGGTCCAAATAGCACTCCCCGGTGAAGGTCCGGGGAAACACAACACACGTCCACCTCTCCGCCCTCCTGGAGCACCTCCACACCGCAGGGTGCTGTAAGTGCTGCACGGTTAGGCACGCCGACGGGAACCGGGGTGTCTGGCACAAACACCGGGGGGCCGTGAGTGGGGCACTCATCCACAAAGTACTCCTTACAATCCTCGCAGACTGGGCAGAGACACAAAATACATGTAAGAGGTATGTCTGAGAGCAAGTGATGTTGCGTCAAACGTTTCCAGAAAGGTGCTCTCTTCTCCAGCAGGATGTGCTGAAGGTGGTACTCACACCAGAGGTCCAGTCTTTGGTGTCTCTCTATGGTGAGAAGCAGCTGTTCCACCCTCAATCCCTGGTCCTGGTCCTCTGCTTCGTTCTGGAACGACTCCAACTCCATTTCACTGTGGGATGAATTGAGTTGCAAAGAGAAGTTAACTAAACAGATATGATTTCATTAACACACAACCTCGCTACAAGATATGGGTAGGTTCTCCTTACTCTGTGGAGCAGAGTTGTACATCTGTGGAGACATGGTGGTTCCGAACAACTAAGGACTCTGCCATGAAGCTGGTGACTGGTCTCTCCACAACCGGTAAGGTCCCCTCCGGCCCAGCCTCAGTTTACCATGGCATTGCTACCTGGCAACAGAACAGCAATACAGATTATGGAAGCTTTGGAAAATCTGTATTTAAAAAAGATCTATACTAAATCTCACCGTGACCGCAGGAGCGCACACCTGCAGGACGGTGGTCCTGTACATCGCGTACTTACTACTCAGTATTGCTTGAATATGTCTTATCTATAATACACAATTTTTAAAAACCTAAATTGTTTTTGTAACACAATTTAAAGCTTAAATTGCATGCAACTATTAAGTAGTTAACACACTTGCAAGCGTATTTAAGGTTTCGTATGCCAAAAATGAATATAGGACATGTTTCCTTTCGGACTGTTTAAACGGAAACTATTATAACTTCCGGAAATTGTGCTTTTGGCTGGCGAACGATAATATTCCCGGAGTTTTCAAAGGAAAAAACTGTTGCTAAGGACTGATCCAGACCCTGAATATACCCTGGGTTAGTCGAAATTATTTCACATGCTGCTGTCAAGCAAGCAGCCTAATGTAAAGTTAGAGCGATAGTATCTTTATATTGATGCCATGTAAACGTGTAGTGCGGAGTGCTAGCTCGGAAGCTATCTAGGGACGGGTTGTTGTATGCGACCGTTCACCCATTTACACAGCTATCTGGCTGTCGTTACCAAATGAACAATTAATTATTACGTGGTCCAAAGCCATAACTCCTGCCGTTAAACATGGTAGATGCTTGCACATTTAGTCTCATACACATATGTAATCACTTAGCTAGCTACAGAGTAGGCTTGATATCGTAGCATGCTGCTGCTGTGCACTGCTGGCTGCAACTTGTGACTGTATTATTCTGTGCTGGGTGCCGTGCACTTTTTCTGAATGATAAGCTTACCTAACTTTACAGCCCCGACTTCCTCTTTACTATTTTTCGATCCCAGCTATTCAGCTATTTTATATTGTAACTAATGAATTGCAAATCTTAGTGAACATAAGTGAGCCGGGTGGCATTCATATAACCGCCCCATCTCAATGACGCGCATGCTCCTGGTCCTGCGAGCAGATATGACCAGCCAAACAGGATAGTGGCCAACGCAACGACATAAATAAAAAAAAATTGTTCAACTGTCAGTTGCCACCACAACGTTAACCGATAATGAGTAGCCCACATACATGGCTGCATGACTTCACGTTATATGTTTAAGATAAAAGATAAAGTGAAAAATACAGTGTATTTGATTTTATGACTTGATCTATGTTGTGTGTATGTGTTTGATGTATTACAGAGAGCGTGATGGAGTCTCCAGGTGGCACGACCGGGTCATTAGACCAGGCCTTCTACCTCCACAGCATGCTGCGGTCAGTCCCCAGAGGTCTGGCAGTGGGGCCATCCCTGGCCAATGATGGCCAGCTTGGACTGTGGTGTGTCAGATGTGCAGTGCCAACAGGTGCCATGCTGGGGCTTGAGAACGAGGCCCAGGCCCACTGTCATGGGGAGGGCAAGAGGGAAGAAGAGGTGGGTCTCTGTAGGCAAAGACCTTGATAGATTTGTGATCTGTGGAGGCATAATTGATACAATATTTTGAAACATATAAAAGCGTAAATAACAGTTTTAGAGGAAACACTAACAAACGTCTCTTTATATCAACAGTAGGATGTAAATACCAGTACATTCCAATGGAAAAATTGATACATTTAATTTGGTCCTTTTGTGTTTCATAATCTCGTCTTCATAGATGGATGGAGAATGGCAAGGGGTGGTGAATGGGCCTCTCTGGGACCAGTTCTACTGGGTCAGGTACAATTAAGAAACTGGTGATCTAATCCAAACTCAGTAGTCATTCTAAGAGACACAATTTCTGTGATCTTGCCCTGTAGGTTTGCCTGCAATGCCAAGGGGAAGGAGGAGAGGAATGTGACAGTCCACCAGCTGGCTGAAGGTCTCTTTCTGAGGGCCTGCCAGGACATATCCCCAGGGACAGAACTCCTTCTCTGGGTTGGGGAGTCCCAGACTTTGCCTGAACCCCTAGAGAATTCTGGAGGAGGTCAAACTGGGCCAGGTACACCACTAGGGAAACTTCGAAAACAGGAAGCCCCTCGAAGCTCCAGAAAGGAGACAATTTCTGCTACCAATCCAGTGGTAGTGGAGCAACCTTTAGTCTGTGGAGGAAGTGTGTCGTACACCAGTAAAGATGGGGACACTGCACGTTCTTGTCTTGAGGAAGAGCCTGAGAAAGAGGAGGATGAGATGGAAGAGGAGGGGGAGGATGACGATGAGAGGGATGAGCTGGAGAGGGAGGATGAGAGGAGTGAGAAAGAGGGGACGTGTAAAAGCCAGACTCAGATCAGGAGGAGCAAACCTCTTATGTACAGGAGGAAGAGGAGGCCCACGAGGAGGAAAGAGAAGGAGCGGCTGGAGAAAAGTGGAAGGACAGAGGACAACAAAACCACGGCGCAGAATGGAAGAGTGGATGGGTTTAGAAGCATCAAGGTAGAAAGTGTTGCTCTCGACAGAGCTGCTTTTCCAACTCTGTTGCTGCCTGGGGCTGAATCAGGGGATCTAGGTGATCAGGACCAAGCCCAAGGTCCCACAGCTCCAGCCCCTAGGGCTAGTTCTCGCCTGGCAGCCAAACCCAGGAAGGTGCACTCATTACTCAGCCACATCAACCACCAACTCCAGGAGAGTCAGAGTAGGTCTCTGGGAGATCAGCAGGGGACCCGACAGGGTTTACCCAGAGGCAGGGCAAGAAACCAACATCCAGTGAGTAGTCATACAGATAAAGATAGACCAATCTCCCAAGATAAGTCTGTACAGAAGAAGACAGAGCCAGATTCTACGGATCGGTTTCAGTTTGACACCAGGGAAAGGAGGTATAGATGTGACCAGTGTCCCAAGAGCTTCTTCCAGCTGTGCCACCTGAAGAAGCACCAGTTCACCCACTCAGGCTTCAAGCCCTACTCTTGCTCCGAATGTTCAAAAACCTACAGCTCCCAGGAGAACTACAAAGCCCACATACTGATGCATCGTGGAGAGCGGCCATTCAAGTGTCAGCAATGTGACAAAAGCTACGGGGTGAAGAGAGACCTCCGGGAGCATGAGGTGCTCCATACCGGCCAGCGCCCATTTGTGTGTGACATTTGCGGCAAAGCCTTTGCTCGCAGGCCCTCTCTCCGGATACACCGGCAGGCTCACCGGGCCAAGGAGCAGAACCAACCACCCGTCAAAACCTGCTGCCCAGTCTGCTCCAAGGAGCTGGCCAGCTCTGGTTCCCTCAGGAACCATATGCGTCTGCACACGGGCGAGCGACCATACCCCTGCCCACATTGCGGGAAAACCTTCCGCCAGCGTGGAAACCTGCAAGGACACCTGCGCATCCACACAGGAGAGAAGCCTTACAGTTGTGTGCACTGCGAGCAGAGCTTCTCCCAGGCCCCTGAGCTGCGCAGGCACCTGATCTCCCACACGGGGGAAGCCTACCTCTGCCCTGTCTGCGGTAAGGCCCTGAGGGACCCCCACACCCTGAGGGCCCACGAGCGCCTGCACACCGGGGAACGGCCCCATCGCTGCGAGGAGTGTGGGAAAGCATACACCACGGCCACCAAGCTGAGGCGCCACATGAAGTCTCACCTGGAGAAGCGTCCATACAGCTGCCAGACCTGTGGGGCCGGATACACCTTGATGCAGAGCCTGGTGCGACACCAGCTGTCCCATCGCCGGAAGGAGGAGAGGACCGGGGCTGGGGAGCTAGAGGATGCTCTTGCAGCTCTGGAGGCCAGTCATCCTCGTCCTACGAGGGGCCGCCCCAGGAAGACCCCTCGCAGGGCGGTGGACAAGACCTGGGATCAGCCTCCGGATCTGGGCCTGGTGGAAGAGGGAGAGGACCAAACAGTGCTGTATGTCCAGACTCTGGATGACCTAAGTGTGTCCAGTTCAGGACAAGTTATTCTTGGCACGTCAGACTCTGCCCTCTCTGTCAATGGGGTGGTCTTAGAGGAAGGGGCTGGACAGCTCAGCCAGGAATTGCTCGAGATCATTGTCTCAGACTCTAACGAGAAGTGCATTGTTGTCCGGGAGCACAAGGCCCACGGTAACCTGGTCATTCTACAGGGAGACAATGGACTCAGTTCTGTGGCCCAGACCGTCGAGATAGAGACGGGCATCTAGCGTTAACACGTACACTGTCCTCTTGTGCAGTTCTCCATTCAGCTCTGTTTTGGTTGAAAGGTTTTTGTAGTTCAGCTTTGAAGATTGTGAATACAATGTATGAGATGTAAACTGAGAGCCTCTGTGCTGATCAATTTAAACCTTGACAAGCATCGAACAATTTGTTCATACTTTGTTGATCTATAAATGTTGCTACTTATGATTCAAATATATTTTATGAACAAGTTATAAGGCAAATAAAGAGATGTCAAACATCTCATTTACAAATGTAGTCACAAGCCATTTACAGATTATTTAAGCATCAACAAATGTTTGTAAAATGCTTAACATAGAAATACTTTACAAATGCTTCACCCATGTTATTAATCATCTTAAGCAATTGGTCCTAATAAACTGCTGTTCTCTGTTGGAGAACCAGGATGTTACATTGAATCAAATTTACACAGCCCTTTTTTTCCAACAGTATCACTGAGAGATGATCATAGATTGGCATCTAAACCCTCAAGGATGATAAGAAAAAATCCCAGGAAAACTAGAAGAAAAAAAGAAACCTTGGAAGCAGGTGTTCTGCTTACTTAAAGGGATCTGCAAATATTGACTCAAAAGTGTTGAACCTTGTCACCCATTGCTGGTTTGCACCAGATGTTCCTTTTCAGGACAGTGTGATGTCTGAAACTATGACAGCTTTTACATTTCACTTGCCTCAGAGATGCATCATTCAGAATGACTATGTTCTAGTTCTCTGTTGTAAGGGACCAAAATACGGCAGACTTCAGAATGAGCAGGAAATGTTGAAAGCTACATGGCTTCAATTGAGTTAACCACACAGCTTTGATCAACTTGATTTCCTCAAACTTTCATAACTGACAGACATTTCAACCAACAAAATGACATACAAAGAAAATGTTTTTGTGCTTTTATCCATGCATCATTCTGTATTTGAAAGGTAAATATTGAATCTTTTGGACAGGAGTCAGAAGCAGACAAGTCAATAAATGTTTCGGTTTGTGCAATTTGTGTGTGTGCGTGGGTGACACGTTGTGTTAATGGATACAGTACCGTAGCATTGTGAGAACATTAAAATGACAGATATTCTTATTTTCCTCTTTGTTTTTTCATAGTCAAGGGGTATGTAGACAGACCAGAGAAAATAGCTCTTATGTAACTGGTGTAGCTAGCCATGATAGTAGCACAAAGAGTGTTAATTATACAATTATAACCGGGGGGGGGGTTAACTTCTTCTCCAGGGCATAAAGAAATATTTACGATTACAGGTAAGAACGATATATCGACCCCCCCAACCTGCTGTTTCTACCTCTTTTGGGGGGGGTCCAAGTTTTAATCAGTGGGGTCAAACCACCAGAACCCCCCCCCCCTAATTTGCACCCTGGTAGCACATCCATTTCAATACACGTTTGATAGTAGACCCATGATAGAAGTGAGGTTGGTTGACCCCTGAATTGATTCTGTTCAATATTAACCAGCAAGCTCTGGGGGGAGTGAGAGAGAGAGACAGAGGGCAGGGAACAGTAGTCAGACAGAACAGAGGAGACGTGATGTCCTAGGGGTTGCTCCACACACATCATGGCTAATATAACTCCATCTCTACTTTTCACTCTCCTGCTCTCAGTTCTCCAGATTACTCTTTGTGATGACGGTAAGATTGATAATCGAAAACTGTTATGACTGTGACCTGATCAGTCCAGTCAGAAAACATGTAGTAGGATAGGGTGTTACATATGTATCCCTGAGTGTGAGTTACTCTCCAAGAGTGGGATTGTGTGAATTGAATCATCGGTATTGTGATTGTGTGAGTTCCATCTCAAGTTGTGTGTATGCAGTGTTTCTGGACAACAAGAGGGCATCACAGGTGTTGGTGCGAGCCAGGAGGGCAAACTCCTGGCTTGAAGAGGTTAAGCCGGGGAACCTGGAGAGAGAATGCATTGAGGAGATCTGTGACCACGAGGAGGCCAGAGAAGTGTTCGAGATAACCGACCTGACGGTGAGAAACATCACTGGAACTGACTGTACAACGTCTGGGCATGTGGAGAGCATGGGCAGGCTTAACATGATAAAGAATAATTGTATCGTTTTTGGTGCTTCCCTCCTTCTAACTAATCCAATCATGTATTCATCTTTGTTTGCTTCAGACAGCGTTCTGGGTAACTTATCAGGGTAAGCGTGTTTTCCTCTTCTTCTTGTCTATCAAATACTTAACACTCATACTGTGTGCAGGTACTTAGTCATAACGAGCAGAGTAAACATTAGGTATTGAACTAGGAACAAAGTACAGCCGGACTGATTGCCTCACAATAGGCCTTGGTCGATTACGTTTTAGGTAGACTACATTTGTGTTGCTTAATGCAACACAATGAATGTATCCATATCAGAAGAACTAGGTGTGAGACAAATCTGATACACACTGTAGTCAAGAGCCGACAAAAGTAGAGATGTTAACATGCCTTGGTTGATATCAAACCAAAATCAGAGAAAAATGATTACAAATAATTTACAAACATTCATGATGAACGCTAATTCTGTATTGCTAGGATTGGTGGTGGATACAGTAGCTGTGGTGTTTCCTGTTCCTCTGTGTTATGCCGTAATGTGAGTTTACTCATGTACTCCTGTAATCCAAGTACTGTGTTTTACTATGGCATTTCAGACTGTGAAGGCACCTCTCTAAAGAGGACTAAAGACAACATACAGGTGGTGAAAAGATGTGTAGAAGGTAAACAACTTGACCATGACATGGTAAAACGCACACTGCAGAATAAAGTTGGGAAAGTTCAGATTCCTTGTAACAAATTATAAATAATTTGTACATTGTTAAAATAGACAAATTATTTTGTGATTTCTCTATTTGAATAATGTACAGTGTGCACAAAATGTACTTGCTTGAGAGAACTCAAGGTAAGGTTTTCAGTAGCTGAATATGTGTACATGTGTGTCTTCTCCAGGAGAATGTGTTGTAAGTACAGGGCTGAACTACAAGGGCAATGTGAGGTTCACCTCGTCTGGAAAGCTGTGCCAGTACTGGAGTAGCAACTTCCCCCACCTGGTGTATGTCAACTCTATCATAACCTTACCTCCATGATGTAAATCACAGGTGGACACTAACCTGTCATCCATGATGTCTTAAGTAGCTGTACTGTACTAACCTGTCATCCATGATACACGATGGAAGCTCTCCAGGAACATGGTTGGAATGTTCTGGATTAGAAGCTATCCTATTAGAGGCTGTTCTAATTAAAAGCAGTCCTGATGTGAGACCTGACATGAGGCTGTACTTTTGTCTCACTGCAGGGAGTTTAATGCCACTGTGGATACGAATTTGAAAGAGAACTTCTGCAGGAACCCAGACAGCAGTCCTCTGGGCCCGTGGTGTTACACCAGGGACCCAACAGTCAAGAGAGAACCCTGCACTGTCCCCATCTGTGGTGTCTAATTCTGACTTATTCTCGCCTTCCACACTGAACACAGTTGGACATGATACCAAAAAATCTAGAATACCCTCAATGTACCACCGTGGGGAGGATGGGGGTCGATGTTCTTTTCCCTGTGAAGATGCTGTCATATAATTAACATATGGCCTGTTCAGTGTGGGCTTGTGCGAAGAGGGAGGGGCTATGTGTGTTAAGTCTGACTGCTTCTTTCCCTACAGGTAAGGTATTTGTCCCTTCCCCACCTCCGGCTGTGCAAAGCACTAAAATGTATGCTCAGAAGAAGGATTGCCTCTCCAACATTGGGGTGGACTACATTGGCACCCTCTCCACCACACTGCAAGCCCGAACTTGCCTGCCCTGGACTGAGCCCTCTGTCCAGGCTAGGATCAAGGGTAAGGGCTTTATCCCTGAGGTGAAGCTAGACAAGAACTATTGCAGGAACCCTGATGAAGACCCGGAAGGGCCATGGTGCTTTGTGGAGAAAAACGGGACAACCGTAGAGTACTGCGACCTGGAGCTTTGTGGTGAGTGTTCATTTGTCTTCTGATAGTGGGAATCAACATGCGTTCAAGTGTCATTAGAGAGCATGTGTGTGTATGGTACATATCAGAAAACCATTCAACTTATAGTAACCAACCTTTGGTTGGTCCTTGGTCGATGGGTTATGTGTACAGTAAGAGGTCTCACCGTGAGAGTCAAAAGCTGTTTGCTGTGTTTCAGATAACCCCATAGATAACTATCAGGATAGTACAGGAGGCAAGGAGAGGAGTGTTCTTTCTGGCCCCAGGAAGACCTTCTTCAGCCCACGTTCTTTTGGCAATGGAGAGCTGGGTGGGTTCTGAGCTGACATGATTTATTTGGCTTTATTGCCATGGATACAAGTCGATGTTATGTGAATCTGTTATTGTGTGTGTTTGTTTGTTTCTGTGTGATGGGGTGATGGTATGCTTGTGTGTTGGTGTCTTCGTGTGTATGTGGTTTTGTGTTGCTATTTGTGTGTGTGTGTGTTGGTAAGTGTGTGTGCTGCTTGCGTGTTAGTATGTGTGCGCTTTTTAACGGGCATGTGTGTGTGTGTGGACAGTGTGCGGTGAACGGCCACTGTTTGAGAAGGTGAACAAGAAGGACGCTAAAGAGCAGGAGCTGCTGGACTCCTACAGAGGGAGCCGTATCGTCAAGGGGTTGGACGCAGAGGTAGCCAGCGCGCCATGGTAACAACAACCACTCTTCTCCATGTCCTCACATTTAAGATTGAGTTGTTGTTGTCGGTGATGCAAGATTTAAAGGTTCTTTATTGCCATGAAACCCGAATAGGTGGCCCAGCACTGTAGCGCATGAGATTCATCCACTGTAACAATTACAGACACAGTGCTGCTACACATAGTTGTTCCTGCTACATGTTGTGCTGTGTTCCAGGCAGGTGATGCTGTATAAGCGCAGCCCTCAGGAGCTGCTGTGTGGCGCCAGCCTGATCAGCGATGAGTGGATCCTGACTGCTGCTCATTGCATCCTCTACCCACCCTGGAACAAGAACTTCACGATTGGCGACATCCTGGTCCGCCTCGGCAAACACAACAGGGCCAAGTGAGTCCAAAAACACCTGGCCAGAATCACTGAAGATAGTATCTATCTTTTGATTGATTTATCCATGAATTCATCCATCTAGCGATCTAGTTGACTGTTTACTTTGTGGCTGCCAGGTTTGAACGAGGCACCGAGAAGATTGTGGCCATTGATGAGATTATCGTCCACCCCAAATATGACTGGAAGGTCAACCTGAACAGAGACATTGCTTTGCTGCACATGAAACAACCAATCCAATTCACTGATGAGATTCATCCTATCTGCATGCCTAGCAAGAAAGTAGCCAAAACGTAAGTCAGCTATTCTCTTACCTTACCTAGGTATGAGTCTAAGCATTTTGTGTGCTGCATGGCCTACCCCCTCTCTTTGTCTCTTTCCAGGTTAATGTTTTCAGGCTATAAGGGCAGAGTGACAGGCTGGGGGAACCTGAAGGAAACGTGGAGCTCTAACCACAAGAACCTACCCTCAGTCCTCCAGCAGATCCACCTACCAATCGTTGACCAAGACATCTGCCGCCAGTCCACCACCATCCACGTCACAGACAACATGTTCTGTGCTGGTAAGAAACTGAGGACCCATAGAGACAGCTGAGAACTGTTACACAATGCTGCAGTCTTCCTTGACCCAGATCAGATCTACTGATCTGACTCTCATCCACTGGACACTGTTGTCCTCTCCTGACTGTGGGTGTGATGTGTTTGTGCTTTACAGGCTACAAACCAGACGACCCCACAAGAGGTGATGCCTGTGAGGGAGATAGTGGAGGACCATTTGTCATGAAGGTAAGTACAGCAGAAACTTAATCAACACTTAACACCTTCACATGCAGTTATACTTAATGTGGCATATCAGATTGGGTTAGTAATATTACTGTACTATCACCATGCAACAAGTGGCTGCAGGTAACAGATAATCTCTGCATAGTTATATAAAAGCATACACATATAGAACATCCAGAAAGCTTACAAAGCATCTGGTTTTAAAGTCCTATTGGTGTCAAGAGAAGACAGACAGTATACAGATGGTCGTTCCTTGTCTGGTTTCCAGAACCCAGAAGACAACCGCTGGTACCAGATTGGCATCGTCTCCTGGGGTGAGGGCTGCGACCGTGACGGCAAATATGGTTTCTACACCCACCTGTTCCGTATGAGAAGATGGATGAGTAAGGTCATCGATAAAGCAGGAGGCGACGATGACTGATCTGTCTCTCAGATTCGTGATCTCCATCCATCAAAATGAGAAGGAAATAAAACATTTGAATTAGGAAATGATTAAACTGTGGTGTGATTATTTTAACACATTAACATATCAAAGTATTTTCTACTCTGAACTGTGTACTAAATAAGGTGCAAACTTATGACTGTGTAAAGCTTACCCAGGGCTCTTTTACACGTGACAGTTGCTTTATATCGTCTGCTTTACTGCTATTTTATTAATAAATACAAATACATTAAACATATTATCGTGGAATGTCTTCATGTAAGCTTGATTATTTATACAATATACAATGTTTACAGATAATTATAATGTAATGATAAATACAGTAAATACTGGATATTATAATATTTACCGTACATTAAATAGGGATATTTCAGATAGGCTACTATAACACTCGTGCACCTGTTACCGTCACACCTTTGCCTCGATCTCGGTTAGTTTCCATGGAGATACCGCAGCTCTCCATCCGCCGCCGGACAAAACCGGATGTTTGTGACTTGAACACAGCTGTCAAAGGAGAGCCGAGCTAAGCGAACCAGCAGCAATCCTCAGCTCGGTTTCCTTGATTAGAAGGTAAAACAGAATATTCTTTAACATTTTGAAAAATATTAAAGTGATGGTATAACTAAAAGCTTTGTGATATCGATAGCACGTATAGCTAATGTTTTGCTTACGACGTAGCTAGCGTAGCTACGTCGGCTGAGTGTGGACTCGGACTATTTCCTGGAACGCAATGAGTTGTCTGCATATTCTGCGGTTACACGATGTGCAATGTTGCAGTTAATAGCCATGTTGGATGTCTAGCTTGCTCGCAAATCTGACCTCGCCAATCCATTGGTAGTTTTGCGTAACAATTAGCCTTGTTAGTTTCTTGCGACCGTCATGTCGTCCGTTTAGCAATAGATAGCCTCCAGCAATAAGCCTGAACCCGGTGGATTTCAAAATGCATTGCCTGGCAGTCATCTGTTGATAACTCGATTTCACCCTTGTGTCATGCAGCCACATAACTTGGTAGCTGTAGTTAAGTAACAGCAAGGTGTCAGGGCAAACGGTTGTGGGGGAAGCCTAAACACATTTTCAAAAACGGACAAAACATTGTAAAAGCTTGTTGTTTGACAAAGGGTAGACATGGATCTCTACAATGCAGCTCTTCCTGAGAAAATTGATACCTTATAGGAAGCTACATTATCCAAAATAAATTTCGATGATTTCAGCGAAAGTGGCTATTGATGTCATTGCTACGGAATATCAGAATTTGAGTCACCAAGCTATTTCCTGCATTTGTGCGCATCAAAGGAATGTGAGGAGAAACCTCCCTCCTCGACTGGCTAATCCCCCCCTCCTCCTGGAGGGGATGCAGTTGTCCTGCTGTGGTTTTCTAATCTGGCTGTGTGGAGCTGGAAACTGGGGGTTTGCCACAATCCAGCCACGCTCACGTGGTCTGCACATGCAGGAGTGTGTTTCTCCAGTTGTGATATTTAAAGAAGCAGACTGTCATAACAGATCTTATCTGGAGAGAGTGGGAGATGGCTTTGTGAGTGTGTCGCCTTCGAGCATAATGCATAACTGCTGATCCTTCACACACCCCATAGGCTTGGGAGAGAGCGTTGGATCACCCCATCGTGACAACGTGATGTGTGTAACTGTGTACTAGTGGCCTCTCATTGAATTGTATGTGATGGCATTTGCCTATTGTTGCTCTAGCCTGCTGTACCAGCCTAACCTTGTCACAGATGGGAGTAGTGACAATCTGGCTTTCATGCTCCCTTCATGCATTGGGTGGGCTCTCTCTCTCCCTCCCTCTCTGATGCCCTCCCCTGTCCCTTTCTCTCTACCCTAACTGCGTGGTGACTCATCTCTAGCTCTAACTACACACACACACACACACACACACACACACACACACACACACACATGAGCGTGCACACACACACACACACACACAAGGTCTCACAGCTCAGGCAGAACAGCTGTAATTCTGATTGGCTATTGAAGTAATGTTGCAGTGGGTTTTCGTCATGGTTCTCAGTGTTAATGCTATTGTCTGTTCTCTCTGACAGGAACCACACTGCCCCCCCCCCTCTCCCAAGACCAGACCATCTCCCTTTTTAGCCTTTCACGTGTGGAGCCCCCAGCCCTAGCATGTCTTCCGACCTTCTGGTTGACCTCAGCGATGACCTTGGGGCAGACGACCCCTCCAGCAATGCACTGGATCACCTCAAATTGTCCCCCATGGAGGACAAGCAGTGGCCCCAAGACCTTTCCACCATGAGCAAGTCTGGTAGGACAGAGGGTTTGTTCCATGTGGCACTGTGTGAGAAATGGAGAGAAAGATAGTTGAGATCTGCACTCTGACAGCCCTCCACTGTAAACTGTGGTTGCTGTTGTGTGGCTCTGGTTAGTACAGCTTGGTTGGCCATTGCCCCCTCATGCAGTAAGCATACATTAGCAGCGTGCCTCTCATGAGTCAGTGGTGACAGCTAGGAAGGGTTGTGGTGGAGCTCAGATACTCAGCTCTGCAGAGCTGCCCCCCAGCTGGCAGTGGGCAGGAGGGGGTTTAGTTAACGAGAGTGGAGAGGAGGAGTGGAGATTGACAGGGGTGGTTGAAGGATGTGCTGAGGAGAACAGGGGTGAAGGGTTGATGGGAAGAAGGGGAGGAGTGGTGGAGAGGCACAGTGTGTGGGTGGGTGGGTGGATGCGTTGAGGAAGATGACATTATCTTAATAGGGGGTGTGCTTTAACAGAGGCATGGCTGACTGCTGTGCATTAGGTAAAGTGACAGCCTACTCATGGTGACTGTCCAACAAGGGTGATACACAGTAGATGAAAATGTAAGGGTTTGATACAATGCCAACACGTTATTATGAATGCACAAACCCTTAATTATGTTGGAGCTATGCTTTGTATTAGCGATTTATAGTAATTGACGTGCTTTTTCTTCCTGTTGTTGCTATAGAGACAGATATCACACGGCAGTTGGGGGAGGGGTCTCACCTGAGCTGGGATCACCCCTACTATGATATCGCCAGGCACCAGATTGTGGAGGTCGCAGGTGAGCCTCCAGCAATAGACCTGTATACTGGGGTTAATCATTCATGTTTTATATAGATGGGTACGTGACAAGGAAGCTATTTCACAGCCTTCTCTTCCTCCCTCCAGGTGACGATAACTTTGGCAGGAAGGTGATTGTGTTCAACGCCTGCAGGATGCCCCCCCACCATGAGCTGGACCACCACAAGCTGTTGATGTAAGTCCAGCCCCCTTCTTCATGGGGGTGCTTAGGTGTCGAGGCTGGTAAGTGGGAGGATGAGGTGCTGACTGACGCTGAGAGATGCTGGAGCGATGGGGTTGTTCAAAGGGAGGTAAATGGTGGGAGGTGTAAAGATCCAGGCTGTCCGCTGAGCCTCATTCCCCTGTCCCCCCCCCCCTTCCTTGCCCAGGTACCTGAAGGCCACGCTGGACCAGTATGTGGAGAGTGACTACACCCTCATCTACTTCCACCATGGACTGACCAGCGAGAACAAGCCCTCCCTCAGCTGGATAAGAGACGCTTACCGCGAGTTTGACAGGAAGTATGTCACCCCACATAGGCTTTCGTTCTAAACCCGGTTTCTGGTGTAGATCTCCCTGATGCCTCCCTCGTCAGACGAGTCTGAGCGGGCTCCTTTTCACCGTTTCTCCGTTGAGTTCGGTGTGCCGTATTTGCTGCAGGTTTGACGATGACGCTGTTGTTGATGGTGGTGTTCCTCAGGTACAAGAAGAACATCAAGGCCTTGTACATTGTCCACCCCACCATGTTCATCAAGACGCTCCTCATCCTGTTCAAGCCCCTCATCAGGTCAGCAGCCCTCCTCACCAAAGCTGTACCACAGGGTCCAGGCTGACCACCAGGAACTCACACTCCTTGTACCTCTCGTCTCTCCCCAGCTTCAAGTTTGGCCGCAAGATCAACTACATCAACTACCTGAGCGAGCTGGAGGACATCCTCAAGTGTGAGCAGCTGGTCATCCCTGCCCGCGTGCGAGAGTAAGAGCGGCCTGGTGTCTAGGGGCTCAACAGGGAGGTGGGTGCTTACCACCCTGTTCTGCTGGAACTATAACCCCCGCCCCCCCCCCCCCCCCACCTCCTTCTTTTGTCTGTAGCTATGACAACAAGCTGCGAGCCTCTCTGAAGCCATCGGCCCAGGTGCCCATGTCGCCCCCTCGCAGCCCCCCCCTGCCCAACCAGCAGTTTGGAGTGCCTTTGGCAATGTGGGTAGTTACCCTGCATGCAAATTTTTTGATGATGATGATATTTATATTGAGAATGATGATGATTATTTTGGAGAATATTTATATGTTGATATTGATATCATGTTAATATTGATGATGATGATATCGTTGCTAAATGTGTTCCAGTCTGAGAGCGAGGCGGTCGGACGAGGACCCTGTTCCTGTGGTGATGAGAGACACCGTGTCCTTCCTGACAGAGCAGGGTGAGAAACACACCAGAGTAGCACTGATGCTGCTGGGCTCTACCTTGCTTCAGCTCTGTGTATATCTGTGTGACCGGTGTGACTCCTGGTCTTCCTGTTGGCAGGTCTGGAGATTGAGGGCATCTTCAGGCGCTCGGCCAACGTCACCCTGGTGAAGGAGGTGCAGCTCCGGTACAACTCAGGTCTGTTACACACACACACACACATTTACAAGCACATCCCCACCTCCCCACACACACTGCTGAAACATCAAAGGTGAGCTAGACATAGACAAACCCATCTAATATTCCCTCCCTCCCCCCCCCCCCCCCCCCCCCCCCCCCCCCCCCCCCCCCCCCCCCTCTCCAGGTGAGGAGATGAGCTTCTCCCAGATGGAGGACGTCCACCTGGCTGCTGTGATCCTGAAGACCTTCCTGAGAGAGCTGCCCGAGCCCCTGCTCACCTACCAGCTCTACAACGACATCGTCAACTTCCACAGTACGCCACACACTCTACAGCTTCACTGTCCCGCGACCGCACATGCTGCTGACACATTCACAGCCGCACATTCGCTGGTGGTCACAGTCACACACGACACACTCGCTGACGGTCGTGCTGAACGCACTCACTGAAGGTCACAACCACACACGCTCTCTGACACACTCATAATCACACACCACACACTCTTGACACGTTCCCACAAACAGACCCTTACATTGTGATTGTGTGTGTGTGTTTGTGTGTGTCAGACGTGGAGAGCTCTACCCAGGTGTCGGCTATTCGCAGCATGCTGGAGAACCTACCAGAGGAGAACTATGAATCTCTCAAGTTCCTCATCCAGTTCCTGGCTCTGGTATGATGCAATTTCCCCTGCCTAGCAGCTGATTTGTGTATTTTCTTCTTATCAGAACATTTAGCTCATTCTGTGTTTTCTGTGTGTGTAGGTGTCTGCACAGAGCGAGGTGAACAAGATGACCAACTCTAACCTGGCGGTGGTGTTTGGGCCCAACCTGTTGTGGGGGCAGGATGCCGCCATGACACTTAGCGCCATCGGACCCATCAACAACTTCACCAAAACCCTGCTGGACCAGCAACACCTGGTCTTCTCTGCCTGAAGAGAGGGACCAGTACTGTACCTGCCCCTGGCCCTGGCCCTGGCCTAGCCCCTGCCCTTCTCCCCCTCCCTGCCCCTGGCCCTGGCCTAGCCCCTGCCCTTCTCCCCCTCCCTGCCCCTGGCCCTTCCTTCGACCCTTACCCACCCCTTTAGGCAGCTGTCCCTTAGTGACCATCCCCCCCCCCCTCCAGCCCTCTGTTTGATGTTGTCCTCTGACCCCGTCTGTCTGAGAGTTGGTCCGCTCATGTGACCCCTAGGTGTTACTCCTCCCCCTCTCCCAGTAATGTTGCCAAATGCATGAGTGTAGCTGTAACATAAACTGAGGACCAGAGGAGAGATAGAAAAGAGAGAAGGAAAACAAATTCCCAGGGGAGATTGACTAGCTTGGATTGCGTGTCAGCGTCAGGTTTGAGGGCTTTAAGGTCTCCCCTGTTGCAAACTCAGGAAGTTTAACCGTAGAATTCAGCCGTGAACTGGAGTCTCCAGGTACGAAACCATGAGGACAATCTATTCTCCTAAAGGCCAGAGCTCCCCCTCTGGCTCGCGCCTCTTCAGAGCTCTATTAACGGTACTGGATGACAACTGATGTTCTCTGTGATGCGGTCTGGATCACTTCTATATCAAATCAACCATGAGTTCAAGTTTAGATGTCATTAGTATAGACGTCATGGCGTATCAGTCAATATCTCTGATCATGTGTTTGCCTGAGCTTGTCTCCTGAACCAGTGCTTTCTGAGCAGTTGGAGAACAGTTTGATCCCTGCTGTAAACACACTTATCATCCCGAGTGGGAGAAGGCTTTTAGTCACAGCTTGTTTGATACTCACAAATCTGGATGGAGCTACAGAGACCTGTTAAAGCACTCAAATAACAATGAGACATTTGAGTATAAGAGTGTTTGTATTCTAAAGGATATGGCTTTTCCTGTGTTTATACATTTATAACCCGTCGCCTTACTTTTGAAATGTTTACTCATGATCAAGCAGAGCCGTGTCCCTTTAAGGCCTCTGGCAGTCTCCTGCTAGCAGGCTTCTGCTGTGAGGAGCTCCTCGCTCTGTTCTCATCGTTCATTCTGTCCTAGCTGGAGCATGCTCCTAACTCTGTCATATAGCTGGAGCATGCTCCTAACTCTGTCATATAGCTGGAGCATGCTCCTAACTCTGTCATATAGCTGGAGCATGCTCTTAATTGTCAGCATCCTTCTCCTGGATACTGTAATCAGTCCGGTGCAGGATCATTCTGATGCTTATCATCACGTAACCTCTTCATATCCCAGATGAGCTCTAATCACAGTGATAATGCCAAGCGTGATTGTCATACAAGTGATTACATCTAGCGTGAATTTTGCCATGCATGTGATTTTGGTAATCATGTAAATACATCGTGTGATTTCTTCATACATATTTTTCTTTGCTTTAATAACAGTTTGGCAAGTCATCGGCGGCAACTAGCCTGTGTTATATGAATTAGTCTCTTGTGTACCCTGAAAGCCACTAGAGGGCTTTGCAAGGCTCAACTACTGGGTATAGTCACTGGGTTCAACTGCCTGACAGGCTGTTTCTAGTGTTGAACTCTATGACAGGCTAGACACCGTCGCAACAGCCTGACGGGCTGAAGCTGTTTGATGTTAGCTTGTTTTACCGTAGGTCCTGAGTGCATTAACTAACCATCATTGTTCATTATCAATAACATTGTTAATTTTTGTTCAAAAGCCTTATTTAGCTGTTTTAATTGTCCATTTGTTCTGTTTTGCTCTTTTTCAAATCAACCAAAGAATCATGGTTGCATTGGAAACCTCGGATCATTTTCTTAATTTTTTTTATACAATTTATTATTTTCCAAAATTATTTAATGTTTTTGATGGCCAAACATGGGTGTGCTGTGACCCAGAACACAGACTAAGAACTGCTCCTGCCTGGTGCCCCAGACTGGTGCCCCTGCCAGGTGACTGAAGAAGCCGGAGGAGTTAGCCTCGTACTGGGACGCCTGCTCTGCCTCTTGTTATTGTTTACTGTGTAATATGGATCCCTCCAGTCATGTCAATACTAAGATGTTGACATGCATTACCAGTCATGTCAATACTAAGATGTTGACATGCATACCAGTGGCTTAGTAGACCCCCCTGTGTGTCTGTGTGCCTTACTGAAACAGGCACTTCAAAATATATTAGAGACCAACTCCTTGTCCTACTGTCCTGTATTGACCCAGTGCCAGTATGTTCGTCTATTCTAGACTGTATCGTTGCTATTGTTTTCTAGTGGTGACAGTGACAATTCCGTTTCTCTACTAGAGAACTTATCTTCCTCTGTTTGGACTGTTTAACTGCAATCTATCGTTTCCAAGATCTTACTTTTATATATGTTGTGAATACAAAGTATTAAAACAATTAAAGGTGACGGTAATAGTCTCTGTGCTTTTATGGGTGTTTAGAAAATACAAGTAGCACAGTTTTGGAAATAAAACATGTATTTGTTACACAACAGGACCATGCTGCTTTATTGACAATGCCTAGAGGATCCGATTTATGGGACGAGAGACGAAAGTGCAGATCAGGTTTCTTGTCAGGGGTCACCTTTTACTTCATGAGGCGATCGAGGGGGCGAGCCAGGTCTCGATACATAATTAGAGTAGTGATACACAGTGATTAGTCCCAAACTGTGCTCTGGGACAAAACAAGCAGAACATTGTATCCTTCCACCATCCTTTAGAAAATATGATTCAAAACCAAGAGACGGGTGTTGTTGGGCCACTCAGGTTCAGATGTGTTTGTACATGCCCTTGTAGGCAGGGAGTGGGGGTGGGACCAATGGGTGTCTGTGTTCCTTCCACACCCAGTCTATTCAGCTAAAAAGGGGAGTGACGCTCCAGGTGGAACAAGAAAATAGCTAGGCTTGCTCTTAGTCACGCTGTATAGGAGGACACTATTTACACCTCCTGGATGAACACATTCAATTCTACTATACCTCAGAGACAGGGAAGGAAGGAGATAGGGCAGGATAGGAAGTGAAAATCTGGTATTTACACTATAGAAATTCTGTATATGAGCAATTGATGCAGTTCTATTCACACACATCTGTTATACCAAAAACCGCTTATCTTCATGTTCTCTACAGGACGATGTCATTGGATCTTGGTTGCTCTCACACCAAGCAAGTTTGAAGACAGAAAACAACCATCTGAATAGGTAGTAAGAAGGTACAATGAGACAGAGGGGCCGCCCTCAGGTGGGGCCCAGCCAGCCTGGAGGTGGGGACAGTCCTACTGCAGTGTGTCCACAAACGCATCAAACTCATCGATGTTCTTCTCATAGACAGCAAGCTTCTCAGGCAGGGAGTCCTGAGGAGGAAAGAAGAAACCGGAAGCACAAGTCAAGAGGATTCAGACTCTCAAAGAACACGGGTACGCAGGTACGTGGGCTGTGTGTGTGTATGTATCTCACCAAGTCTTCTGCCATGGACTGAGAGCTGACTTCGATGGACAGGCTGGCCAGCTGAGGAGGATTCTGGAACTCTCTGTAGAACGTCCCCAGGTCCATGGGCAGCAAGTCATCCTTGGAGAATGCAGGTTTCTGGAGACCACACATTGCATAGAACAGTAAGGGAGTATTCTACCACACACAGCTAGAGCACAGCTACACAGCCAGCCATAGACAGCATGGGCTGTGTACTTCGTGAGGGAAGGGAAAGGGAGATAGGGAAAGGACAGATCTGCTTACAAAGTCCACCATGACAAAGTCGTCGTGCGGCTGTCCAGTGCTTTCCCCTGAGCCCTGGGAGTGGAGGCTGCCCTGGAGTGGGGAGGAGGAGGTGGGGGAGTCTGGGGGCTGCACCTGGGGGAGGGGGGACGGAAGAGATAGTCAACATAGGAAGTAAAAAGGTCAACTCTGGGTGCATCCTGCTGGCTCACCGGGTACAAGCTAGGCCTTTCCATCCAGCCTGGGCCATGTACTGCGTGCTAGCCCCTCTCTCTCCCCCTGTCTTTCCTGTCTCTCTAATGGTCAATATCAAGAATATAGCCAAAAATGACCCCCAAAATATATGTATATCAAAAAAAAATGTAGTCCAGCTCAAACGTCAACTTCTATTCCTTTATAAGCTCCACTGTATCCCAGGGTTCAAATATGTGTTTGTATAAGTGTCTCACCATGGGGTCATTCTCCTCCAGGTCATATGCCCTGGGAGCAAATGCTGCAAATGGCAGATCCAGACTGGCCATGGTTACCTGACAAGACAACAAACACCCACATGCACACACAGAAAAAGATTAGCCTCCATGTTATGATCCTCTGATTATGCAATTCGTCTGAAGCCATTTTGTGTCTGATGTTATTATTAGCAGTTCTTACCTGCGTGCCAGGCTTGTTGACAAAGGCTCCAACCTTTCTTGTGAAGGTGGTCTCTATGATGTCAGAGGGGGAGGCACTCTTTACTTCTGGGCTCCTGGACAGACCCTCTGTCTCCTCTCCACTGAAACACACACCGTTTGCATCACAGAGGAACAGACATGTTTGTTCTAGTGAGGGACAGACAGGGTCATGTGATAGGCCTGACCTGCTGGAGGGCGTGGCAGGGACGTGGTCAGCAGGCGGGCAGGAGGAGACGCGCACGTGGTCAGCCTGGGCACCGTGGCATGGCTGGACCGGCACCTGGGGGAGCCCGCCTTCCTTCCCAGATAGTGCCACCTACACAGGACGTGGCACAGACAAAAGCAGGGGCCTGTGTTAAGGGCTGTGTGTGTGTGCGTTCTTTATTAAGCTTTTATTAAATAAATACAAAATAAATTCAGGCAAACAAGATGAATCATCCAGTGTTTGTTCAGTCATTTAATTCCATAAAAATAAAATAATGTTTGTTTGTTTTTTGTTTTTCTTGAAAAAGGCACTTTTATTAACGTGATCTGAAAGAAAGTTCCATTCGGTAACAGCTCTGTAAATTACAGTAGATTTGAGGAGATTTGTCTTAGGCCTAAATGGTAAGGGATTTAGGCCTAGGTGGAAAAAATGTATGTGTGTGCACACGGCACACTACTGCACCTGGTGGGGGTTGGCAGCGTTTGAGGCTGAGGGGTGGCAGTAGTCAGCGCCAAGCCCTGGAGGCTGATAGGACATCCGAGAACTGTAGAGCTAGGATAGAGAAACACAGAGAAATATATATATAGAGAGGGAAATCGAAAGAATGAGGTGTATTACACAAGATACACGGTATATGAAGACAAGCCCAATAGATGTGGGTGAGTGTGTGTTAGGATGGCAGCATGTAGCAGGACTGGGGCAGTAGGAGCAGAGTCTGGGGGTGGAGAGGTGGCTGGAGTACAGGAGTAGGAGCAGAGATCTGTCAGACAATTCACCCCTGATCAGACTGCTGGACGGTGGGGGACAGAGAAGTGGGTGGAGTCAGGAGGGGCTGGAAGGGGTCAGTAGGTCTTCCCCACCAGGCTCTGGTTCCCAGGTCTGGCTAGCAGAGCAGGTCATGTTCACATCAACACACACAAAAGCCATGCTCTGTGGCCAAGCTCCGGAACACCATATCCTTATAGCACATGTTAGGAGGTAATAGAAGACAGGCCAGGCAGCGGAGGCACACCAGGCAGTGTGTGTGTGTGTGTCTCTTCATGTGTGAGTGTGTCTTCAAGTGTGAGTGTGTCTTCATGTGTGTGTGTGTGTGTGTGTGTGTGACAGGGAGAAGCTGCTCACTCTCTACTCCAGGACTCACTTGGTGTGAGAGGGCCACGCCCAGCATGGGGACCTTCAGAGTGTCCATCAGTGCCGGTTTAGGTGTCTTAAACTGTGCCTGACTGACAGTGAACACACACTACACAGAAAGAGAGAAAGAGCACAGACACAGGGGGGCACCGACACAGACAGAGAGGGAGGGAGGAAGGAAGGGGGGAGGGAGGGAAATGAAAGCACTGTAACAGAGCATGGATAGGAGAAGACAGCCAGGAGAGGAGAGGGGGAGCTGCTAGTACGAGGTGCTGGCTGCCTACCTGTGAGGGAGGGGAGGTGGAGAAGGAGGTGGTGCAGACCTCCTGGGAGTCCTCCACTCCAGCGTACGCTCCTCCTTCCTCGTCACCTGGGGCTCTGGAAGGAGGACAAGCTGTTGCTACGCATCTTAGAACCATTTAGTTTTGTGAGTATGTGTCTGGGCAAACCCACCTGTAGTTGCATGGGTGCATGTGTCCCATGTTGCTGAAGGGGCGCTCTACGAAGTGGTCAATGATGATTCCCATGATGGGGGCGGAGCGCTCAAACTGCCTGTAGGATGGGGAAAGGATGAGAGGAGATTAGGAAGAGTGGAGAAGACAACACAATATACTGTGTGGTGCAGTGGGTGCAGAAGGGGACTAGAACACATACTGTGTGGTGTACCTGGTGGACATAAAGGCCAAGTTGGTCCTGTAGGCACACGAGAGGGTGATGGTGCCGATGGGCGTTCCTACAATCCCCACACGCACTGTCTGGAACCCTGCAACAGCAACAACAACATCATCCCAGCTAGCAATACTAAGTTCATTTCAATAATGCCAGTGATAGAAGAAATTGTTTTTACCTTCCCCCAATCCTGTTAGCTGAACCTCCCCAAAATATATCCTGCAAAAGCAACAAATGTGTTCGTCAGGTCATCTGTACATAAGATCATGTAGAAGAGGATGCATGTGATGGTTGTGTTTCGTAGCTGACCTGTAGAGGATCACGTAGTCATGGCCTTGCTTCCTAGACAGCTTGTAGGCAGGTGTTACCCTGGTGATGGCCAACAGGGACTTGAGCAGCAGAGACAGGCGGTTGTACACAGTGTAGGACACCTTGATGTCCTTGTCACACCTGAACGAGCCAGGGCAATGAGAAAGATTAACACCAAGAGCAAAAACAACAATAGACAGCAACTGAAAACCAACAACAAAGACCGACTTACTTCTCATTCATTTCTAGACACCATGTCTCCAGTTCCATTGAATCACCCTGTGGAATAGGAAAAATAGCATATGACAAACTGTCCACGCTAGGACATCTTGTCTATCCTAGACATTCGGAACATGGTAGCCCGGTGTGATTACACAGATGTTTGGTGCTCCATGTGTGCAGCGCCTCAGCTCACCTCAGAGGTCTTGAGGGAGATCTCCACGCACATGGAGCGACCAATGCCAGGCAGCTGGCCGGCCAAAGCCTTCTTGGCCTCATGGGTCACCTCAGGGATGTCTTTAATGGCCAGGTTGAACTGAGGAAGAGAGGGATATTGATAATGGTGAATTTATATGCACCAGTAGCTGAATGGGTGCTAGTCGAATGTGTGATCGGTCCCATAGAATAACAACAGATAACAGAGATGTACCATACCCAGTCAGACCCTGTGGGAGAGGAGGAGGAGCGGGTGCATATCTTCTCCCCAAGCCGTGCTTGGACAATCACCTGTACTGTCTGTAGACAGCCAGAGAATGGAACATAGAGCACATAACTATTTTTTAACTAAACATTTATGTCTAGACTGTATGTAAATTAGCTCTATGCATGGTATGATTTGACCTATATCATGATTCTGCAGTCCATATTTTGTGTATCACATTATGACGGCAATAATCTGACTGTAACATTGGTCTTGAATGTGGAGATAATGGTCTGGAGTGCAATCTGGACAGGAAGGAATCAGTTCAGACGTTACAGATTAGAAATCTTACCTTTAAAGCAAAAAACTTGATGAATTTATCCAAGTCTTTTTTATCCTGGGGACTCAGGTCAGTGTCCATAATGGCATGCCCCTGCAATGTCAAGACGTAAACAACGTTAGATTAGCTAGATAAGGTAGCTAGCCTGCAATCTGCTCGATAATTAACATAGATAGCTAACTTGTCAAAGACTGATTGACGTCAACGACTGAACAATGTTTATACATTTTGGTTATCTCTGAGAATATAATCTCACAAGTAAAAAAAAAAAAACATTAAAACAAACTACTCTTTTTTATTGTCGTTTGTACTGTAGCAAGCAAGCTAGCTAACAGTACACCGCGGGTCTGCACACATATAAAGCCAAGGCGTGCTAGCTACGCGTTAGCCTAGCTACAATAACAACGTCCACGCACATACTTACAGCTCATCACAATAATTTATATCACTATTTCTGCTACGTTCAAAGCCCACTGAACACTTTAGAGTTTTTGTAAAAAATGTGCAGCTGCTTATTCCATCACATCGTGCATAATAAGAACAACAGCCTTGTCAAGCTTGCCCATATTTTGTTTATTTTTTTCTTCGGGTCAGCAATGACGTGTTTGGAAATGATGTATTTGTCGTCGCACTTTCACAGAAATATTTTCAATCACAATAACCAATTTAAAGTGTTATTGTAGATATTCAAATAATCAAAACGTTTAAATTGTACAAATGTTAGGGAGTTGTATAACCAACTATATTTGTAGTGTAACACAAATGATTAATACGAAACTGCGTTTCCTAAATTTAAGATACTTAGCAGATTGGTCTAGACTAGAGAGTTCATCATTTTTGTCAACAAAGCAAGCCAAGGTAGGTTTTGCATTGCCTGATTGAAAATATTATGATTTGCACGTTAGAAGCCACTGCTAAATGTATTCTGTTGCAATTATTTTTCCTTTGAAACGAGTTTTACTTCACTCATTCAACCTTTCATTAATTTACGGAGCTAGACAGCCAGTGCTAGCTAGCTGGCTAGCCATACATGAATCATATCGCTGATTTTATAACTAGCTTCGTTGTCTAGACTGCCTCGAAAACTCGCTAGTCACATCACATCAGTGACTATACATTTTAAAACCGTATGACTGAAACATAAACTTGCCTCCAACAGCTGGATATCGTACTGTAGACCTAATAGTGGTGGTTAAAGTGTGCTCTGTCCAGTTTTATTAAATATTGTTGTCTCTACTGAGACATATTGTATAAATCACCATTATCGTTCCCCATATCCTCCAACTCAAGCATCATGACTGTAATATCATGTGTCTCCCCCCCCCCCCCCCCCCCCCCCCCCCCTCTCTTTCTCTCTCTCTCTCTAAGACACCATGGCTATACCCATAGCCATCCTGGACTGCGACCTGCTCCTCCACGGCAGAGGACACAAGACCCTGGATCGATTTGACATTGAGATGGTGTCAGATGAGTTCCTGCTGACAACATTTGGCTTTCCTCGAGAGTTCATCTATTACCTGGTGGAGCTGCTGAGGGATGTGCTGTCCAGACCCACCCAGCGCTCCCGAGCCATCAGCCCTGAGGTGCAGGTCCTGGCTGCGCTAGGTTTCTACACCTCAGGATCCTTCCAGACCATCATGGGCGATGCCATCGGCATCAGCCAGGCCTCCATGAGCAGATGTGTCACCAACGTCACCAGAGCCCTGGTGGAGAAGGCCCCAGAGTTTATAGGTAGCAGACCTGGTTCAATTACAGTTTGCCCATACTATATATTACTTAATATATTACTAGTATTTACTATTTAATTGGCCACTGTAATTGGTACAGATCTGAAAGGCGGGAGAGATGACTGTTTAACATGTGTTTGCAATCACACCATAAAAAAGCTTCTTAGTCCCTTCCACCTCTTGTCTCGTACGTCGTTGTCTATAAAACTGCTTGTATTTTTCTCAGAGTCAGGAAAGTTATAAGAAGGCAACACTCCGTTATCATATCACTGGGAGTCTGATCATCCCTGCGGTTTTTCCCAGGCTTCACCAGGGACGAGGCTACCAAGCAGCAGTCCAAGGATGAGTTCTTCCGTGTGGCCGGGTTCCCTGACGTGCTCGGCGTGGTCGACTGTGTGCATGTGGCCATCAAAGCCCCTAACTCCGAAGACTCCTCCTATGTCAACAAGAAGGGTTTCCACTCAGTGAACTGCCAGCTTGTGTGTGACGCACGGGGCCTGCTGCTCAGCGCAGAGACCCACTGGCCAGGCAGCCTCCAGGACAGCTTGATCTTCTCCCAGTCCTGTGCCAGCAAGCTTCACCAGGAGCAGGACAACCATGGGGGCTGGCTGCTGGGTAAGTCAACATGACTAGTGTCTCATGAGATCCAAACTAGCTACCTGGATCGTTTCCCATGGGATGCAAAGAGCACCGTTGTCAGAGTAAATTGATGTGTCTCTGTTTTCGACTGGGAATTTACCAGGTTTTACTTTTCAAGCTTCATCCTTATAACATACACTTAACCTAGACTTGGTGGAGGCTCTTCCTCAAACTCTCCCTTTACCATATGCTACGATAATGTGATAGTATTGTTATATGTGTGTTTAGCTGGTATGTGAAGACAACTTTGTAGTATGATGACATCAGTCATGTGTTTCTGCTCTCCAGGAGACCGACGCTACCCTCTGAAGAAATGGCTGATGACACCCATTCAGTTCCCAGAAACCCCTGCAGAATTTCGCTACAACCTGGCGCACGGTGCAACTCAGGAGATTGTTGACCGAACCTTCCGGGCCATCCAGACTCGGTTCCGTTGCCTAGACGGGTCCAAGGGCTACATGCAGTATTCCCCGGAGAAGTGCTCCCACATCATCCTGGCGTGCTGTGTGCTTCACAATGCCTCTCTGCAGTCCGGCCTGGATGCCTGGACCTTTGAGAGGACAGACACCCCTGACCAATCAGATGAGGTGGAGGAGAAGCCAGAGGATGTGGACCCTGAGGCCCTTCAGTTGCGCAAGGAGCTTACGCTGAACCATTTTAGCTAGCAGGACCTGGTCACGGCTGTGTGCTGTTCTGTTGCCGTATAAAACCCTAAATGGTTCTGCCTGACCTGAGCAAAATTCCACGTGGGAACTTTATTGCAGAGAACTCTTATGTTCCTACAAATGGTTCTATATAGTCATCATATGTTTTCAGAGTGTAGGAGTCCTGGATGTCTTCATATGTGAAGCTTCAGCAGGTTGTTTGTGGAGCCAAGAACTCAGAAGGAACTGTTTAGTCTCTGAGCAAGTAGGATCAGAGATTCCTCTAGACATATATAAAAGTACTGACTGAGAGTGTACATTATGCGGTGTGTTTTGTATAGAGTTGTTGTTTGTTGAGGATTGTGAATAAAGTGCCTCATCATCATGCTGACTCGACCTTCACTTTTTCTGTAAGTGGTCAGGTGACTTGTGTATGTCATGGGAGGTAGATTGAGAACAATGCACTTTCTGATTCAGGTATTGAGAAACCACCCAGCATTTCCAAGCCAAGATGAACTTCAGGAGGAGCATAACAGAGACCTCTACAGTGCTGGTGCCCCAGTGACAGAGAGCAGTCGATGTCTGCCTGCCTCCATCTCCCCGGACGACCGCCTGTCAGCAGCAATACATCACCCTAACTTAATGAGACTCTAAAGGGGCGTGCCTTCAAAAGGCAAAAATAATTTCACTCTGAAAGGGGAGCTAAGTGCAACGGAGGGCTGGTGGAGTGGAGCATTCTAACCTCAGACAAGAACTCACAGAGAACAAACCCTGGTTTGTTTCCCACATTTTTGTGATTAACTAAAGATCCAGGCTGTGGCGCAGTAAGTAGACAGCAAACAGGTATGCTAAAGTTAGACAAAGAAAGTTTGATAATTGTTAATAATAGCAGAAAGTCTTTTTGTGTTAAATTGAAACCTAATTCATGTAGTTAAAATATACTGAGTTGCTTTGTTTCAGAATCTTAGTTGTTATAATCCAGTAGGAAGATCAAAGCAAAAAGCATGTTACATTGGTTGATCATACTTACAAATGTAAAAAAAAAAAAAAAGGCACTCTGCAAAGGAGGCAACAATGTTGTAAACCAAAGTTATTCTTTTTTTGTTTCTGGAAAGTCTGATTAAGTGGGACACACAAAGTGGGGCACACAAACAACTACAGCTCACTCATGATTTGTATCAAGGACTTTTCTTCTGAAGTACCACCCTTCTGCTCTGCTGGACAGGGTAATGTCACCATCACTACATTCATTGAGTATTCTCTCCCACTAAAGAGGCAACAGCAAAAAAAAAAGCCATGACTGAATCCAGCCAACCCAGAAAGATGAACCGGGCCAAGCTGGTGGTTCTGGGTCGAGACAACTGTGGAAAGACAGGTGAGACCACGGAGAGGGTCATCTGGAAGGGCCACAGGTCACTTTGACGGACTCTGTAAACAAATAAAAAGTGTGAGGTATGGAGAAGCCTTTTATGTATAGGAACAATATCACAGATAAAGAGATGGAAATCCTCTTAAGGATAAGAAACAGAAAAGCTTTCATCTATTGTGGAAAGAGCCTTTTGTAACTTAACAACAGATTATAGCTTATCTGTCAAGATATGGACCGTTGTATATAAATCTATTTGTATAACTAACAGTATTGCTCAACAGACTAGTTGGATGGGCCTCCACAATGTCTGTACACAATGTCTTGTCTACAAAGGGTTCATTCTGAATGAAAGGGGAGGTGTGTATTGTCTCTCCTGCAGCCCTGTGTGTAAGATTCATCACTAGACGCTTCATAGGAGAGTATGACCATAAAAAGGGTGAGGACACACACTATTGTCCCTTATATAATCTTTGCCTGGCCTGTGTCTGTGCTGGGTCCACTTCTCTGTGGTGACAGCCAGCGTGTCTGTGCTGTCTTCTCTCAGAGGTCACCTACAGGTGTCGGAAAACTGTGGACAGCGAGCCAATCGATCTGGAGATGTTAGACACAGCCAACAAGGTACTTTCCAATCACACATCTCCCTTTGTCTGAGGACTGGTTTCTTAAGGCTGGTTCTCTGTCTCTCTACAGTGAATTAGGCTTGTCTCTCCATCTCTCTGCTCCCTGTCAGGTTAGGTTCCTGTGTTCTCTGCTAATCCTTGATGTCAGCTTCATAAAGGCCAGACTGGAAAATGGTCTGAGATGGCATCCAGACTTCTATACTGTCCCTTTCATGATCTTTCCTGAATCCTGGCTCTTAGAGTTCTGCTGATGTGGCTTTAACTGCACGGCTGACATTGATCAAACATAACGAAAGAGAAATCTGAGGTGACAGAGAGAGAGCGCTCTCATTGGGCAAAATCAGCAGCCACAAACTTGACTGTGACTAATGTTGAAGAAGGATGTGGAGGAATAGTCTTACCCGACTTCATCTCAGGAAGAGCTCAATGAAACCCTCCTTGAAAAACTCCTCATGGTCTATCTTGTGTGGTCAAGAGAGAAGGGTTTTGAGTGAATGAGGGTACTGTATGTGAATGAGGGAATGTATACTGGTCATGTAAGGACAATCTATTCCATCTATTCCTATCTTCCTTCTCTTCAGTCTCTGTAACCACAATGCCCCCTCCCCCCAGCAGGAGTGTGTTGGCTCTACAGGGTCATCTCTGGAGAGCTCTATCAGGTGGGGCGATGGCTTCCTCATTATCTACTCCATCACGGACCGCAGTAGCTTTGAGGCCGTCTCACGTCTAAAGAGGCTCATCGACCACATCAAGCAGGCCCTGGGTAAGAGGCCTGGCTAAGAGATACACTAGACCCACACTAGACATTAGACCCCAGCTACAAAACCACTAGACCCGTGCCTAATCTCCCAACACCCTGGTGAAGAGCTGAGCAAGTAGATGAGGCTTTTGTCCCGGGGAGACAGCCTCCCGAACAAAGGGTCTCAGCAGGGGTTAGAGTACTGGTGGAAGGATGAGAGAGTCCCTCAGTCTCATTCAGCCCCACTGCACAGCCTTGTGAGCAGGGTGGCTCGTGTCAACTGTCACTTTTTACAGCGGTGACCTTACACATTCCTCCTCAGATAAACCATCTAGGCTCTAACAATGGAATTTGTGTTAGGGTGTATCTGTTTCCATGTGTGCCTATGCTCAGCATGTATGTGTGTCTATTTGTGTGTGTGCCTAAGCTGCTCTGTGTGTGTATGCCTGTGTTTGGTGCTGCACGTGTGGATGTGAGGGTCGGTGTGCCAGCGGTCTGAGCTCTGTTCTGTTGAATCCCAGGCATCCCTACAGTGATTGTGGCCAACAAGACAGACGTGGAGAACGGGCGGGTTGTGAGAACTGAGGAGGGTCAGACCCTAGCTGCAGACCTCAGGTCACCATCCATCCCTCCATCACTCCCTCCATCACTCCCTCCATCCCTCCACCCATCCATCCATCCATCCATTCACCATACACTTTTAACTGTGTGTGTGTGTGTGTCCAGATGCAGTTTCTACGAGCTGTCGGTGGCAGAGGGCTGTGTTGCCGTGGAGACAGCGGTGGCCCAGCTGGTCAGGGAGGTGCGTTTAGAGTACCAGCGCCACCTGCTGGTGATGGACACGCGCTCCCGCATGCTGCAGATGACGCACGCGCTAAGGAGCAGGCTCACCCGCAGCAAGACCATGCAGTGGTAAATGAACTGGTCCCGATAGGTCACTTGACTCTAACCACCCAGAAGTGCTGAAGACTTTCTACATAGCTAAGCCACACTATTGACATCACTAGGTCCATGGTGGGCAGTACTTTGACAGGACACAGCCCTCTGGACATCCAGGACAAGCCCAGCACAACCTAGTGGAGGAAAGACAAGAGTTCTGGACTGTTGATGGGACTGGGAGCATGTGAAGACAGTGTTGTAATGCACTGGATATGAGTGTGTAGAAGAGACTGATTATCTGGGTGTTGTTTTGCATAATAGAGTCATAATAGGACTCTACAGAATGTGCCATATCCGCCTGCTCTTTGATGTCAGACTACCAGAAAGGTAAGACTCAAAGACACTTGCCTGAACTATGTTCACTGCTACTGTGTTAATGTGTTTGTCATCATGGAAATAAATATATTACAGCAATTGTTTGAACGTTACGTTTGTCTTGATGATTGATGTCTAGTTAATTGTAATGATTGTAGTGCTATTGTGGTAGAGAAAAACATACAGAGCAAGAAGACTTTGTACTTTTATTTAATAAAATGGTAAAATAAATAAATACAAATTGATCAAACGCTCCAAAAATCTCCTCGTTCTGACACTCTGAAAGTGGACTGGCCAGACACTGCATAACAGGTGGGTCTGGGGCAGAGGCTGGGGGTAAAGGGGAGAGGGAGAGAGGGTAGGTCTCAAAGGCAACAAAAAAAGGACCAGTAAACAAAACCGTTGTCAAAATAATCCAACGTTTTCAGAACCCTCTAGAAATAATTGTGAAAAAATACAGTTGACAGTCCATCTTACAAGTGTTGTGTAATAAACTGTTTAGGTGTTCCAGACCAGTTGACATGTCCTGGGGGTGCGACCCGACAGCATCGCCAGCAGATGGGACAAGGGCCCATCTGAACCGACACCGGACACAGTCCCCCTGATGAGGAGTAACACAGGCTTCCACATGCTGTGTTCCACAAGCCACAGACGGATGGAGGGATTGAGAAACGAATGGATGGCGAGATGGCAACACAACGTAACCATCCGGGGAGATGATGTCTGTTTCCGATACTTAGCCAGCATGAAGCAGGATATGGTGTTATAGGAGACTGAGCGCCGTCTGACTTGACACGCTGCTCGTCTGAGATGATGAAGACGATGATGATGAAACTTTGTTGAGAAGAGGAAGGCTGCCTCCCCTCAACTAGAACTGTATGCAGATCTAGTACACTGTAACACACTGTTAACAAGATGGATGGCTGTGAAGAAACTGGAGATCTGAAGCATGAGGTGATCTATTATAACATCCATATAGCTGGTGGTACTGTATTATAATTGAAAGTGAAAGGCTTTTTACTTGGGGTTATTCTTTGGGTGTGTAAAACAAAAACTAATATTCATACGTGGCCCAAAAACAATAATGCTGTCTAACAGTTCCACAGCACAGAAGACAGACGTTACACAGTACTGCTGCTAACCATGCCATGTCGTCACTCCTCAAGTCTCATCTCACACACACACACGCACACGCACACGCACACACACGCACGCACACATCTTTACTGAGGCACTGAGGACCCAGCGAGTCAGAGAGAGTCCATAAGACAGCGAAGGCAGGAAGAGAATGATGATGAAGGTGAGGATGAAGGTGACAACATGAGGTGTTTTGTGAACAGATGGTTGTGGAGCTCGGGGCATTATCCTCTACAGAACACGCATAGGGACACACTGGAATGTTCTGGACACAGTAACATAAAGGCAGAAACATCTCCTTATATGTAGATGTCTTGATGGCCGTCACCCTTGACAACAGCCAGGACACGACTAAGGACATAACACTGTTAAGGGCCTTGAAAAAATATTCAGAAGTTTCCAGAATGGCCTGTTTTAGAAAACTAGATTCTAAACAGACCTGCTGGACAATAACTGGTTCTAGAATGACCTGTTTTAGAATGTCAACAGCTAGTCAACAGCTTTGTTGACATAAATCATCCTAATTCCAATTTCTTTTGTTAGTTTCATAGCTAGGCAAACGTCATGATGACATACAGCTGAGCACTGACAAATCAGAAAATAACTATTCACATTTCAGCCAATCACATCAGTTCTGAGAGAAAAACAACAAACAGTTCCTGAATTGTTACATCATCACAAACAGACAAATACTTCTTGCAGACACTTTAAATGACCAATGTTACAACAAACACAGGTTGATAATGGTCGGACAGGGTTTGTTAAGGCAGTCAGCAGAACAGAGAGAGTTCTATAGATGCGGGGAGGGTGGGTCTGAACACAGCACACTCTACTAGACCATAATCACACACACACCCAGGCTCCCTTTGATCTCTGTGTAGGTGCAATCCAAATTGCATTTTCAAAAGTATCTTGTGCTTTCTGAATCACTTCATCATTTTCAGGCTATAATCATCCAATGATGAGCCTTGTAACCAACTCATTTTAAGTCTGAAGCGACCATTGTCATAGTTACAGGTAGGGAGGGAGTGCTGAGGTGAGCCATGAGATCGTTGATGATTGCTATCTACAGTTACAGAGAAAAGACAAGACTTCACTGCTCTCCGAAACTTTCTAGAACCTTGTGGGACCTTCGGAAAAGTTCTAAACCCTGGCCTGCACCATCTGGTGCACCTCGACACATTATAACACCACATCACATTGGGTCTTTAAGACATGATATGTTGGTACATCTACAGGAACACAGAACTGAACTACAGAGGCTAATACTACCCTCACCCCAACTACTCCTGTTGGACAATGAACTGCATATATAGCATCAAGAGATTAACAGGGTTGTGCTTTTGACGTAGGGATTTGACAAGCTAATGAGCTGAGATCTCAGATCTTCATGACACATACTTTCACCTAGGCCCTTTGTTTGACCAGGGAGGGCAGGAAGCAAACCTTTTCTAAGGTCTAGACCCCTGGATCAGACTCTCCTCTCTACATGGAATAAGAAAACCAACCGTTTCCCTGCTGTATTTGGACATAATAGCATTTGGCAGTTCAGAACTAAACAGACAGAACTCACGTCTTCTCCTATAACACATACCTATTAACAGTGTCATATAACACATGGATTATCAACCAAACTGATATAAAAGAGACTAACAAACATGTATGATCATGTGATCTAGTGAATCTAAACGTCTGTGAAAGGAGGAAGACCTGAATGTGGGCAGACTCCCTCAGATGACAGCTCTCAAGGAGGGAGAAAGACACCTCTTCTCCTCCGTCCCTCTCCCACTCCTCCTCTTCTTAGAGCATATCTGTTGTTTCTCTTGCTCATTTAAACTATATCCTCTGATAGGCCAGGTATTGGGTGTTGTAGGTGAGAACTATTGTAAGACAGTAAGTGTGATTGGGTGCAGGCCATGTTCATCAGGTAATACTTCCCTCTATTGGCTAATACTGCAGAAAACCAGACATGGTGTTCTGGGGCGCCTCGTAACTCCAGCCTGTTTCCTGCTTCTCGGGTGTGTGTGGGTGATAGTGTCGGGTGGTTGTGAGGGGAGGCTCTGGGTGTGTCCGGAGACCTCCCGCCACTGGGGGCGCTGTGGCAACTGCTTCAGGCACACGCTGGTGGGATGGTTATTACTGTTTTGTCATCAGTCAGTCAGTCAGTCAGTCAGTCAGACCATGCAGCCTGAACTGGGGTGGGCAGACCACTGGCCCCTAAGTAATATACTGTACCTCATCTCTTCCCTCTATCTCTACTTGTCTTTCCACCCATCATCTTTCAGTCCGATGCCAATGGCCTCTCTCTGGAACCAAAAATAAGCTACTACAATAATGACCACCAAACACAGATATGTAGGGTTAGGATGAATACAATGATGGGCAACTTTGGGAACAGGATACTTCTCCTCCCGCGCTCTCTTCTTCATTCTCTATCCCTCGCTCTCTCTTTCTCCTGCGGTCCTGGTTCCTATACCAGGGGTGCAGGCTGTTATTCTTTAACACCCACAGGGGGCGGGGCCAGAGTCAGGGGCGGGTCTGAAACTTTACTGAGGCTGCTGAGTCTCTCTGTCTGCTCGTCCTCCACACTCTCCTCCTCCATCCTCTCCTCCTTTTCTTCCTCATCCTCTTTTCCATTGCTCTCATTTCCATTCTCTTTCAGACTCTCTGCCTCCTCCTTCTCCGTCTCTTCCTTTGTCATCTCCTCCTGCTTCTCCTTTCCCTCTTCCTCCTCCTCTCCCCTCACTTCTTCCCTTTTGTTCTCCTTTTCCTCTTCCTCCTCCTCCTCTCCCCTCACATCCTTATTGTCCTCCTTTGCCTCTTCATCCTTGTCACCCCCCTCCTGCCCCAACTTTGTTATATCCTCCATCTCCTGGCCCTCTTCTTCTGTCTCTCTTTCTGTTGTTTCCTCCTCGTCTTCCTCCCCCTCCTTCTTGTTGATTTCAGTGGCTCTACTGTTCAGGTTGTTGATCTTATTGTTGTTTACTATGTTATTGTTAGACTTCTTGGCCTCCTTTTCATGTTGCACCTCCGACCTCTCCTCCTCCAGTTTCACCTCCTCCTGTTTGTGCTCCACTACTTTCTTTTCCTCTTCCTTCCTCTCCTCCTCCTCCTTCTCCTCCTCCGCCGCCGGAGCAGCAGTGGCTCCCTGGTGTGGACTCCTCTGCTCGTCTGGGCTGCTTCTGCTGCGGGCGTTTATGTTCTCTGTGACGTCTTTGTTGTTCTCTGTGATGTCGTTGTTCTCTGCGACGTCATCGTTCTCTGTGATGTCATTGTTGTTCTCCGTGATGTCATTGTTGTTCTCTGTGACATTGCTGTTCTCCGTGATGTCATTGTTGTATTCTGTGACGTCGTTGTTGTTCTCTGTGACAGCGTTGTTGTTCTCTGTGAAGTTGTTGCTGTTCTCTGTGACGTTGTTGCTGTTGACTGTGACACTGTTGCTCTCTGTGATGTTGTTGTTCTCTGTGATGTCGTTGTTCTCTGTGATGTCGTTGTTCTCTGTGATGTCGTTGTTCTGTGTGTCACCTAGCTCCTCAGCGGTGGGTTCCTTGGGGTCAATGCTTACACAGCCTGTTCCTTCATTGGTAGGGTCCTCTGGTGGTGGGAGTGTGGTCTGGGGAGGGGAAAGGGGCTTAAGGCCCTTTATGAGGCAGAGTAAACCTTTGACCTTCTCCAGGGATGTCTGCATGCTCCTCTGACGACTCAGCACGCTGTTCTTACTCTCCATACACCTCTGTAACAAACACACACACACACACACAGAGAGGGGGACAGACAGAGGATAAGGTCTTAGCTCAGGGGGGAGACAGCCAAAGTCTGCATCTTATCCAAGCACTTCAGCTACCCGTACCGTGATGGAGATGTTGAGTTGCTTGACCCTGGTCTCCAGCTGCTCTCTCTCCTGCCTCAGGTCCCTGGCCCACTGCACCTGCCTCTGCTTCTCCTCCTCTTTAGCTACCGGGGGGTTGTGAGAGAGAGGAACATAAACAGAGGAACAGATAGACATGTTCAAGTGAGCGATAGAAAGAGAAAAGGTCAGTATGTCAACATATGCCACATAAAACTAAAAATATCACAAGTCAAATGTAGCATCTGTCCCTTGTAGTGTTACTCACTTAAAATATCTGTGTCACATGTAATATGACAAGCCGGGTCTGATTCTTACCTGCTTTGTAGGCGATGTAGGAGTGAACAATGGCCAAAGTTCCAGGCCACTCCATGGCGTCCTCTTTATCTAGCATCTAGACAGGAAGTGACATGAAATTTAAAGGACAGAACAAATTGAAACAGGACAGATGTTAGCAGGACTTAGTTAGCAGCTCATGTCCGTTTCCCATGTTTTTAGTTACACTTCATTTGGCTGCATTTAGTTACAGGTAAAAAAAATTATCGTTAAAATGTTGACGCCATAATATTAAAGAGAAATATGCAAATTTATGGCTGAGGAATAGAATGTTATTATTTGTACAGTATGGCAGACATGTCAATAAGAAAATGAACCTAAACAGTGTTGCATCATAGCCTGTTAAAGCCCAGACAGACACTCAACAAACAGGCAACATCGGGATGATGGTAAGAGCATGCATCATGTCCAACAGTGATGATGTCATACATATGAGCCATAGTGTGTGAATGGCTTGTGTGTTCAAACGCATAGGAGACCGAGCTTACAAAGTTCAGAACAGTGATGTGTTCCTGTCAACAATAGCTCGAACTGAGACACAAGTGCTTGCGCGTAGCTGTGTGTGCGTGTGTGTGTAACAGTGTTACCTGATCCTGACATGAGGGGCACATCCACATGCCCCTGGGAACAGTTTTCAGGGGCGGAGCCAGGCAGTCCAGGTGGTACACGCGTGAGCACGTGTCACACATGAGCAGCTGCCCGCTGCGCCGGCACACGGCACACAAGTCCTCGTGCACGTCTGCCTGTCAGGAAGAACCACCCATCAACCAATCAGAGCTCAGTGGCTCAGAGCCAATCAGAAAGCAGTATACTGCTTTGCTCCCAGTCGATCTGAAATCTAAATACTGTAACCTAACCACTCAAAGTTGAGTTTGTTTTGTGCTAACCCTACTGACTGTAGAACACACCCACTCTCATACTACCTTGATTTATCATTTCCATACAGTGTATGTGTGTGTGTTGGACTGTTCTCTTTGTAAGCTCATGGATTAACACAGATACATACAGTTACACACGTAAATGAATGAATGGATACATGAATGAATGGGTCTGATGATGTGGCCTGTTCCATTCTGCAGGGGGAACTGGGCTGTTAAGGTCTTTGGGAGAGACCTCTGTGGGGGGTGGTACGGACAGGGGTACACCCTCGGTCCTGCAGGTACAGTGGACTGATCCACAGCTACTTACATCCCCAGGGCCTGGGCCTGGCAGAGGGGGGGTGAGGGGGGGTGCAGGCCGGTGGAGAATGGGGGAGGGAGGGGGGAGGCAGCCGGGGGGGTGAGGACTCAGCTCCACCATGCTGCTGTGTTTGGGGGGGCGACCTGGGTGAGATGAGACACGACAAAAACACAAAACAAGACAAAACAAGGAAATAAAAAGGACTTCCTCTGACATACCTCGGATAATGGATCCTCATTGGCTAGTGGCGCAGGAAGAGGAGGAGCACAGACAGAGTTAGTACACAGTGAGCATGAAGGAGGAGGGAAAAGAAAAGGAAGAAGAGGAGGAGAGAAGGAGGAGAAAAGACAAGAAGGAGGGAGAGGAGGAGGAAGATGAGGGGGGAGAGCCGACGGAAAAATCAAAGCTTAATACCTCCATGGTGATGAAGTATTACAACATTAAGCTCTGAGTTAGGGTTGAGAGTATTCTTTCTCTCTGGCTCCTTTACCATGAGGGCTTCTAGCCATACAGTGCCAGCAACTGCCAAACAGACGGGCTTTCAGCTATCGCCACATATAGCCAAACATAATAAGGCACAAAGACACTCTAACCAATCAGAACAGACTGGGAAAGCCTATCTGACCAAATCAGGAAGTCCCTCTGGCCAGTCAGATATGCTACCTGACTGCAGGGGTTTGAGAGCAGCAGAGAGGATGAAGCTCAGCAGTGTGGGACGATGATGGTGTGCTGCCAGGGCAGAGAGTAGATACTGACCTCTCTTCCTGTTGGGCTGGTGTAGTGGAGAGTTAAGGTAGAGCAGGGTGTTCTTCTTACGCTGCAATAAGCACACACAGCACACTGAGCTAGTGTTGTTTCACTGCACCGCTCTCTGCACACACTCACACACACACACACACATACACTCATATGCACAAACATCCACACGAACCTCGGGTTCAAAGACTGCTCCGCTGTAGACAGGGTTAGCTGTTGTCCTCCTCTTCCTCTCCTGCCTGCGACTCTGGATCTCTGCACATAACAAGGATCAGTTAGGAGACATACTTACACACACCTAAGTACACGCACACACACAAACACACACACAGTGTACGTACCCTCCAGATGGTCATATGTCACCAGGCCCAGAGAAACCATGAAGGCTAATTTCTGTAGAGTGGAAAGACAGGTGGGGATGGGTAGAGAGAGGCCATGAGAGAGAAAAGGATAGACACAAGGAGCAAGAGAGACAGGGTGGGGACATGAGACTGTGGTGCGAGAGAAAGTCGAATCGTCTTACTCATGTATTTCATGAACAGTCCTGTGATTCTACAAGCCATCGCTCCAATGTAAGCTCACCTGAGGGCTCTCCTCCTGCTTGGTCCTGGGGGGGGTCCTGGGAGGGGGGGTGCCGCGAGTGGTGGGGGAGTGTGGAGAGGGGGAGGGAGAGGGGTGTTTGCTGGAGGTGGACTTTATATCACCGGTCTTGGCTTTCACAGTCTGGGTGGAGGGGAGAGATGACACTCACAGGTATTTATCACAAGAAATGCCATTCTGTCAAGTAAATGTCCTGAAGTGATTCCTGCAGATCAGCATGACATCTAATGAGATCTACCAGTCACTCACTCACCTTGGAGGCCGGGCTGTGGCTGCTGCTCAAGTGTGTAGGGGGCGTGGCTAAGGGTGTGATGATGATGCCGGGGGCTGGGCTAGAGCAGGATTGGCCGTTAAGGATGCGCACCTGCCGGATGGGGGTGGGGCTTGGCGGCAGAGACGAAGCTGTGAGCTGATTTGCCAGCAGGATTGGTCGTGGAGGCAGCTGGGGCGGTGCTAGCATGGGGGGAGGAGCCTGGAGGACCGGCTGGGCTGGTCTGGGCCGTACCTGGTAGAGAGAGCAGAGGGATGAGTTAGGAGAAAGACACCGAGGAGGAGAGTGCAACAATATCAACACACGCAGAAACATCAAACTTAACAACGGAGAGGAGAGGGCAGTAGAGTTAAGTAGAGTACAGCAGGAGTGAGCGGAGCAGAGGAGGAGAGGGAATCACCTGAGGTTGACAGGCAGGTCGAGGAGCCAATCTGGGAGGGACAAACTGGGGAACTCTGATTGGCTGGCTAGTGTGCACCTGGGATGACATCAGCCTTATTAGATACATTACATTATTGGATGGTAATCTTCCCAAAAACATGCACGCATGCACACCCACACAAACATTTCTCAATCTTGTACTAGGGGTTATAAGTGACATACTCACCACAACAGTGCTCTTGGTAACTAGTCGCACCGCCTCCAGCCCCTGATTGGTCAACGGGCAGGTAGCCTGAAGGCTGACTGGTGCATTCTGGGAGTTGGAGTCAGGGTGAGTGGCACCAGGCTTGGGGGTGTGGCTGAGGGTGGTAACCATGGCAACTGAAGGCCGTGGGGATGGGATGGCAGAGAGCAGCAGAGGTAGAGACTTGGAGGAGGGGATGGGAGAACCTGGCAACGTGCTCTGATCAAGAGAGGAGAGATCACTCAGGGTCACGATAACAACTATTATATTTTGGTTGCACAACCTGTATGTGCCTTTCATATGTTTCATATGAATACATGGGTGTTTGTGCGTACCTGTAGTGAGCTGAGGTTGTCGGGTGAGGGCAGGGAGGGCGGGGTATGAAGGGGTGGCAGCCCAGAAGCCCTACTCCCAGGCTGAATGGGGTGCTGGGGCTGGGGGAGGAGCTGAGGCTGGGACTGGACCTGGACTTCCAGCTGGAGAGGGAACTGGGCCTGGGCCTGGGACTGCAGCTGGCTTGCAAGCTGTGTCTGGGTTTGGAGGTCCGTCTGGTCCTGTTTCACTAGCAGGTCTTTCCTTAGCTGCTCCACAACCTTCTTCTACACAGCAGACATGGACAGAATGGCAACAGAGAGACAGACAGAAAGGTGGAGTCAGTGACAGAGAAACAGACAGGTCTACACATCCTGTTCGGGAGAGAAGTAAGAGCTTCCCCCACTGGAGACTAGACGGAACGTCAGACTTCCAGAGGCGTTCCATAGACTAAATACTTTATGTCAACCAACACATCCACACACACACACTCACAAATATGCATGAATATCTAACAAGCACAGGGATTGGAATGGTCATGTGCTATATTTTCTTCTGGCAAGCTTCCTGTTTATCTTGTGTATTATACACTCACACTTTCATCCAGCCTTTTAATGTGTGCTGCCTCTGAAAGCTCTAACAGGATAATTGTACATAGAACTCTATGTTTAGTGCAAACGTATTCCAATGATTTCTCTTTGACTTGGCAAGGCCATTCATGCATATGCATGTGGTGCTCTGGACTGGCCAATAGGGGAGGGATGTAGCCAGTCCTTCCTATCTACTTCGCGTGACATCACCCTGATGATGGACAAATCACTACTCATCACCATCATGATGCATACTGCCAAGTGGACACACACACGCTAACTCTCTCCCTTTGTCTATATCGCTCAAAAACACACACACACACACACACATACATACACACACACACACACACACACGGCAGCACCTACTATTAGCATGTCAGGTCCAGGCAGCCAGCCAGACAGTCCCCAAGGCAGACGGAAAGACAGACGGGCAGGCAGACAGACAGGCAGACAGACAGGCAGGCAGATAGACAGGCAGATAAACAGACAGGCAGGCAGATAGACAGGCAGACAGACAGGCAGGCAGATAGACAGGCAGATAGACAGACAGGCAGGCAGATAGACAGGCAGATAGACAGGCAGATAGACAAGCAGGCAGGCAGGCAGTGCAGTAAGGCCTTCTGACAGGCAGACTGGGAGTATCATCCAGGACTCAGCAGGAACCTCTCATATTGTATTCATATCCCTCAACCCTTACAGTTCCTCTCTGTACAGCTGTCCACATAAATGAACCCCCTCCTTCACCCTCCTGGTTAGAGCCTTCAGCCTTCCTTAGATGAGTCTGTCAATCCCTCTACCCTTCTGTCCTCCCTCCCTCCTTCCCTTCCTCCTGCCCTGAATCTGCTCTCTCCTATCATTCTCTTTCACTCCTGCTCTCAAAATTTCGTTATTGAAACAGACTAAACCTACTGGTTGACATCTGGGGCAGCAGGCTGCGGCCCTGCAGCCTATAGGATGGGAGAAGTTTCTCCATGTGGTCCCTTCTCATCCTGGACTGGCTTGTCAAACAGCTGAGCTGTTCTGATTGATATTCCTCTCACACTGCTTCCACTCTCATACAGCCTCATGCTGCTATGTGCCTCCTCTCTTCTTATCCTTCACTTCCTCACTCCTTCTCTCCACCCCTCCTTTCTCTCTTCCCCCTCCCCTCTCTTCATGTCTCCATCCTCAAGTCTCATGCTGCTACCTCTCCCTCTCGCCGCCTCATCTCGTCTCTCCACCCCCCCCCCCAGTCTCTCTCCCACTCCTCCCCCTCTCTTCACTCATTCTCTTCTCTCTCTCCCCATCGTTCCTCTCACTCTAACCCTCCCCTCTATTTCTCTCAAGCCCCCCTCTTTCTCTCTCCGTTTACAGCCCCTTTCTCTCTCGCTACTCCTCTCCAGTCCATGACATTTCTCTCTCTCTCTCTCTCTCTCTCTCTCTCTCTCTCTCTCTCTCTCTCTCTCTCTCTCTCTCTCTCTCTATCTATTTTGCTCCATCTTTCTCAAACTGCCACTGAAGCACCAGGTTTAAAGTGGTCTGTTCATTTTATCCCTCAAAAGTGTATAAATAGTTTGTTATAATAAAACCAGTGTAACAGTTTCAGTAACACTATACATACCCGTACAGCTGTATTATATATACTGTGTATTGCAGCAGTATGACAACATATTTAAACAGCAGTAGAATGCAACCACATCAACATGTTTATTGACTTGCAGCAGGTTGACTACCAAGTTGATAATATTTCAACTACAGCTGGGGTTCTCAGAAAAAAAACGTTTTTTTGGTCCTTTGTGGACTGGCTTTTGAGGGTCCATTAAGCTGGACAATTCTGATAAACCTGGCAACCCTGTCTACTCACTGTGGTTGGTTTTTGACTGACCTGGTAACCCTGTCTACTCACTGTGGTTGGGAATGACCTGTCCCAGACACACATTAACATGTTCCACTGTTCTTCCTCTCCAACTGGACAGATCCACGACACCCTCAGAACAAACCTTGTACTGACTATGTGGCTGCAATACCCCAATGTCTCTTGTGCATACTTGCTCTCCTTCTCCCTGTCTCTGTCTTCCTCGCCCTCTCTCTCTCTCCCTTGCCCTGTCTCTCTTTCTCCTTTGCCCTGTCTCTCTCTCTCCTTCGCCCTTTCTCTCTCTCCCCCTGTCTCTCTCTCCCTCGCCATGTCTCTCTCTCCTTCACCCTGTCTCTCTCTCCTTCGCCCTGTCTCTCTCTCCTTCGCCCTGTCTCTCTCTCCCCGTCTCTTTCTCCCTCGCCCTGTCTCTCTCTCTACACTACACACAGCTAAAGGAGCAGGTACACTCACATAGATGCACATGGTATACATATACAAGATATACACCCATATATACATGTATATCTGCTAGTACAAATACACATTCAAACGTTTGCATTCCATTGCCAGCACACATACACAAATACACACACATTCTCTTGCTAGCGTACACAGACCAACATGTGTATGTTTGCTTGCTGGCACACAAATACACAGACATTCAAACACATTCACACACATCTTGGTTTTTGTCTTTACCTGTTTGTCACTTAGTGTTGTGATCTTGGTCTGGAGTTCATGCAGCTGTTTCTTTAGTTCAGTGTTCTGCACACAGACGGGAAAACGAATTAGTATGTGATCAGTATCTCATTTGCAGGTCAGAGTTGCGGGAGATAGTTTGGTTAATAGCTAGACGGAGTTAGCTGTCCTCTACATTTAGACATGCTATAAACAGTTGTTGTTTTAATTCAAGATTTCTCTCACCTGAGGATCCTGCTTCATCTGGGCCACCAGTTTCTAAAACAGACACAGAGAGTAAGGAAGCACAATAACTATGGCTGTGTACACACACACACACTACAACACACATTAGTAACATAGCAGCCTTGAACTATAGGGTTGTTTACACACATGCATTTAAGCTATATATAGGAAATCTATCTAATGTTTTTCAAGTTTTTTTTCTCCCTCTTTCACCCTTGTGGACCGATAGCTACAGTTTACAGGCTGTGTCACAGCACCCTCTTTAAGCAGCAGCCAGTACTGCAGCATCAGAGCAGAGGCACAATTTCCAAATGTACAGACCAGACTGGAATCGCTATCTGGTACAGGGCTCTTCTGTTCCAAGAAAGATAAACTATTGGGGGTTTGTCTTAAATGTTAACTATAGTGGTGAAGTGCATGATCCCTCTTTCTAGCCAGCTATGGTTGGAGTTCAAACCTACTGGACAGTGGGCTCCCCAAGAAAAGGCTTGGAGTGGAAACCTACAGGAGGAAGTATTTCCAGGAAGAGGGTTGTGACACCCACAAAAAGGGGCCTAGAGGACAGTCCACCTGGTGAACCTGTATCTAGAGGAGAACCCACCTGATGAGCCTTTATCTAGAAAAGAACATACCTGGTGAACTTGTATCTCCATCTTCAGTGCATCCTGGAGGTCCTGGAGCTCCATCATGAAGCCCTTCTGACTGGAGCTCAGACCAGGAGCTCTCTCAGCCTAGGGGGACAGAGACTCATCAGTACACACACATGTACACACTAGGGTTGCCAACTTCCTGAAATGGAAATTAGGCATGTGGGGAGGGGAGTCACAGCCTCTGTTTGGGTAGTGGAACATAACATGACAGACATGCTGAGACAGAACAAGGGTTTCCTGCTATCAAATTGCCCAGTCGTATTAGTCTAACCTGCAATGCTTCTCTCCATAGATTTGTACTCAATTGATTCTCAAATAAAAGGAACAAAGAGCGTCCTGTATCAGTTCAATATGGGACACGGCTTTAAGTTTCCAATTATGGGTTTATTCTGTATTTTACAGAACGGTTGGTAACCTAAGCACAAACACACACACAATTGTTTTACCTTCACACAGTCTTCGGTTTTGAACACCATCCAAGAAGCCTAGAGTGGGTTCCAGCTGGATGATGGGAGAGACAGGAGAAAGAGTGTGAGGGAGAAAAAGAGTAAGAGGCAAAAAAGAGAGAAATTAAGGAAAGAGATTTTTTAAAGAATGAGACATGGCCTGCATTTCACAGCAGTTTATTCCCTGACTCAAGATTTCATTCTAACAGTTATGATTAATCTGTGTTCACACATGGGTTTTATGATTCTATGAAACAATGATTGGCAGGTGGGCAAGAACTCCATGACAACCGTTTTATAAGGGTTGTTTAATACAGCACATTAGTTTGACCCTTCAGACAATAGGGTAAAGCTTCACCTGTGGAATCTACTAACTCACTGCACAATAACATGCTGTGATGTTTTCTAATGAATGTATATTACATCTTTATTTATAATTTATCCTTGTGGTAGGTGATGGCTGGCCAGCTAGAAAAGCTAAAACAGGAAACCTCAGCATGGTAGACAGGTCGTGATAAGGAAATAGAATGTTGACAAGTTTCTTAAAATTAAACGTCACGACCTCTCAGCTGTGTGTCATCCGCATACACTGTAAACAGCGCCGTGAAACAAAATGTCCTTCATGAGACATTTTGGGGAAGGATCTGAAATTGAAGGCCCACAGACTGCCCTCATCGTGTGCGAGTCGCAGTTGTGTTGAATAACTAGTACAAGACTTCAGTCACTTTTCACTGGCCAAAGAAAGGCCCACATTGTCAGCATGTCTATCCAAACTCTTGAGTTTCTCGACTGTGTAGCGGACGGACATACTCTGCATGGTTTGTATTCTAAAATGTAGGCATGCGGGGACAAACTTCGCAGCCATAGAACACTATCCCTGATGCTGGTAGGTTAGGTTATAGCCACATAGCCTACATTAGCGAGCTGGAGTTGTGCATCCAACCGCAAGTTCAACGGCAACCAATCCTCTTACTTCTCTATCTCTCGATGAACAAGCACCTACGGCGAGATTTTCTAAACTACAGTGAAACTAAACACTGTTGTTTTTGTCTTAATCACAGTCATCAATAGAGCCATTTTACACTGGAAAAGCACTCAGCCGCGAGACTGCGTTCCTATACGAAAAAAGAGAAGGGCGAGCAACAAAGCCTTTGATGTCGCCTGAAAACATAAAAATATAAAACATTACGGGCTACTTTATCCAGCCAAAAGCAAGCTCTAACCGTAAATTGCACATTCTATTAAAGGATATAAGTCCGATTCATTAGGCCTATGTTCAGATTTTTCTTTGAGATCGGCTTTTATTGTGTAACTAATAGAGGCGTGAAGCTTGGGCGCAAGTTAGTAGCAGCCCCTTACGCACTACGTCCTATGCCCTCCAATAGCGAAGCACTTGTAAAATATCCCCCAACTCCTAGAATAACGATAAATGGACAAATCACCTCCTCTGCGACGGTTTAGCTCAATATAGATTTGAAAATGTCTCGCGTAAACATATTTTACAACGAAAATAACGACAGAGTTACAGAGAGGAAAGTTGGTGTAATAGAGAAGGATCAAGAGATGCTCTTACCCTCCTCTCTACTCACTTGAGCTGCAGCCTGCTCTCCTCACACAAATTATTAAATAAATATTTACAAACAACACCGGACTTCTTCTTCGCAGAACGTCCAGCGCCTTTGTGTATCCACTTCAACACCAAATACACTCCATTACGCGTAATGTAATTTTATCGATTATTTTTTCCCTGTCTAATTTCAGTATAAAGAAAGAAACTGAGATACAGAACAAGAACTCTTCGTCAATCTCATTCACCCCCCTAACCTCAGCACATTGTACATCAATGCGCGCAGCAAGAGTGAGCGAAACGGGGCAGGGAACAGAAGGGACCGTTACTTTGACAACAACTCACCAACGACTGTAATTGATCGAAGAGTTTCATCTGTGTTTTGAATCGACCATTTATATTTGGCTTATGGGTAGAGATCGATGTGAAATCCTGTTTATTCGACGTACTACTTTGTGTGACAGTGCGGCGAATTAATTTCACTTTGCCTAAGGAACGGAAGTGCTCTGCCTCCATTGCCTAGGGAAAAGACCCGGATGTAGAGTTGATGAAACGCACGGTTCCAGAGTTGCTCAGAATGTCCATTCTGTCGGATTGTTGTATAAAACACCAAGCCCTACAGCTGAAGCGAAGGCTACATCCTATCGCCGAATATAGAACGCCCACTTCAGTGAATACACAACAGACCACTATGCTACAGTAGTAGCCTATGAATTTTACAACGGTAACAAAAAGTTCTTACATTTAATGTTGAGACGAGATTCTCAAAAGTAAAATGTACATTGCAAGCAAAACATCAGCATGGTTTAGAAACAGCTGAGATACAACTGACAAAAGCACAAAAGACAAAATACAGCTTGAGATCTCCACCTCTTCATCGCTGTCATCCCTTCAAAGTCTGTCTGTTAATTAACTTCATTACATTATTTTTCCTCTCACTGTGATTTCTTGATTACAACATTGCTACAATTTTTTTTTCTCATAACAAGCATGTTGACATGAACACCTTTGTGGGTTTGATCTGCTGGAGTTAAACTCTGGTAGTTCTGTAAGGGGTTTTGGTTTCGTTTCATTTGTGTTTGGCCTACAGTCAAAACTCAAAATAAATGAAATTATTTTATCTTCGTTATTTATCCACTGTAAGTGGATCAAATGGTAATTATCTGATTGAGCTTGTCTTAAGTGTGTGTGTTTTAGTGTTGCATCAATGGTTTTAAAATCTATGAATTTCTGAGCCAACCAATGTTTAAAAGGTTGATTAATGTCGCTTAGCAGCAGTGGTTGTGACAAAAAATTGGCAATGCTATTATAGATGATAAAGCAGAGGGTAAACAGTGACAAAATAAGTGGATATGCTCCTTCAACCACCACACTACTGGTTGTTAGGCCATAGTTATTTTACCTCCAATTTATGAGGCCACTCCACAACTGCAAGGATCTGTGTTGTCCAGTAGAGGACACCAGAAGCGCTTCACTCTGACAGACGGTCAGTAACTCCCTGTGGTTTTAGGGGTGCCTGAGAGGGGCGATGAGGCTCTTGAATAACGGTAATGGCTTCTGATGGTTCATACATATAACTATAGGATGTCTATGGGGCTATGCAAGCAGGGCAGTACATCTGCTCTGGGGTGTCTGACGGGAGGTGGAGAGAGGGACAGATGGAGAGACACAGAGCTTTCCCAGCTGACTCCCACCTGGTTGGGCTCAGGTCCATTATGGTGGTCCCCTCTGACACGAGCTTCACTCGGCTGATGCTATGAAAAAAATAAACTTTAGTTTTTCTCCATGGCATTAGTTTGGCTTGGGGAAAACACTGTAATCAACATCTGACAGACTAGAGATCTTTGTTGGTAGAGGTGATGAATACACATATGGGTGCAATGTACTTGAACTTATTTGATTAAAGGCTGTGTGTTCATCATTTTTAAGTTCAGCTTTGAACTCTTCAGTGGAGGTGATATTGCAGTACTGAAAGTGTCCTCTAGGTGGAGATACACTCTTGTATTTAAACCTGGTCAGTGGAAGCAGATGGAATCACTCTCCTATACCTTTATACCCCATGTGTACATGGAGACAGGGAGGCTTATCTGTGTTCAAGTGTTCATTTTGTTTAGCAACAGTTCTGTGATTAATTTGAATTTAAAAAGCAGTTTCTGTCATCCCAATGATCAACAGTGATAACTGCCTGACAGGGTGAGGCACAGTGATGCGGTCTGTGTCGATTATCATTTGTCATTTATCAACAATGACAGACAATCAGATGGACTCTGAGGCTTTGAGAGGATGTTCGATACAAGGGTGGTGGATAGCATCCACCATGTTGACAAAGTATATCAATCTCCAGCCAGTTTCCTTTTACTTCTAGAGAACAGTGATTAGACATCAAGCACTCTGGCTTCAAGCAGCTCAGCCAGGCATTAGCAGGGGATTTAAACAGAGAAAGAAAGAGAGTGTTTGTTTGTTTGTGTATGACATGTGTATATATACATGTGTGTGTATATGTGTGTGTACTATACGTGTGTGTGTGTGTGTGTGTTGAGTGCTGTACATCTAGACGGGAGGGTGATAAAGAGAGTAATGAGTGTGAGGATCAGACTAGTGAGATTATAAGGATGGAGCTGAGGGTCTTGAATCTTGACCCTCTTATCTGGTCTGAATCAGCAGCAAACAACAGGACGCAGCTTAGCTTGGAGCACAACACTGTCATCATAAGACATACGCTAGCACAAATATTCACACATACACACACACACACAAACACACAAGGCTAAATTCGGTATATTTTAGGATGGAAACATTTATTGAAAAATACTCAACACCATACCTTTTTTTGACTCAAAAAATATAAACAGGCATCATTTCACATGACATAATGTGCCCTCTGTCTACAGCAGCTTATTTCAGCGCACGACTCAGGCCTCATATTTCATCTTTTGTGTTTAGAACAAAAGAGCAGGCTCATAAAAACCAAACCTCAATAAAAATAAACTTTAACAAGCTTTTAGTTTGAAACTTCACAGGGGTAGTCGGGTGTGTGGTAGGATTGTGGTTGGGCGTCAGTTAAACTCCTACAGTCTACCTCAGCAGCTCAGTGTTTCAGACTCAGTCACACACACTGTGTTTTTTCTGTAATGTAAAAACCTGAACGTGCCATCAATACCAGACTTTCCATATGATATGGGACTGTGTGCATGATGCAATGGTGTGTAAATCCAGGGGAAGTCAACTATTCTCTCTCTCCGTCCCTTCATCATCCTGTCTTTAAGTCTATCCTCCCCTTAGCGCTTCCACTTTCTCTTCCAGCTGTTTTCCTTTTTCTCCTTCCTCATACTACCCTTCCCCCCTCTCTCTCCCTCTTTCTACATCCACACATCTATTTCTCTCCAGTCTATCCTTTACTCTGCTTGTTGTTTGTTGTGGGTCTCAGTCTCATCTTAATGCCAAAGTGAAGAACCCTTTGTCTCACTCAACCACAGGCTCATTGCAAACTAACCCCATACCCCCATCCCTTCTCTGCACACACAAGCCTAAAGCACCGACTCTATCCCCCACCAGTCAACATGGCGGGTGAAATGATAGGTAGCTTGGGGAGGTTTGGGGGACCAGTGTTGGAGATGTGAGGGGTTGGAAGCAATGGGGAGGTTTGTTGGGAGGTGATAAGTGAGGTTTGGATACTGCTGCCTGAGTTGATTTTGGTGGAGGTTTGGAGTACTTAGGGAGAGGTTAGGAGCACTTTGGTAGAGTTTGGGAGGCAATAGGGTAGGTTAAGAGATTGGGGGAGGTTTGGAGGCCTGCAGCCTCGCCCTAACCCTAACCTCACCCTCCTCAGACAGGCAGACTGGGTGACCCTGAGGGTGGTTATAAATACTCCCTTATTACTGGGTGGCTATGGGCTGCAGCCGGCAAGGCTTTCATTTAGGCCTGTCCCAGGCCGAGGCTGAGGGAGCCAGACTGGGCTGAGGGGAGCAGAGCAGGATCAGAGGATGAAAATAACCCAGAGGGAAGGAATCACCAAAGCGGTTCTTCCCATGGAACAATAGAGAGAAGTTTCACACATGGAGGCTTGCCAGATAGTGGTGAAGTGATGGCTTATGATTCAGCCTCAAAACTATACACTGTGTCATCTCCTCTGCTATGCCTGTGCTGCTTGGATCACACACACATTCCCCCCCCACCCCACGCATAGACATTCTCACATGCACGCACACACACACACACACACCATTTATGTAATTATCCAGTGAAATTAAGTTAATTAATTTAAAATCTATTAACAATTGAGTTGGTGTTTCTGTCCCTCATATCAATATGCCTGTTAGTGTGTTGTCCTTAATGGAGGAGAAATGCCAGCCTTATTAGCAAAAGACACACATTAAAGTAAGTGACTTTGCTCCATCCCTCTCTTTTGCACCATCATGACATGCACGACACGGCACACAGGCAGAAAAATACTGTTATTTTTGGAATGACACACACACAAGATCTTTGTCACTGTTGCATTAATAAGCTGTAGAAACGAGATTCACTGTGATGTCACAGATGAGTCATCCTGTCAGATGTCAGAGCAGGTCTTTACCCCCCCCCCCCCCCACCTTTTTCTCTCTTTCTGTGAACTGAACCTGAGCTGCAGCTGGAAGATGAGTTGTGTTGGTGTTGATCCATTACCCATGCTTTTGAACAATGGAGTTGACCTTTCTGGGGAGTTAACCTTAGCTTTGGCGAGTGCTGGTAAGTGCTGGTCTTTGAAGAGTATGCTTTGGTAAGTTAGTCTTGGTGAGTTACACTTGTCGGGTTAGCTGAGCTATTAAATAAGGCTTGGTCAGTTAGCATTGGCACGTTAGCTTCAGTAGTGAGTCAAGTTAGAATTGTTCGCACCGTTTGTGAGTTAGTGTCAGCTTGCAGCTGACTCATCCAGAGGTTAAAAACAAATGAGGCCGCTTTTGCCGTGTTCAGATCTGATCACCATATCAATGAGTCTGCATCTCTCTCCGCACAGGAAACAGGATGGGAAAGGTCAGTGCTTCAGACAGGATGACTCATGCACTCTCACCCTCATGCATTTGGAGGGGCTGTTTTTGTTATGTTCCGTCCTCAGATGAGGGCGATGTGACCAAACAAGAGAGTCAAGGTTATTAGCCTTGCATCCCACTCTACACACAGACATTAAAGAACAAGCTCTTCAGTTGAGGGACTGATTGTAAACTGACAAGGGACTAGTTTATGGAGGCAGAGAGTTGGAAGGGAGGGAATCAAGGAGTAGAGATGAGGATGCTGTTCATATCCACCCAGGAGGCCTCTGCTTGGACAGAGATGTAGCTGGGGTGATCACCCAGATTCCCTCCTAGGACTACCTGCATGAGACCAGGATCCCCTTACTCCTGTGCAGACGGACAGACCTCAACTACGTCCTGTTACAAGTGGGGGCAGAGAGCAGGGCACAAGGGGCAGAATCAGGGCAGGAGTGGGAGGGGTGGAGGGGGCAGATGTGTCCCTTACACAACCCCTGCTGCTGATGCTTTGTTCCTGGCTTTGGTTCCGGCACAGAACCTCTGCGTTCCATTCCAGCTTGCCAGAACACGGGGTCCAAGAGCCCAGCTCCAATTACCCAGAGTCCTTCACTCCCTACACATTGCTTCAGCCCACCTGGCAACTGCATGCTAGAGCTTTGTCTCCATGACGACCCATCATGACACCCTGGAGCTCATCCAACCGGCTCCAGTGGCCTCGCGGTCCGTGTCTTAGTCTCCTGGCTAAATCCAGATCCAGACCTAGTAAAGCTGGCTTCCTGTGTTGCTTGGCCACAGTTGTTGTTCCAAACCAAATATGTAATGTGTGTTGAGACAGAAAGGTCAGCAGGTTCAATCAGACATCTTTCCTCAACATGTTCCAGAAAACTCTGCTGCTCCTTTTGATGGACCAGACTTATTAATCAGTTTAGAAACCAACCGTTGGTCACATAATCTATTTGAATTCGTAAAGTTGAATAATCAGTGTGAAATTACAGTTTGGCATATAGACAGTGCTAGATTTATGTTGACAACATGCTTTGCAACATTGGTTTGGATGATTTTATCAATGTGTAGTCAACTATGGGTAGGGAAAGACAGTCTGAGACAAACGGGGCAGCTCACTCCCTGCCTCCCTGCCTCACTGCCTCTCCACCTTCCTACCACTCTGCCTCTCTGCCCACCATTTTAATTCATGTGGGGGATGGCTGTGTTTTTCCAATTGACTGATGCTAATTTTCACGTAATGCCAGTGACTGCCACTGTCTGACTACCCCTCAGGGAAAGGTCATTGGATATGTCATAAACCTGCGTCAAGACCAGAGAAACAGGTTCTGTGTTACTGATAGCAGGGTTGGATTGAGAGTGAGAGAAATATAATACATGATGATATAGGATATAAGGATATAATGCAGAGTGAAAAGAGAAAGATGTTGGTAGTTTCAACATGTTTTGGTAGACAATGACAGACAATCATGTTGCTATATTCTTGACAACAAGTGGATTATTTAAAGTGTATTTTTAACTACAGAAATATACTTGTTCCAAGTAGTTCAACCTACGTATATGACAAATGACAATCTACATGCCACCCTCCCCCGCTCATCCTCCTCTTCCTCTCATCCCTTCCCTCCCGTCTCCCTATCATACGTCCATTCATCCACCATTATAAATTATAAATAAGCTATGGTATTCCATGCAGTTGTGTGCGCCTGAGACGTGACGGTAAGTGGACTGACGTGACTGGGAAGCTACAAAAGCTGTATGGTACACAGAGTCTGACCTGCTCAGGGACGCATCCTTTCCCCTCTCCTCTTCTCTCCTCTCCCTCCTCTCCTCTTCTCTCCTCTCCCTCCTCTCCTGTCTCTCCTCTCTCTCCTCTCCACTCCTCTTCTCTTCTCTCCTCTCCTCTCCTCTCCCTCCTCTCCTCTCCTCTCCTCTCCTCTCCTCTCCTCTCCTCTCCTCTCCTCTCCTCTCCTCTCCTCTCCTCTCCTCTCCTCTCCTCTCCTCTCCTCTCCTCTCCTCTCCTCTCCTCTCCTCTCCTCTCCTCTCTCTCCTCTCCTTTCCTCTCCTCTCCTCTCCTCTCCTCTCCTCTCCTCTCCTCTCCTCTCCTCTCTCTCCTCTCCTCTCCTCTCCTCTCCACTCCTCTCCTCTTCTCTCCTCACATTTCAGAGAGAGGTAAATATTTCGGTTAGTTGGGTTAGAGAATTTCATTTGATGCAGGTGAGCGTTGACCCTAAAGTTAAGCACAGTATAACACACTAGATCCAGTAACATGAGTAAGGCTACCTGTAAACCTGCATGTAACCAGTGTTTCACTTTCACAATAAATGTAAAAAAAAAAAACGATGAAAAAGCCAAACTGTGTATCCGTAATTTATATTCACTCCAATTCATACATGCATACAAACATAATATATGTACTGTACCGGCGTCAGTACTTCAATACTACTACAGTTTGTGTTTCCAGATGGCAATCTCTTGGAGATTAGGGAATCAGGACAAAGGCAATCAGGTGGCTTTAAAGCAAAAGGTTATGTAAGACTGTCATGATGGAAGGTATTAATCAACAACTTCTTCGTCTGTGGATGGATCAGATGTCTCTCTCCCTCATCTCCTACCCTGAAAGCTTGACTAAAGGATAGATGGTGGGACTGAACGGGATAGAAACCCAAATGTCTTGGTTAACAGAGGACTGCCCGGTCTCACTGAAACCCATTCTTCAGGGTTAAGGATCCAAGGTAGTAGGACAGACAAGGAAATGTTCTTGGTGGCAGGGTAGGTCACTGTGCACTATGCACAGGGCCTGGTTCTAAACTGTGGGGGTATGGGGTGATAGAACACACACCTGCCTCCCCACAACCACCCACCCACCGTTCTTCACCAACCTCCATCCCTGAGAATAGACCCTCTCCCACCCTGATAAGCATCCAGTGCATCTCCCCAACCCCCTGCCCCCCAGCACCCCACCCAAGGGGAGACAACAGGATGCACCAGTCCTTAGAAATATTGGACTACATTGATTCATATCAGTATCAGGTATGGCTCAGTGTGTTTCTCCACAGGGGGAGTGTTATACAAGCCTGCTTTGTCCCGCTCCTTCTCTCTGCTCCAGCTCCATAGTGCTGCTATTGTAGATCTACTAGCATCCCCTCCCCCTCTCCACTCAGCTCCAGGATCAGGTTAGCCACACCACTCCCTTTCTGCACAGCACCAACTAGCACAACACACATATCAATGTCCTTCATAAGCAAGTAAACAAGTGAAATTAATAGATGACTGAATAAATAAATGAGGCAGGAATTAATTAAATGCTGAATAATGACAGAATGTGTCTATGTGTGTGTGTGTGTTTATGTGAATGTGCACAGTCTGAACCTGCAAGTGATTCTTCAGCTGTAACTCTGTCCTGGTTACACCATATAGTTCATAGTATAAACTAGTTACCGTACAGCTGTAATCATGTATCATTCTCTGATGTGGTCTGTCATTACAGTCAACACACACACTCAGACACACAGACACAGACACAGACACACACACACAATATTGTCCTTACACCAAACAACCGGCTGCATCCCAGAGATGTTATCCTGGAATCTCCTGCTGACTTTAGTTCACTACCAGTTCTCTATTCTTCTCTTGTAAGAATGCTAATCTGACTCACTTTAATGGTGTGATAACAAAGAGAGGCAGGGATACAAGCCTCTCAGAGAGACCCTCACACTAAACACTTTAATTGGCCAGGTCTCTAATTGGAAAACCCTCTAATTGGTCATCCATATTAATGACGTGGACTGCGATTGGTGATGAGGCTTGTTAATGTGGAGGAGAGGAGTGATGGTCACACACTAGTGACATCACACTCGGAAAGGTGCTAACCCCTCTCTGCCTCCGTACTTGCTCTTTTCAACCTTTCTCAGCAAACAGGAAGTTCCATGAGAGGAGCAGAAGTGTTCTCTTTCTCGGTCTCCAAAGAAACAGAAATGTACAGATAATTGGCATAATTAGAGATATTAATATCTAGCATTTACTCACATGGTTCCCTCACTGGTGGATAGATGTTTTATGGAAAACTATAACAAAAAAGAGATGGAAGACATTAGTGTGAATTGCTGTGCTGACTGTCCAGACAGTTTATGGACATACTGGTGGGCTACAATAACAATAAAAAAACTGTGTTTCCATTTCTGCTTTGATCAGATAATCAGATGTACTCTTCCGACTGGATTCTCTCTCTTCCTCCTTTCTCCTTCTTTCTCTTGCAGTCCCCCTTTATGACAATCCCAGGTGTGTGTTTCTCAGAGTCAAGTTTCCTCTTGTTATTACATAAGAGCCAGGCTGTAATTACATAATCAGAGGCTGTCCTATGGATCCTGGGGAGACAGGGCAGGTAGAAGCTCTGAGGGTTTGTTGGAGTTTAGGCCTGTGTGTGTCTTTGTGTGTTGCGCTTATGTGTGTCTGTTTGTGTGTGTTTGAGTGTGTCTGTTTGTGTCTGTGTGTGTTTCTATTTGTCAGATCTGCAAAGTTAAAGAAGATAATTTAAGGTTCTCTGGTGGAGGCTACTCCTGCTGCCTCTCCTGTAGTCTGTGTTTTAGACAAAGATAGTGGCTGGCAGCTGTTGTGACAGAGACACAACCAATGACCTTTACACTGCTCTGTAAAACCTACTGAAGAGAGAGAGGAAATGAGAGGATGGAGGAAAAGAGCGAGGGAATGAAAAAGGGAGAGTGATGGGAAGAGAGAGAAAGGGAGCAAGAAGACAGATAGAAAGAGAGATAGAAAGAAAGATAGAAAGACAGAGAGATTTAGTTTGGTGAGGGAGCAGGAGGACTTGGGGAGGTTATTTTTCTCCAGGTGAGTTGATATTGAAAGGTCAACCGTATACCAAAGGATGTCTCTGTCTGTTACCCTCCCCCTTCCAATCAGGAAATGCTGCTTACAATCTTTAACACAATACTGCTACCTTGTAAAATAATAGGTTCCCCTGTGTTCCTGTCTGCGCAGCCAAAAGCGAGCCACATGACCTTGTTAGCTACCTGCAGAAGAACATGGGAGCCTTTCATCTTTAGTAGCAGCCTATTAAACAGCTTCAGCTGCTTTGATTCTGATTTGACACCCATGGTAACAGGGTGAGAGGTCGTCAAGGCAACCCCAGGAAGGGTTTATGGTCAAGTCTCCCACCGCGTATCATCTGCTCCTGTGATGGGCGGAGTTTATGACCATGAGGAGGTGGGGGGGGGGGGGGCAGGGGGCAAGGGAGTCAGGGGTTAAGAGAGGCAGGGGAAGGTTGCTTTGCTGGGAGGAGGCAACAGGGGGGAGAGATGGTTGAGGCTGAGAGACATTTCAAAGACCAGAGCCAGTAAATGACCTGAGGTGGTCATTTAAACCAGAGCTGGCAGCCAGCTCCAGGCCTGGTATCTGAGTTGTCCATGGCACTCTGTTTTATCTACCACCACTAGAACGGAGGAAGCTGGATGGAGAAGTGGAGATGGTGGAAGAATGAAAGATGCAGGAAAAGAGTTCTGGGTCTTGGTGTGGGCTTGGTATGATCTAGTCTGGGACTGGGACTGGGACTGGGACTTGGTCTGGTCTAGCCCGGTCTGGGTCTGGAACTGGGTCAGGGTAGGTAGCATAGCTTCCATTTATTTCCATTTTGAAACAATTAAGTATAATAAGCTAACTTAGGAAGAAGATGACAGTCAGTAGAAACCACACACAAACACACTCACACACACCTGAAAATAAACCTGTGTCCAGATGGACTCATCAGGGTGTTATTGATGAGTCATTCCTTCCCCCAGGACAGAGATGGAACACAGCAGACCAGGGTTGTAATGGCCACAACTCTTTATACTCCAAGAGCTATTGAGATGAAATTCACCTTTTTATGTAGTTTTGGTTAAGTGGGTATACTCTGTATCCTTCAGAAGTGCGTTAACTCATTGTATACATCTCCTACACCCTCGTCTACACAAATGCAACCAAAGCTATGTCCCTTCAGTCAATGGAAGAGTGGTAAACTGGACAGTTTTTTTTTTATATGACAGGTTTTCTTGATTGCTTTGACCTGCTTAAAGAAACTGGGATCCACTCGGTTTTCATCATCACTGTCTCAGCAGAGCAGAAGACTCCTCTTGCAAATGTATTAACCCTTTCTCATTGGATCGACACATTTTCCCCACTTTTTGCAGAACAGTTAACGCGGATGTCATTCAAGCAGTCCAAACTCCATTGTTTTAGCTATGGTAACCAAACAGAAATCATCTGTTTCTAACAATTAGAAACAACCTACATCAGTATGAAAGCAGCAGTTTGACACTCCTTCACAAAAATCTTCAATTAGCGATCAGTCTGCAGGCTTTAAAAGGTGCAGCGTCTGTGTTGGTCTTTGCCAACATGGATGGAAGAGGTCTAAGGCAGGTGAGAGTGAGAGGAAGAGGTAGAAGGGTCCGAGGAAGAGGAGTCCGAGTGCGAGGCGGAGGTAGAGTTGGAAAGGCTCAGGTTTCTGATGGCATTCGGGCAACTGTTATGGATCATGTTATCAATCATGGCCTTTCACTTCGAGAGGCGGGACAAAGAGTCCAACCTGTTCTGAACAGAAGCACTGTCGCATCCATTGTCAAAATGTTTCGACAGGAAAACAGGTAATGTTGCTGTACAGTATATACAGAAATATCTTCAGTGATGTACTTTATGCCTGTGTGTGTTAACTGTTTTGAAAATGTGGAGTTTGAGCTGACAAAGCAATCAAGAGAAACTGGAACCAAATCTGCAGGAATTGCACTTATTTCACTCATGGGTTACATTTGAGCAAGAATGGTCAAAGTCAAATGTATTCTGGCCTCCACCACTGTGTACTACAGCCCTCTCAACACTCAGAGGAGGAATGAAGGGAGCAGGTTCATCCACTACCTGAGAGTTTAGACCATCTCCAATTTCCAGTGTTGGGTATCTCTGAATTTGGTTACTTAATGCTACACTCTGTGTCAGGCGAAAGTGTTGTTTATCGCTGACTAGATTTGTCCAAACTAGGCCAAATGTGTCGCCTTGGGCAGAGGAGAGGGAAAGATGGAAGAAGAGATAGAGCAAGAGGGAGAGAAGAGAGGAAGATGTGAAGGGAGAGGAGACGAAAAGATAAAGGGACTGAAGAGGGATAGGAGAGGGAAAGATGTAGAAGGTGTAGAGTAAGAATAAGAGTTAAGAGAGAGGAAAGAGATAAAGGAGGAGACATAGAACATGTATCAGTAGGGAGGAGGGTGATGATGGGAAGATGATTACCAGGATTAGGTGTGTGTAGAAACCCCTGCCTCCAGCAGTCAGCTTGATGGGAAGAATGTGGCTATACTGAATGTTTCTCTGCTGCAGGCCTGCAGCTCTGTGGAAGTGACTAGCTGCAATGTCAGTGTCAGTCTGATACTCATAGCTACTCTGTGATTAGACAGGTAGAGTAATGACTGGGTTCACCCAGTGCTCCTCAGAGTGTGAGTGTGTGCATGTGTGTGTGAGTGTCTGTGGTTTGTGTTTAATTGTGAGTTTGTGTGTCGGCATAGTGTTTGTGTATAATAGGCTCTGGGGGTTAGAGCAATGACAACTTGGTTCACCACTGCAGTATATCAATGAAGACAGATAGGATAGGTTGTTTTGGCAGACAAGCTTTATTTTCTCTCTCTCTCCCCCATTCCCTTCCTCTCTCTGTCTTAGTCTTCCCAATCATCATTCACTCTCTTCTCATCACCACTATCACGGCGATGCTAAACTAGCATTCTCCCTAACCCCAGCAGCCCCAGCACACTCTTGATGTCTCTATCTCACTCTATGTCTTCCTGTCCTCTGCTGCGGCCCCTCACAGCCGCTGCAATGTGAAGGAAAACTCTGCACATACTCCCAAGGATCACTGTGGAACCCTCCAGGTATCCCACCCTGGTTTCCAGCCCCAAGCCCAACGTCGGTAGCACAACAGCAGATGAAAATAAAACCGTAGCCTACTAATTTCTTTGGCCAAAATGACGAGACAATAGCTGATTGGTGTAGCTGAAGAGTTGATCGTCTCCCGGTCAGAAAGATACAATGGTTGCTGGCTCTTTAAAAGAAGGAAAGATGGGCGGGGTTTGACGTCTGAGTTTTGGAAAAGGGGGCGGTTCCCTCATGAATATCAATCATCAGATGTTTCCTTAGAGACAGCGCGCTCTTGGATGTCAGTGATTTGATGAACCAGCGAGGAGACCTCGCAGAGTAACGCATACTAATCTATCGTCATATTTATTTTAGCCAAAATTGTGGCAAGGAAAACTAATTCCGACTATACATTGGCAGAACAAGAAAAACTAGTCAAAAACAACTGCTGACAAGGTGTTTCAAGCCTAAAGATAAGATTTCCTATATTTACATTTTTTCTTAATATTTTTTATAATATTTCATTGAAGTGGATCATCTTAACAGCACGCATGGACACCATCATGGACAGTTTTGGGTCGGAGAAACTTTTCCCCAGCGCCAACCTGTTGGACCTTGAGGATCTGAATGAAGGCGATTTTCTCAACAACGTAGTAAGAACAGCTAACACTCATCTTCAGTCATGCATGTGCATTTGTCTATTTCCAGGTATTGGATAATAGCTTACTCATGAAAGAATGACGACTATTGTATCATTTGTAGTAACACTTCATTCATCAAATTGTAACCACAGTCAACGGTGCGTATTAACGCCTATAACTGCATCGTCTGCAGCACTCAGTCAATAGTCTCAGCCCGTTCTTCCTACGTCAGAACCAGATGCCGGCTCCGTCGCATGTGCGTCTGAAATGCAATGTAAACAGCGAGAGGCACGTTACTTTACGGTAGATTTGCTCAGCTGTGTAAATCGAGCAGTATTTCCTAACCCTGCCGGATCTCGGGTGGGCGTGTTAGTTTGCCGTGATCCTGGATCCTGCATCCGGTTCAGGTCATCAATGAGCCCTTTACCAGGCTGTGACAGGCTAAGGATCAATATAGGAGAGGTGGAGAAACGAGTACAATAGAATTAATCAAATTCACTGTTGTCACTTGGAATAACAGGTTTGTAAACGGTTAATCAAGCATGAATGAAACCATCACAAACCATACATAATAACATTTTATCCATGACATTTTACCCATATTAAAAAAGAACACCAGTTTATGTGCAAGCAGTATGCATGCATGCAGAGTATGTCTGTGTGTTGAACAGACATAGGTCAGTGTTGTATTGCTGTTAGGGAAGTGTGGTAAGCAGTCTGGAACAGATTCATAGTGGGGTTTAAATTCATTCCCCTGTGACTCATACTCAGAAAAAAGAGTGGAAGGGGGGGGGGGGGGGTTGACGAAAGAGAGGGATGAAGAGGGAGAGAGAAAATTATAGAGGGTTGGGGGGAGAGAGAGAGTCTAAAGTGAAATACTTCATAACCTAATCTCATAAAAAAGACCAGACTCAGACCGGACCAGACCCGACCTGACCAGACCCAGACCCATGCTCAGGCCCGGACCCAAACCCAGTCCCTGTTCGAGTCCCAGACTAGACCCAGCCCAGATACAGCCAGATGTATTTTCCACTCCAGAAGCTGAATGATTGAGACTATATGGTCTGAAATGTGGACCAGACTGTCCTCCAGGATGTCAATGGGTGTATAGTGTGATAAAGGTCCCAGGTGGCCCAGAGCTGTAGACCACCATACCACAGCTTCTAAGGGTCTGCACTGGCTAGCCCCTCTATGTGAAGCTGGCTAGCAGCAAACCTGAATAGAGGAATTGTGAGGCAAATCTGAGTTTGACAGAAAAAGGCAAGGAGAACACTGAGCTGTGTATAGGTGTGTGCATGTGTGTGTATGCTGGGCAGAGTATGGCTGAGTGATGCTGTGGGTAGGTAGGGGTAGCTTAGGGTGGGGTTTTATGGCACAGTTGAGCTGTTTTCTTTGACTGATTATCATGGGATATAAATAGACCAGCTGGGTCATTTAAAGCATCCCTCCTGTAGGCCTTTTTGTGCTGCTTGTTATAAATAAAGCAGGAATGCTGGCTGACGCAGACTTGTTTGACAGCCTGTGTGTGTGTGTGGTTCATGTCAGCTGTGTGAGTGTCCAGCACACCTGGCTCCCAGCAGGTGGAGGTGCTCCCAGGTGAAGGGATGCGACCGGGCATGTCAGGAAGGAGGAAAAGAGGAGGGGGACAACATTCCTTGCTTGCAGCCTCCCAGGTTCCTACAGGGCCTGGGCCTCCCGGCCTCTTACGAAGCTGCTGTGAGGCCAGACCAGGGTGGGGTTGTGGCCGTAGCCCTCTATAATGACACAGGAACACTGGACAACAACCTGTGTTCAGGTAGCCACTTGGCATGTAGTGGCACAGCTGTGTGCAGAGAGCCTGTCCCTGGTTGTGATGGTCTGCACTGGCTGGACAGAGTCCCACACATCTCTCTCATGTCAGGATCCCCTCTGGTGGTTTCACACTTTGCTGTGATCCCAGCCAGGTCTTAGGGCATTCAACCCAGTGGAGACATCCTGGGAGGCAACCCTACACACCCGGAGTTAACCCCAAAGTGTCTCTGTATTGTCTGCTATTCACGGCAGAATAGAAAACGTGATGCACTTACTGTCAACTGTGAAAGGTCAGGTATGCACTTTAAGGTGTTGTCATGCGTCTCTCTTTTCCCCTCCCTCATACTCCACCTCTCTTTCTGCTTAGCTTGCCAGTAACAAGCCCAGCACATTAGGTGTGGACACACACACACTCATACACACACACAGCCAACACACACTCAACACACACACATAAGGAATGACCCAAAGCCTGTGATACCTGGTAGGTGGGATAACTAGGGTGAGCGTGAGCTGTCAGAGTGGGCAGCTTGTCTCTCTCTGATAGCCCAGCCTGCTTATCTGCTGTCTCGGGAAGCAAACAGAAAACCTAACACTGGCAGCTGCAGTTTCCAGCTCCCAGATATTTAGTTCTCAAGGAACGCCGATATCAAGTTGTAAATAATTTGGCAGTTGTTTTTGCACTCTGCAGTTGTGTTTAGCTGTGGGAGGATCCAGTCCAGTATTGCAGACATGCACCACCTCTCTATCTCTTTGGTTTGGTCTCTCTCCTCCAACACACCTCCCTGTCTCAGATGGTTGCTTCCCATGGACTTTTGCTCAACTGGCAAGAATCTGTTAAAAAATGTTCTCTTGTTTTCTTTAAGAAGGGACAATATTAATGAACATGATCACTCATGGTCAAAGCACATGAGCACAGACAAATAATGAAACAATGACAAAATCACTTCTTTGAATTATGCCAACATGTCGTCCAGTCTGTTTTATAAATTTGGAGAAATAGTTGAGACATGTTATAGTCCTTAGTTCTGTGGGTATAGTGTTCTAGGTATGTGCTGCCCGCTGTCCAAATAATCATTTTCCATATGGCATTTTATGATCCCCTTTGGTAGATGTTAGGTAGATGACTCTGGATTTTGTTTAATTTATTCATTGAGCAGAGGGGGGGGGGGGGGGGGGGGAGGGCGACCATGCATAAGTGTATACATAAGTAAAACATCTGCAAATGTTTAGAATTAAATGTCATAAACATTTTAACATTTTCTAAGAAGGTTTGACACCTCAAATCTGTCACTAACTAGCTAACTAATGGACTAACTAACCTGGTTTCAGCCCTACAGCTTGTAGGACTCTGGCCTACAAAGCTCTCCACATGGCTCACTGTTCCCTTGGTGACAGCTGAAAGTTCAGCCAGTGTTCAGAATTTATTTATTCATCTGTTGCTGCATAAACGTCTGTGGAAAAGTTACCTTAAAGTGTGTGAATCATGTCTCTTCTGTGTGCGTGAGAGAGAGTGAGAGTGAGTGAGAGAGAGAGAGACAGAGAGAGAGAGAGAGAGAGAGAGAGAGAGAGAGAGAGAGAGAGAGAGAGAGAGAGAGAGAGAGAGAGCAGTGTGTGTGATTGTGGGCCAGAAGAAGACAGGAAGAGGAGAACACATTGTCTGGAACACATTGTTAGGATGGAGGTTGGATGATGGAGAAAGGGAGAGGCAGTGAAAGGCAGAGAGAGAGAGCAAAGAGAGGCGGTACAGTTCTCACTGTCTCAATGTCATATTAATACAACACTATCAGTATAGGAGAGAGACCTGAAAGACCTGTAGACCTGAAACACCCAGACACTCCACATTCCATATAGATGTCACCTTGATGGGAGTGAGTCTTTGGTGAGCTCGTTTTTAGACCCACCTCTCTGGTTTTAAGGTCCACCTCTCTTTTTTCCCACACAGAACCCAAACACAGACAAGGTCACACTGAGGCTCTGATGTTCAGAAAGGAAAGTCAGACAGAGAGAGCTAGAAAGAGTCAGAGAAGGGGAGGCAGGAGATCATAGAGGGGTGGGGGTGGGGGTTGGGTGGAACTGTAGGTCGCTTTGCAACAACCACAGCAAAGGGAATCTTCCTCCATGGACTAGACCTTCAGAGAGAATTCCCCCCATACCCACACTAACCTCAAGCAAACCCTAACCCATTACTCTCTCCCCCCACCCTCCCAATCTGATCCTAACCACCAGAGGCTGAGAGTAGGGTTTGCATGGCCGTCAGGCAGCCCTGGTGACAGGGCTAGTTGTGACCCAATGCCCCCCCATCCCCCCGCCCCCCCTTTATTTGTCAAAGAGATGGAGTAAGTAAGTTCACAGAAGGGGCAGACCAGTATCTGCTGACTCAGGATCAGTTCAAAAGGAGAGCAGGTGAAAGACTGTGATGCTTGAGTTTAGCTCACACGTCTGAGATGGAAGAGTTCTGGCTGCATTCTCCTGCCATACATAATTCACACAGACGCACTCCAACCTCTGTCAGGGCCCCAGCGGCGACTCTTACTCTGAAGAGCGGTTGTATACTTCCATGTCCCCCAGAGTGACACGACCGACAGTGAACAGTGCTCATCTCTCCAGCGGTCTCTCCAGTGTAGTTTCTCTCTTGTACAGCCAGCAGTTTGTGTCAATGTTGTTACTGTTTGTAGTTCTGTGTTTCTTAGAGGTTCTCCTCCTCATAGCGTCCTTCAGCAGGAAGACAGGAGTGCTGCCAGCCTCCTGAGGCCATCAGGTGCACACACATACACACATACCACACACACACACACACATGCACACATGCACACACACATACCACACACACACACACACACGCACACACACACATGCACACGTGCACACACACTTACCACACACACACATGCACACACACATACCACACACACATGCACACACACGCATGCACACACACATGCACACACACATGCACACATACCACACATACACACATTCTGGTGCATTCTGGTGAGTCCAGAGTTATAACTGTTCACAGAATTTGTGTGAGTATGAGCGTGTGCGTGCTATTACGATCTTCCTATCTGGCAGTACTTGGTTGTAGTTGTGGCGATGTGAGTGTGTTACTAAATTGACTGTGACATGGCTGAGGTCAGACCAGGGCAGACAGGAGGACTACAGACTAATAATGATAATGAGAACCATATTTCCATTTTATAACGCTTTGAATTTCTTGTAGTGAATATAAATGATTGTGCTATTTTGATGTTGGTTTATGTTGTTATATACTGTTCTTCAGATGTGCTTTTTTGTAAATCATATTCAATCATCCCACTAGGAAACCTAGACCTAGTTCTGCGTCTTATCTTATATTTACTTTGGCCTTCAGTTTATCCTCAGTTAGAAGGAAAACCCCCACCACTGAAATGTCTTTTTCACCTTTTCTCTCAGCCCTGTTCTTTCTCCCTGTCTCTTTTCTTCCTTCTCTCCCACTCTCTCACTCTTTCACCCTCTCTACTCTTCTCCCCCCTCCTCTCTTCCTCTTTCTCATTCTCTCCTTCACTCTTCTCTCACATCTGAGCTGCATAATGTTCATTCCAAAGACTTTCTTGGCTTGAAACTTTTATTGGTTGATTTATTTTTCCCTTTACAGACATCTCTTTCTCCCTCCTTCTTTTTCTCCGTCTCTTTCTTTTCTGTGTCGCTCATAGCTGCACCATGCGAGCCTTGCACTCCAGTTTTCCTCTCCCTGAGCGCCTGGCTAATTTGCATGCTTGACTCTGATTGGTCGTAGAGTGGACTGAGTTTTTGAATCTGGGAAAGGAATGTGAAGCAGCTCAGCAGTCTTACAAAAGAGCTGACTGACGACACACACACACATACATACATAAATACATACATGCATACATACATGAATACATACATACACAGATAGATAGATGTGTTCACACAGAAGGGCAGCTCTAACTACAGTGCTTCACCTACTCGGGAGGTCTGCATGTCAGCACGTCCTTCCTCTTGCTTCCTCTTTCTCATCTCTTCCATCTCTCCCTCCCCCTTTCTCCCAACCTCAGAGAGGTTTAATGAGAGGGTGCCCAGAGTAGGAATCAACCCCCCGCCCCATTGGCCCCTTCCCCTGTCAGTGACTTCCTGTCCATTCCAGACCTATACCACCTGAGACATAGAGAAACACCTGGAACTGGGACCACCTTTCTTCTCCTCCTCTCCTTCTCCCTCTCTTCTGTGTTTCCCAAACACCATAATTGACACAATCCTCCTCTCCTCTCCTCTCTTCTCTTCTCTTCTCCTCATCTCTCGTCTCCTCATCTCTCCACTCCTCTCTCCCTAGACAGACAGTCAGACAGAAAGACAGACAGACAGACAGACAGGACTTCCCCAGGTGTATAATTGTTGTCTACAGAAAGCAGTATAATTACACCCCACCATGACCACCAATAACATGACAGATCTCACTGATTAAGACAGAGAGACAATTGTGTGTGTATGTTTGAGTGTCTGTGTGTGTGTGTGTGTTATGTCCGCAACAACTATAGAGTGTTTAAATGATGATTGAGGGGTGCTCCCCAGGCAGCAGGCTGTCTGTTCTACCCTGCTTCTGTTTCTTGCGGTCGCGGTGCCTCCAGTGAGGAGGGTGGGGTCCTGCTCCACGTTCTGACCCACATTGCACAGCAGATTGCTCTGCCTGTTTAAATGGTCCGTCTCTGTTTAAAGAGCTATTTAAGAACTGTGGTGAAGAATAGGTCTCTGTGTGTCTCTAACCTGCCCCCCCCCTCCCCCGCACCCCTGAGGAATTGGAGAAAGGAGAGGGGGTTGGGAGGGGGAGAGAGAGGTAGACAGGAGAAGGGTGGGGGATGGAGAGAGAGAGTAGAAGACGAGTTGAATTTGGTGAAAGTGTTTGTAAGAAGGTAGAGAGAGAGAGAAAAGGAGTGGTTTGGAGGAGGTGGTCAGAGGGGGGAGACTGGCTATATCTTCAATGAGTCTGTAATTACATCAGCATGAATTGCGTCACTCCCTCTCTCTGCTTGGAGTAGCAGAATGAACCTTAGACACAACCCAGATCCCCAAAACACACACATGCACACACACGCACATTCAGACACACAGACATACACAATGATGTACACATACACACACACACGCACACACACACACACGTGATACAGCATCTCTACTCTGCTAAAACCAAGAGGGCCTGGTCACCCAGCCAGCCCAGGTCTCTCTCTATTTATCCTTTACCCTCAGTACACAACAGAAACCTGGGAGGAACCCAGGAGGAACCTCCCTAAGCTGATGAAAGGGACTGGGTGAGAATGTTTATATTGTTGTGCACACAGTCTAGTCTGTGAGACCTACTGCTGACAATGACAACCGTCATTTAAGAACTGTGATTGCCCAGGATGGAGTTCCCAGGATGCAACTCCCTTTAAATATACTCTCCTTGGCCCCATCCTATCAGCTGCCAGCTTGGTGTCCTGCATTTAGCTGGGAAACATGCTCCACACAACCTGTGTTGAGTGCTGAGGACACTTAGTACACAAGGTGTGACTCAGGACCTGTAAACTCAGCACATACATTGACAGCTGGGCACGTTTCTTGCCAAATTTCTAGCCACACCCCTCACACTCCCTTCTTCTGCAAATATAAATACACTGTCCTTTATTCACTGTCAAATAATGTCCTAGGCACTGATATCCTACACACACCTACACACCTGTATCCTACACACACACACCTGCATTCTAGACACAACTATACACACTTGTATCCTGTAGATAGCCCCCCCCCCCCCCACACACACACACACGTGTCTTAGTCTAAGACTAATGGTCATAGGTCACAGATTCTCAGCTGCTACAGATTAATTCAAATAAAATCATGTTTCATTGTATGGTATTTTTTCACAAGGAATGGGATTCACAGTGCAAAGGGAATTACCAATACCCTTAGATATCAACAGTCAGTTTTAGAGGAAAATAGTTCTGCAAGGAACGGGCTCTATAAGAGTAGGGTTCTGCAAGGATAGGGTTCTGCAAGGTTAGCATTTTTGAAGGATGGGGTTGCACAAGCGTGGAGTTCTGCAAGGATAGGGTTGAATAGGTTAGGGTTCCTTAAATATATAGTTTGATATAGCAACCTCCAAGGCAAGGGTTTTATACAGTATTCGATTAGTTGTATTAATTGGATCAGTTGTATTATTACTCTGTGTTAGCAGAGTTGTGTCATGCTGTGGACCAGTGGGGGTTCAGGGAGCTATTCTGCTCCTGGAGGGCCTTAGAGAACATGTTTCACTCAACATCTCCTGGAGGCTGGTTAGAGCTGGAGCACGCCGCCACAACAATGACTCAGAGTTGTCTGCAGGAGTGGAAACACTGACTGATAGAGGCTCCAGGGGTCTCGGGACTCAAAGATGATATGACTCACACTACACACACACACACACACACACACACACACACACACACACACACACACACACACACACACACACACACACACACACACACACACACACACACACAGAAAGGCCTGTCTTTACACTGAGATGTCACTAATGTCACTAATAGACAACTATTGCTGGTACTGCAGCTATGTCCATGCATTTGTCCTCACGCCCATTCCTCTCTCCCCCTCTCTCCTGCAGCCATTCTCCGAACAGATGGAGGACTTCTCCAGTGTGCTGTTCAGCAGCTTCTTTGATGAGGGGCTGTTGGCAGAGCGAGGCCCCCTGCTAGCCATAGACATGGACCAGCCTCCCAGCCCAGACATCCAGGCCGAGCACAGCTACTCCTTCAGCGGAGACTCTGCCCCCCAAAGCCCCTCCATGTCAATCAAGATGGACGAGGACGAAGGTGAGAGTGAGGGGTTCCGTATCTTGTGTGGTCTAGTCTGGGAGGACTTCTGGGCCTGCCCGGATGTCCTCTTCTGGGGCTCTGGATCGCCGTGACAGCCTGGATTTGCTCTTCTCTGGATCGAAATAATTGTAACAGCCTGGATTGGGTCAACATGTCTTTTGTTTTCCGTTCTGGTTTGGTCACGTCAGGCTAAGCCACGATGAAGCTAATGAGATAAAGATGACAAGGTGTTTGTTGTTAGTAGGCTTGGAGCTTGGTGTCTCACTGAGAACAAGTCATTATCCATCAGTAGGACCACTGGGGCCACAAGGCCTGGAGTTCCTTTACGTGTTTCATTCCAGAACACTTTATATCAATTTAGAAACATGCCTACTGACTTTGATCCCATTAAGTCTTTCATGACAAAGACACATGGTCTTTGACATATGATCATTTTCAGCTGTGGGGTCTTGTCCTCAGTCTCTCTAAGTTCTCTCTATCTTCAAACTATCTTCTCTCGAGCTTTTCTTTCTAGCTCCCCTTATCTCATCTCTGCTCTGCATTCTCCGTGTGTTCTGTGACGGGTTCTCCATTCCTGCCCTATCTCCTGGTGATCCTGCTCCACACACAGAACCACTGAGAACAGCTGAGCCTACTGAGCACGCTCCAGCAAGGCCCTGCCTACCCAGCAAAGGCAGTCCAGGAAGTCTGGGGATTCCAGGCATACAGCCAACACACACATACACACACACACACACACACTCACACACACTTACACACTTATCATTCATACACACACTCATACACACACTCATACACACACTCATAATTATGCACACGCACGTGCACACACACACACACACACCCACACACACACACACACACACACACACACACACACACCCACCCACACAAGCACACATGCTCTGACAAGCCAGTGGCGTGGGCAGCCCTTGCAGTGACTCCAAGCTGAAAATGTTTCTCTTCTGTCTCTGTTGCTGGAAGCCAAAGGAAAAAGAGCCGTCAATAAAAAAGTAAAAAGAAGCTCTGCTTTCCAGTTCAGACAGACAGCCAGGGGAGAGGGGGAAGGAGAGGGAGAAGGGGGAGAGCAAGGGGGAAAGGAGTGAGAATAGAGGCTAGGCCCATAACGTTTCTTCGCTCACTGGGAAAATTGCATCACACAGTTGAGGACAGACTCATGGAGGTTTGACTGTAGGCTAGTGTGTTTGGGGGCTAGAGACTACATATCATATTGAAATTGTGTGTGTGTGTGTTAAGGGAGTGTAGACTTCATGTGGGTCAGATTCACGCTACTATCACCAGGAGTGGAAGAATGCAGTTAATGTGTGGAGAAACTGTGACTGTATAGGAAGGTCACCCTGCAGTTACACAGTCTTTCCATCCCCAGGGTAGGGGGGGTGGGGGTTCTTTACTAGCCCCCCCCCTTCTGAGTGTAAAACAAACATCAAACCAACTCAAAGTGAAACAGTCAGCAGGAGGAGAGAGTGGTATGAGGAGGAGGAGAGAGGGAGGAGGGGATGAAGAGGAGAAAGGGCTTGGAAAAGGAGGATAGAGGGATAGCAGAAGTAAGGGGAGGGTTGCGAGGGGTGCGAGGAGGAGAGAGGGGTAGAGTATACTTTCCTCTTGGCTGTAAACTTCAAAGTCAAACCTTAGGAGGGGTGACGCACAGCATTATGGGTACAGTAGGCCATGCTGGGGTAATCGTGTCTTTTCCAGTTGAGCCAATCAGCTCCAGAGTAGACATGAGTGTGAGTGTGTGTGTGTGCTTATTGAACCCTTAGTTAGAGGCTGAAAAGACTGACGTCTGTTCAGATCCCCTAATGTTGGGGATAGTCTGAGGACATGAAATCCCTAGTGAGAAAAGAATGTGTGTGTGTGTGTGTTTACTCCTTGCTTGTAATCAGCATCCTGCTGTTTCCTTTCCCTTCTTCTTTTCCTCCCCTGCTCTCGGCCCTTCCCACCTTCTCCACCTCAGTCTGTGTTGTGTTAGTTAGCAAGACATGAAAGAAGGAACCGTTCCCTTTAGAACCCTGGAGAAGGGTTGTTCAGCAAGCTTCTCTCCTCTTCCTCTTCCTCTTCCTCTTCCTCTTCCTCTTCCTCTCCTCTTCTTCTTCTTCTTCCTTTCCTCTCCTCTCCTGTCCTCTTTCTCTTCTTCCTTTCCTCTCCTCTCCTGTCCTCTTCCTCTTCTCTCCTCTTTATGCCACTCCACTCCACTCCTCTCCTGCTGTGTTTGTTATTAGCAGACAGGATCTTGTATAGAAGGCAGCTCCAGGCTCCGACATAGTGGGGGTGGAGGGTCAGGTGGTCCGTGTTAGTAGGGAGTCATAAAGAAGGTCCACTCTGGAGATGTGCGTCACTCTCACTCACTCACTCACTCACTCACTCACTCACGCACTCACTCACACTAACACACACACACTCACGCACACACACACACACCCACACACACACCCACACACACACACACACACACTCACACACACACACACACGCACACCACAACCTGACTCAACAGAAGTAGACATGGATCAAGCCTTGCCTTGCCATCTATTCATCTGCAAGCCCTAACCCCTGAGGCCTAACTCCTAAACCCTAACCCCTGACCCCTAACCCATAATCCCACAGAGTGCTCATACCTGACTATATAGGAGCTCATACCTGACTAAATAGGAGCTCATACCTGACTATTTAGGAGCTCATACCTGACTATATAGGAGCTCATACCTGACTATATAGGAGTTCATACCTGACTATATAGGAGCTCATACCTGACTATATAGGAGCTCATACCTGACTATATAGGAGCTCATACCTGACTATATAGGAGCTCATACCTGACTATATAGGAGCTCATATCTGACTATATAGGAGCTCATACCTGACTATATAGGAGCTCATACCTGACTATATAGGAGCTCATACCTGACTATATAGGAGCTCATACCTGACTATATAGGAGCTCATACCTGACTATATAGGATTTGTCCGGAAAAAGGGACACCGGATGGATTGCATATCAACCTCCACCCCTCCCTCTATCTCTCCTCTCCAGAGTTTGAGGGCATGTGGAACTTCAGCCAGGACCTAACTGCCATCTTGGTGAAGCAGGAGCCAGGAGGTCACGGACCGGAGCCTCATCCAGCAGGCCCCGCCGCCCAGCCCCTCACCCTGGCCCCACCCCCCCACAGGAGCACCCCCCAGGATCCGGTGAGAAAGACAGCCTCAGTTTAAGACAGTTTACGCTGCAGGTTTCAGGAAACACAGATAAGAGCCTGCAGTTCACTGACACACTAAAACAGCTGAGAAAAGAGAGGGAGAGCTCAAACTTTGGAGTCCAGAAGTAAAAAAAAAAAGAAAAAAGAAAAAAGAACATATGTGGAGATTCCTGTTTGTAAGGCTGGCTGGAGGAGACCACACTCAAGATGGACTCCTGCTGGACCCTCAGTGAAGCTAGTGCATATGTTGTTGCCTTGTTTGTCTGTAAATGTAAATGTAATGTTTGTTATATTGCTGTTTACATGTCTGTTATGTTGTTGTTTACCTGTCTGTTGGTTGCTTTGTGGGATTAGAGTTGCAGAGACGCTGGTGCGAGTGCTGTCCCCACCATTAAGGCTGAGCCCGGAGAGAACAACCAGTTCCTCAACGTACCAACAGGTGGGAAACAACCGTCTGTCAAATCAAACACTCCCCATCCCCAGATGAAACAACACTGCTTTGGCTCTCTAAATGGCCTTCAGTATCAGTAGGATTAGAGAGGATGAAAGTTTATCTTAACTTCCTAGAGAGTAATCACAGCTGTGGCTGCTGCGGTTTATTTATACCATCAGTTCCTCCCATTCCTCACTGTGTTGTCTGGTTGTGTGTGTGTGTGTGTGTTTCTGTGTGTGTTTTTGACCACTAGAATGACAAGTGTGCCTGAATGGTTCACAGGTGGCTAATGTAAATGTTAAGTATGTGCGTGTGTGTTAGTGCAAGCATTGTTTATTTTGTGTAGGCCTTTGTCTAAATGCTGTGTGTGCCTGTGTCCATGTGTTTGCATGTTGCATTCTGGTAAGTGTTGTCTGTGTACATGTGTTGTGTTAGTGTTGAGTGTCTGTGTGTGTGTGTTTATTTATGTGTGTGTGTTGGATGCAGAATTTAGTAGAGACCAGTGTGCGTCACAGTGATCTGTTACTCGGTTACCCACGCCTCCACCTGAGACCACTCAAACATGCTCTCTCTCTTTCCATCACTCTCTCTGTCTCCCACCATCTCTCACTATTCCTCTTTTTTCTCTCTCTTTACCTCCCTCTATCTCCTTCTCCTTACCTCCCTCCATTGCTCTCCTCACCATTGTCTCTACCTTCCTCCTGTCTTTCTTTCTACCTCCATCCATCTCTCCATATCTGTACTTCCCTCCTCTCTCTCTCTTTCTCTCTCTCTCTCTCTCTCTCTCTCTCTCTCTCTCTCTCTCTCTCTTCATATTCGCCTTCAGAGCAGGAGAATATGAAGAATATTAACAAGTAAACAATATTAAGATCATTTTATATGCTCATTTATATTTACTAGGGCAAACCTGTTAGCAGTGGTTTTGAAAGATTAAATATTACTGCAGTGCCATATTAATGCGTGTGTAATTAATCTATAACACAGACAGCAGTGTCTGTGTAATGATCTGTGATGGTAAATGTTATTCACCTTAACTTAGTGTTGTGCGCGCGTGTGAGTGTGTATGTGTGTGTGTGTAATGACCTGTGATGGTGGTGTGTGTTAATCTCTGCTACTGTGGACTAACAGGCAGATCATTAGAGGAGATAAGTGGCTCTAATAATCCCCCCACACTAACGGCCCCCCTTTTCACTTCCCCTTCATCCCACCTCTCTCTCTCTCTCTCTCTCTCTCTCTCTCTCTCTCTCTCTCTCTCTCTCTCTCTCTCTCCCTCCTTCTTACTCTCTCTCTACGATGGGAGTGCTGATGAATGGACTGAAGGATTGCTGGGCTCATTCAGCTCTGTGTTTAAGATGGAGGGGAAATGATGGGTTTAATATTATACATATGTGTATATGTATTACCATGGTAGCAAGAGCCAATGCTGCTGGGCGTTCATTATGATCAGTCCTTATAAAAAAAACGATATTATGAGTGAGAAGGCGTAGGTGATGAAAGGCATCCTGCAGACGGTGTTCAGCCATCCTGGTGCGTCACACCCAGTGTGACTTTATCAAGTTTACAGTTATGGGATTCTGAACGCAGCTGTGCTAGGCATGGTGACGTCCGTCTGAAGCACCAGGGATAAAAGTGTACAGTAGAGTGAAGTAGGGTAGAGTAGAATCAATTTGGGTAGATTAGAGTAGAGTAAGGTGGATTAAAGTGGAGTAGGGTAGAGGGGAATAGAGTAGACCTACCTGTAGATTATGAAGCACTTTTATTAGTCCTGGTGTTGCTTGGCAGGTCTGGTGCAGTATAATGCTTCATATGACTTCCATCTGTATCTCTATAAATCTTCCAGATAGTAACCTTAGACTAGGCCCAACTCGAATCCTAGTCAAACCTCAGTCTCAGTCCCTACCCCAGCTCAGCCTGTTCATGAAGTTCCACTAATGTCTTCATTGTGTCTGGCTGTCTGTCCCCGCCCGGCCCCCTGCTCTCTTACCAGCCCTCCTCTGCCAGAAGCAACACCATCCACCATGAAGCTCTGGTCCCTGTGGACTCTGGCCCAGAACCAAGCTAAACTCAGCCCAGCCTCACAGTCTCTGGACTGGCCTAGGGCTTGCTTTGGGTTTGCCATCTCTCCATCCCTCTATCCCTCCATCTGTAAGCCTAGCCAACCAGTCAGTGTCACCTGTTCACTGATGGACTGGATTCAGACAGCAGCTCTAGTCTGGCTGTCCTACTGTCCGGATGGATCAGTTTCTCCCACTTTCTCCCTGTCTCCATCTCTCTCTGCCTCTCTCTCTCTCTCTCTCTCTCTCTCTCTCTCTCTCTCTCTCTCTCTCTCTCTCTCTCTCTCTCTCTCTCTCTCTCTCTCTCTCTCTCTCTCTCTCTCTCTCTCTTTGCCTCTCGCTCTGCCCTCCTCCCACCCTAACACAATGTAGGGGAGCAGGTATCAGCAGACATTAAACCAGTTTGAACCAGATCCACGTCGACAGATAATGTTCAACAGACAAAGCAGGTGTCAACCTATCTGAGGATGTCAGCTCATCATACTACCCCCCCCCCTTTCTATTCCAGATGACCAGCTGCAGCTGCCCCCCACCCCTCCCAGTAGCCATGGCAGTGACAGCGATGGCTCCCAGAGCCCCCACTCCCTACCTCCCTCCAGCCCCTCCCGCCTGCAGGCCCGCTCCTCCGCAGCCATCTCCACCTCCCCCCTCCTCACTGCTCCACACGTAAGCACCCTGATTCCCCCTACCTCCTTCACGTCTACCTCCCCCTCTTCCATCCCATCCTCATGCTCCACTTGTACTCTGTCTCCCCCCCCCCCCCTCCCTCCAGAAGCTGCAAGGAACATCGGGCCCCCTGATGCTGACGGAGGAGGAGAAGAGGACGCTGGTGGCCGAGGGTTACCCCGTGCCCAACAAGCTCCCCCTCACCAAGACGGAGGAGAAGGCCCTGAAGAGGGTCCGACGCAAGATCAAGAACAAGGTGGGACACGCCCCTTTCTGCAACATTGGACTGACTCTCCACCTTCAAGAGAAGGCTCAAGACGCACTTGTTCCGGGAGTACAATGGTACTTAGGAATGGTTTGCTGAACCCAACGCTAGTCTCCTCAAGGATCACAATGACTCTTGCTTAGACTGTTGCTCTTGTTGGTTAGTGGTAGCTGGTTTAAACGGTTGTATTCTATTTTAGTTAATCCTATTTTTATTGCTTTTCTACAGGTACACCTGCACTTAGAGATTAATGTTGTGTAATTTAACTTGTTTAACTACATGCTATTATGGTTTCTTCCCTTTAGCACTATTTTTTGGTTGTTCACAATATGTACTTCTTGTTTTTGACTACCCGCAATGCTGTGGGGCTATCTTGTTGTTATTATCAGTGACCTATGCACTTTGTAAAGCTCTCTCTTGGAAGTCGCTTTGGATAAAAGCGTCTGCTAAATGAATAAATGTAAATGTAAATGTAAACATTGGCTGTTCCTTAGCAACAGGCAATTGTGTAGTTCCATGGTTGACCTGTTTCTGTTTGGAATGTGGATATTCCTGTGTTTCGAAGGCAGTATTCAGTCACTCTGTAGCTGTACGTGTGTGAATGTACCTGTGAGATGTGCTTCAGCTCCTCCTCTTCCCTCATCTCCTCCCAGATCTCAGCCCAAGAGAGTCGCAGGAAGAAGAAAGAGTATGTGGAATGTCTGGAGAAAAAGTGAGTAATAAAATCTTCTTGACTGTCTCTCTCTCTCTCTCTCTCTCTTTCTATCTCTCTCTGTATTTCTCTTTCTCCTTACTCAGTGTGTTCCAACTTGTGAAGGCAAATAGTGTAGCTGAATTCTTTTGCTTATTCTTAGTGAGGGCCAATTTTTTTGCTGGTTATTTACGAGGGCCAATGGCAAAACTCCATCATCACTGTGGTCATGCAGGGTCATCTACTTCAGCCAATTAGATAATGTGCTCCTGCAAATCCTGGAAAGGAATATTATCATCACTGTTTCCACCCTCAACATTCATACTGATCTACTCTGGCCTGCTCTTCTCTCCGCACTGCTCTGTTCTGCTGCTCTGTTGCTCTGCTCTCTATTCCTCTGGCCTGGCCTGCGCTGCACTGTTTTGCTACTCTGGCTTGGCCCAGTCTCCCTTGGCCTTTTGCACCTATCTGCTCTGCTCTGTGTGCCTGCGTGTGTCGTTGTCATGGTAACAGTGAGGTGTGTTGTTTGTGGCAGGGTGGAGAACTACAACTCCGAAAACACTGACCTGTGGAAGAAAGTGGAGACACTGGAGAGTGCCAACAGGTGAGGAAATGGATGTGTGTGTGTATCCGTGTGTGCTTATGAACGTGTGTTTTTGAGTGTGGGCTCAGCCTGTAGGGCCTGCATCGAGGTGTGTGTGTGTCCCTGCCTCCACCCTCCAGACTGTCCGCTGTACCAGTCCTCATTAGAGGTGAACATCCCAGAAGCAGAGCCCCAAATGTAGAGCTGTAGAAGTGGCCTGGAGGGCTGGAGTCTTGAAGGCTGGGCCTGGAGGCTGGGGCCAGCGTGTAATTAACAAGTTAGAGATGTGAGGCAGCCGACTGCAGACATGACAGCAGGCAGGGACTTTCTTGAACACACTCTCCACTTTGGAACCCCGGGAGACCAACCACAGCCCTCCTACCATGTCAGAACCCTTGACTCAGCTCCTAGAACACTGAGAACACACACCTAGAACCTTCTGATTCAGCACCGACTGAAGAAACACACGTGCAGATATCCCACTCTCAAAACTCCTATTAACGTTTTTTATCACCTTCCCCCGGCCCCTCTTAGGCTCAGGGGAGCTTTGTGGAGCTGTGAGGTGAGGAGGTGTGTGGTGAGGAGGTGTGTGGTGAGGAGGTGTGCGGTGAGGAGCTGTGAGGTGAGGAGGTGTGTGGTGAGGAGCTGTGTGGTGAGGAGGTGTGTGGTGAGGAGCTGTGTGGTGAGGAGGTGTGTGGTGAGGAGGTGTGTGGTGAGGAGGTGGAGGTGTGTGGTGAGGAGGTGTGTGGTGAGGAGGTGTGAGGTGAGGAGGTGTGTGGTGAGGAGGTGTGTGGTGAGGAGGTGTGCGGTGAGCTGTGTGGTGAGGAGGTGTTTGGTGAGGAGGTGTGTGGTGAGGAGCTGTGTGGTGAGGAGGTGTGTGGTGAGGAGGTGTGTGGTGAGGAGGTGTGAGGTGAAGAGCTGTGTGGTGAGGAGGTGTGTGGTGAGGAGGTGTGTGGTGAGGAGGTGTGAGGTGAAGAGGTGTGTGGTGAGGAGGTGTGAGGTGAAGAGGTGTGTGGTGAGGAACTGTGTGGTGAGGAGCTGTGTGGTGAGGAGCTGTGTGGTGAGGAGGTGTGTGGTGAGGAGGTGTGGTGAGGAGCTGTGCCATGATGCATTGTGGTCATATATAACAGCTTATACCTTGTGGCCATAATGATGATGATGGTGATGATAATTATAGAAATTAAGACGGCTTTGACAACGCTGGTGATAAAGATGACAAAGATGAGACGATGATGATGATGATGACAGTGATGATGAAACCAGACCTCCTATATTGTTAAGTTATAAGTTAAAGTGATTCAAGTTGTGAGTTTTACCTCTACCTGTGTTATAATTACATCAAAACTCAATTCAAAAATTGTTCCATGATGTTTGGAGGAGCCGTGTAGAGAAGCTGTCTGTCCTGATGTTACCCGTGCTGATGGCGCCCCCTTGTGTTGGAGGCTGGTAGGCTCATCCTGCAGCTGTGCTTGTGCCAGAGGAACCAGGCACTCCTGAGCCTCCCCTGCCAGTGATGTTATATCTTATCATGTTCCTGGGACGATCTGGCAGTTGAACCATACAAGTTCTGGTTTTAACTTCTGTTTACTTTCACAAGTTGCTTGTTGATATAGCTTTAGATCAACAGGTCTGTACAGGAATTTAGATTACAGGAACTAGTGAGAGGTGAGAGAGAGAGATCCAGGGAGAGAAAGAGAGAGAGATCCAGAGAGAGAAAGAGAGAGAGAGACAGACAGTGAATCAACCTTGTAAGACTGTTAAAACCTTTCTGTCTTCTGTCATCTTAACATGCATTTATTACTTTAGTTACTTTTCTACAGTCCCCAACTTACTATGCTACTGTTGTTTTGCCATATTACTATTGTTAGAGTCCTTGTTAATTGTTATGTTATATATGTTAAAATGTCCATTCAATATGGACTGCTTTGGCAATACTGCTCAACACGAATTGTCATGCCAATAAAGCAAACTGAACTGAACTGAACTGAGAGAGAGAGAGAGAGAGAGAGAGAGACAGAGAGAGAGAGAGAGAGAGAGAGAGAGAGAGAGAGAGAGAGAGAGAGAGAGAGAGAGAGAGAGAGAGAAAGAGGGAGAGAGAGAGATAGAGAGAGATAGATAGATAGAGAAAGAGAGGAGGAATTGAGAGGGGGAAAGAGAGAGTGAGAAGAAGAGAGTTCTGGTGTGTTTCAGTGTGTGGGTGTAGAAGAGGGTGTCTGCAAAGCCAATGGTTACAGACAGCTATATTAGTCCTGAGCTTCACTGTACTTAGTGGTAGAGTAGGAGGAAGACACACACACAAACACACACAAACACACACTCAGACACAATTGTTATACAATTAATTTGTGTAACTCTGTAGCATATTGTTCAGACGGGCTGGCCAGCGCTGGTGCTGGTGCTGGGGCGAGGGCTGGGGGAGGGGGAGCAGTCTTATTTAGCGAAGCAGATGTGTGATATTCCTCCTGACTCCAGCTGTATTCTAGAGACAGACAGACAGATGGAGGAGGTTTAGTTTAAAAACAAATATTAGAGAATGAGTAAGGCATCCGTGTGTGTGCGTGTGTGTGTGTATGTGTGTGTGTGTTTAGGACAGCTGGAACGGAGTTGGGTTGTTCAGTTAAGAGAGAGAGAGGAGGCTTAAGTTCATCCAAGATGTTGAGAGTGTGTTCTGCAGATGTGTGTGAAGTGTTCTCCTGATCCTTAGCCCTCTAACACACGAGGGCCTGTGCTCTGCCCTCTAGTGACACACTTCCAAAACACCACATTTTGTCATTCAGTTTGTATAAGGTGTGTGTAAAGTGTGTTTCTAACTAGTGTATGTGACATGTGTGTAACTTGTGCGTCTCCAGGTCTCTGCTGCAGCAGCTCCAGAAGCTCCAGTCTCTGGTCACAGGAAAGATTCCCCGTTCCTCCAAGATGGCCTCTACACAGACCAGCACCTGCCTTATGGTACGGTGCCCCCCCCCCCCCCCCCCCCTCCACACACACACACATGCATACACACACTTATACCTTTTTCCTACAGATCACCCTCACAGATATATATCACAGTTCGGTTTTAGAATGATTCCTCTTTATAGCTGAAACCAGCCAGCAGTTAGGATCAGGTGAGTTAGATTGGATGTGGATTGAGAAGCTCCAGCAATGCCAGGCTGTTTAGGGCATGTTGGTGGTGGTAATGGTGGTGGTGGTGGTGGTGGTGGTGGTCCTGTTCTCTGTGCTGATGGTGTGGTTCCTCTCCATACCAGGTCGTGGTGCTGTGTTTTTTCCTGGTTCTGGGCTCCCTGGTGCCCTGTCTGCCTGAACTCTCCTCTCTGTCCCACACCGTCAAGTCCACCTCTTCACCCCCCCCCTCGACTGACCTTTACACCACCAGCCAGGGTAGGTTACCCCCCTACCCACGAACCCTGTTTACCCAGATAGCCAAGGAAGTCCCCCACAGCCCTAACCATCTAGGGTAGATAACCCCCCAGGCCTCACCTCAGACCTGGCCTCAAAAACATTTTTGAGCTTTGCCTTTCAAAGCTCCATAGGTATACACAAAAACAATTTCCACTTGAAACTGCTTAAAACCCACCTGGCTGTTGAACATGCACCTGCATCAGTTACAACCCACCTAATTGTCAGCCTGGCCAAGCCAAGCCCAACCCACCAATCAAAACCCACCATCTCCTCTACTCAGCCTGCCCTCTGAACAGATCAGTGATAGGGGGTAGTCATACCTGCTCATCTCTCATAGGTTGACGAGACAAATTGTTATCTTTGTCTCGTCTGTCTGACTGTCCATCTATCTGTCTTCTGTCTGAACCCTCACCAGTCTGTTCTTCACTTTGCTGTTCTAGGCTGAGTGGCAGTCTCTCTTACCAGTGTCTTCTGTGTGTGTGCAGTCCGTTCCCGCAGCCTGCTCTTCCATGACGAGAGCTCCCAGATGGAGGACAGTCCCCGGAGCGTCCTGAAGATGGAGGCAGAGGGCTGGGAGGGGCCAGGGCCGAGTCTCACCGTCCACCACACCCACCACCATGCCCAGCAGCCCCACGACCACGGCCAGCAGCCCCACGACCACGGCCAGCAGCCCCAGACAAGCCGGTACCGGGCCCAGGCCCACTCCGATTCCCGAGACCTCAATGGAACCAGCGGCCCATTCCACCAAGAAGAGCCGCGGTTTCACAAAAGGTGAGCCGAACAGTGGGGTTCAGATTCAGCCAGAAGACTCTATTTATATAGACTCCACTCATATAGTAGTTTGTAGCCTAACAGCAGCACTAAACAACTGATATCTGGTTATAATACAAAATATATAATACTAAACCCAGGCCTGATCTAAAGTACGGTGAAGTTCAGGTTTATTGTCATGTTTCACGTTAGAGTAACAGTGTTTGGCAATGATGCAATCCGTGCTTGATTGTTTTCGATTTTATCAGTCTTGGGATGTCTGTCCACTGACTTATATTTCCGTGTTCTTTTTCCCCCTTAGAGATCTAAATCCGGATGGGGCGGAATCCTTCTAACCCTTTAGAGGCGGGGCTTCCTCCACTGACCCCTGACCCCTGACTCCTGTAGGGGTGTGGTGGCTCCACGCTGCCCCCTAGTGTCCCTAACTCTCCAACCCCTGGCATGTATCCATCCCTCTAGCCCTGCTGTACCTGACCTCTGACCTCCATCCCGCCCCTTCAGCTAACCAGTCCTCCAACCCACAAGCCCTCCAGCTTCCCCGTCCTCCCAGCCTTCCAGCCCTCCAGGACCCAGATCCTTCCAGCCCTCCAGCTCATCAGCTCCATCCAGCAAATCTGGCCTCAAACCCTTCCAACCATCCCCTTTCAGAGTGCCCTCCCAGCCCCACACAAACCCCTATGTTCACACCTTGCTGTTCCATCCCTGCTGTTCCTGCCACCTTCTGTGGGCCCTACTTCCACCTGTCCCCCCCCACGTCCACCTCCTCGCCGACCAGCTACCCCAAGGACCTCTTGCATGCCTAGCCAACAGAGAGACGACAGAAATAGAGGAGGAGAGAAAACATAGAGAGAAAGCAGGAGGCAAGACAGAGACCTGCACTGTAAAGCCCTACATCACTCATCCATGCCTTACCGTTGGGTTTTATATGGGAGAGAGGTGAGATATGGGGGATCTGAGTGTAATGACTAGTGTGTGTGTGTGAGTGTGTGAGTTTGTGTAAATCTTGTGAAGTGGGTGAGCGTGGGTGCTCTGTGTCTGTGATTCCTGCACAGTTCCACACACTGCAAGTTTCCAAAAATACCATAAAGAGAAGAGGAGGAAGAGGAGAGCAGAGGAGAGGCAGTTTCAGGTGAAGGGTGACAGTAGTTATGACAGATCAGGTAGGAGGAAGAGATAGAAAGAGTTAAGAATGGAGAGGGAGAGTGTGTTAAAAGTAAAATACAATATATATATATATATAGAAATCTTGACATCCACTTTGGGTGTCAAAAACAATCTTTAGTTCTTTTCTCTCCCCTCACCCACTTCTGACTTTATGTAGAAGCCTAAAATGAAAAAAATGAAAAAAGGAAAATATTGTTGCATAAACTCCAAAGATAATCCACCAACATTTATACTCCATGCACTCAGTGCCCAACACTATCGGTCACACACACACACATACGCACACACTCACACACACAGCTTGCCGTTGTATTGCACTTTTCTGGATTGTATTACAAGCTGTTGGATCAAAGTGCCTTCAATTCTGTCATCACCTGCTTTGGGCTTGTGGTCAAGTGGGTTATTTTTGCTTTCAACCCCAAAGCTCTGTTTATGGAATCTAAATCATACAGTATGTAATATATATACTCTGCATCAAAAAGAGCATATTTATTTTATGCAACAAAAAAAGAAAATATGTTTGTGAACATAAATTTGGATTATGATGTCATGTTTACATGATCTTGTTTGTTTTAACTGTTAAACAGTTCCTCAGTTTTTGTATTTATTTCTGTATCAAGAAAAAAAAAAGTTTTTGTATATATTGAACAGGGACAATTGATGTACATAAAAGTGAGAGGTCGCAGTGCCCCCACCCCAGGATTGCCCCCCCCCAATCCTTCCAGGTCCAAACTCTGGCAGCCTCTCTGTCTTCACTATGACCAGCCGTCTCAGAGCCGACCAGACCATGTTCCTACCAGCTGTAGATCCAGCAGCTTTATCTAAACACCTCATTATCCAGATGTGATAAGACACCCAGTGACGATCCTTGAGCCTTAATTTGAATTCAGTGCTGTAATCTACCAGTCCAATTTCCAGTCATGGCAGTACTGAGAAGCAGGAAGAAGATGTGTCAAAGAAACACAAAACCATGAGTCATGTCTGCTCTCTGCCTCTCTATATCCATCTAAACTCTCCTCTTTACCCTGTTCTTCCTCCTCCTTCTTCCCATCCTTTTCATCCGCCTCCTCTTCTTCAACCCCCCTTCCTTCTTCATGCTGTGGGGGAGGGAGAGGGGGAGGATCCGGAAGGATTTCAGAAGGAGAGGTAAGGGAAGTAGGAGGGCATGTTGACCCCAGAGAGAGTGACTCATTTTGGGGTTAGAGGTTGAGTGAAAGAAGTTTTGAGGTTAGGCTAGGTTTACAAAAGAGATGAGACTCCCAAACCTGCCTTACTCACACACAAGTCAATTCTCCTTTAGCCTGGCCCAGCCTAACCTGGCCCAGTCTGGTCTACTCTGGTCCGGTATGGTCTGGTCTGGTATGGTCCTGGAATATATCAAGGCTGCCAAACTTAAAAGAGACAGAAAATCACAATTTCACCCAGACATTCCAAATCCTCTGTTGTTGTTTTGCATTTGATGATGCCCTATTGTACATAACCATGACAACATGAATACTCTTGCTGTAAATAAGGGGAGGTATTTTTGTATTTTAGATGTATTTTGGTATTCACCTTGTGTTCAGGGTTGACCAGAGGAGGGGGGTGTGGGTCTCTGGCCTCTGGCCTCTGGCCCAGCTTCTGGAGCCCTCCACCCCCTGAACTGGACTTCTACATTAATCTCCTATTTAGTCTCGTAGATTTAGAATCAAGCAAAATATAAAATCTGCATCAGCAAAAACATTGTCTTCCTCTGGTTATTCTGTCTGCCTGAGTTTATTTTACATGGTTCATTTACAGTATTCTGCCATTTTTACATGTAGTTCCAGGAATATCCACTAGAGGTCAAACTTAGTCCATTTTCATCACATTTTCTTTTACTTTAACTGAATAACATCCATTACCTTCCTTTCTATATGTGACTTACTGACATAATAGAACACCCACACAAGCCAGGTGCTGGGGTGAATAGAGTCTTGAGGTGACTGTGCAGTTGTGTAAAGGTCACCGACTGACCTTTGGAGCATTTGACTGGTTACGCCATGTCTCTGTGTCAGGATGCCTGGCTCTGTGCTTACTGGAGACAAGCTTCTAGCATGGTATGTTTTAACTACGGTAGCTATCCTTACTATGATGATCCCAGTATGGTTGTAGTATGACCCAGTATGGTCCCAGTATGATCCCAGTATGACTCCAGTATGACTCAAGCATGATCCCAGTATGATCCCAGTATGACCCCAGTATGACTCCAGTATGACTCAAGCATGATCCCAGTATGGTCCCAGTATGATCCCAGTATGACTCCAGTATGACTCAAGCATGATCCCAGTATGACTCCAGTATGACTCAAGCATGATCCCAGTATGACTCCAGTATGACTCAAGCATGATCCCAGTATGGTCCCAGTAATCCCAGTACTGTATATAGCATATATTGGCCAGTCTCGCTTCTTGAAACTGACATCTCTAAATCACATGAACCACAGCCAGCATTCTCCTGTGTTGCAACCATAAGGAAGACCAGCGAATTAGAGATGGCCCTGAGGCCGGCCCGAGGGGAAAGGTCGCAGGTGAGACAAGTTCTGGGCTCTCACCCATTACCATGGCAACGCCAATGTACTGTATGAGGCTGACAGAGCCGTCCAACCTTGCTGCCTCTCTCTTGTGATACTGTGCACATACACATGCACACACATACACATACACAGACCACAAACACACAGACCACAAACACACATACCACAAACACACAGACCACAAACACACATACCACAAACACACATACCACAAACACACAGACCACAAACACACATACCACAAACACACATACCACAAACACACATACCACAAACACACATACCACAAACACACAGACCACAAACACACAGACCACAAACACACATACCACAAACACACATACCACAAACACATATACCACAAACACATATACCACAAACACACATACCACAAACACACAGACCACAAACACACATACCACAAACACACAGACCACAAACACACATACCACAAACACACAGACCACAAACACACATACCACAAACACACATACCACAAACACACATACCACAAACACACATACCACAAACACACAGACCACAAACACACATACCACAAACACACATACCACAAACACACATACCACAAACACACAGACCACAAACACACATACCACAAACACACATACCACAAACACACATACCACAAACACACATACCACAAACACACATACCACAAACACACAGACCACAAACACACATACCACAAACACACATACCAAAAACACACATACCACAAACACATACCAAATCCCACTTCACAAACACCACACACATGCACACGCACTCTCTCTCCCACACACATTTAGATTAAAGTCGTAACAACTATAACAATGACATTTAATCCATTTCAATTTAATCCAACGAGACACAATGTCCTTAGACATTAATGGATATTAATTTTAGAGCACTCAAACAGGTGTGCACATAAACACACACACACCACACACAAAGAAAAAAACGGCAGTGTTTAAAGGTCCAGTCAAGGGGTTTAGAATTAGTGCAGAGTTGGTTTTCATATTGCTGGTATGCATCAACAGCTCAGCTGGTGTGTACTGTTGTTAGTCAATCATCAGAACCCTAGTAGTTTGCTCACGGGTGAGGTGTGCAGGATATTGACACTGGGTGGAAACCTCCCTTGTACTTAAAACAGCAGTATTGATACACTGTGTGGAGAAGCATATAATACTGAAAATACAGGTATATGATAAGCTATGGTACCTGCTATTTCCATGCCACACCAATGTCCTGCAACTGCACAGCAGAGCAGAACGCTGGCCTGATGAGGTAACATCTAGACTGACCCTGGGGGAGAGAATTGATTAGCCGTCCCACATTTGCTAGTCACACACAGATGCAATTGTCACAGTGGACTATGGTAGCATTCACAACCCGTATACAACAGGCAGTATACAGTATTCATGCCACAGAAAACGTGTGAGCCTATAAACCGTGCAAATTAGCGATGTTGAGAAGTTCTCTGATGTTCCCG